>NC_066619.1:8902716-9213971 GCF_025201925.1 Gopherus flavomarginatus | reverse complement strand
CACCAACAATCCAAGAAGGATGAATAAGAAAACGGTGGACCAGATGCTGGTGCCCATTCTGTGGAACAAATCGTACCTTCTTTCATGAATAGGCCCACTGACTTCAATGAGGCTACTTCAGAAGTAAAGTGCTACCCAGCTTGAGTAATGTTATAACAGTCTGGCCCTGTGAGACAAAAATAAAGAGGAAAACAGGATGCTAGGCCTGGCTTAGAATGGAATTTCATCGTAAGCATTAAGTGAGATTTGCTTTCAACATTCATGATCCAATTTTTTTTTCATCTCTTCCAGTCCTCTGCCCATTTCTTTGTTTACATTTAGTTCTGGTGAAAGATGCTATATTGACAGCTTTGCAGAATGCCCTTAGAACAGGAACTATAGAAAAAATTATTAGCAGAACTATTTAAAAAACATTTTTTTCCATGGGGCTTCAGCTGCAGATTGCTGATCAGATGAATGGAAGATAATAGGGGATGTTCTTGACGTTAGTTTTCTAATCAGATCAGACTGGATATTCTTAATAAAAATGACTCATCTGAATAGAACTGTCTGTGATTAAATAATCAGTTATGTTATTGAGAAACAATTACATTGGATTAAAAATCCAAATTATCCTTGGTTTATTCAGATTCAAACAAGTCAGCTGAAGTACTGTATTCAGCTGTGGGTATCGCAATTTAGGAAAGATGTGGACAAAGAGGCGAGAATCCAGCATAGGTTCCTGAACTAGGGGTTCTTGGGGAGCAGCAGCACCCCCGGCTTGAAGTGTTTTTCACCATATACAGGGTTTATAGTTTAGTTCAATGGCTCTCAGTACCTTCACTGTACAAATTGTTTCAGCACCCCTGGAGTTCAGAGAAGAGAAAAAACAAATTATAAATGATTTAGAAAACCTGTCCTAAGAGGAAAGTTTAAAAAACTGGGCATGTTTAGTCTTGAGAAAATAGAGTGAGTCACAGACCTGATAACAGTCTTCAAATACATTAAGGGCAGTTATAAAAGGGATGGTGATCACTTGTTCTCCATGTTCACTGAAGGTAAGACAAGACCTAATGGGCTTAATCTACAGCAAGGGAGATTTAGATTAGATATTAGGAAAAGCTTTCAAACTTTAAAGGTAGTTAAGCACTGGAATAGGCTTCCAAGGAAGGTTGTGGAATCCCTGTCATTGGAAGTATTTAAGAGTAGGTTGAATAAACACCTGTCAGGGACGGCCATGGTTTACTTGGTCCAGCCTCTATGCCAGGGACTGGACTAGATGACATTAAAGTCCCTTTCAGGTTTACATTTCTATGATTCAATGAGCTTCTTTTTAAACTAACCATCCAGTCTGAATTGATTTTTATTTTGAAGAACAGCATCGTTTATTGTGTAATCACCATGCTCAGCTTTTATATAGCATTTTTTACCAATAGATTTCAAAAGACTTTACAAAGGAGATTGGTACCATTATCTTCATTTTATATGTGGAGGGGTGTCCCCCACTTGGTAAGGCAACTCCCATCTTTTCATGTACTATGTATATATTTACTTGCTACTGTATTTTCCACGCCATGCATCTGATGAAGTGGGTTCTAGCCCACGAAAGCTTATGCCCAAATAAATTTGTTAGTCTCTACGGTGCCACAAGGACTCTTCATTGTTTTTATTTATTTTATTTAATTCCCTACAAAATTCATAACTACTTATATTCAGTATTAGGCACAGTCCAGTCCATAAAAACTTACATCTTAATCAAGTATAAAATACTTACCATAACTATAAAACCTTCCAGAACAACACCTCCTCTCTTCCCAACAACCAGCATTATCTTCCTCACTGCCTCTCCCTTGGAGAACAGTCTTGTGGTATATCCTGAAGGGTACTGAATCCAGCCTGTGAAGAAGTGAGTTAGGAATTGATGGCTGGAGTTCAGGCTCCCTCACTGAGAATAACCTGCTGGTAATCTCCTCCCGGTTAAACGGTGCTAGTTTGAACAGCAGAGATTATCATCACCGCTGTAGTATCACATGTGGGATGAGACGGTCTCTCAAGTATTCAGACCACCAACCATTTGAAATTTTATTGGTAAAAAACAGCCTCTTAAACTTGGCCCAGACATCAATTGAAAATTGATGCGGGTCCTGAAGCTTTGGAGTCAGGGGCTTCCTCTGGGTAAAATTCATCCCTAAAAAGGGCCTGCAAAGTGGCGATAAATCCCCAAAATGAGGCTTAAAGGTTGCATCAGGCTTGTGCTGTTTCCATACACAGAGGTGAGTCTCCGCCTCTAGCTTCATATATAGGCCCCCACATTCTGCACTAGGAGCAATTCCCTAATGGCTTGGACTGTTATCCCTTGTTGAGTGCACAGCAGCAGTCCAATCTCAAGATGACAATAGCAAGGAGGGCCAAGAGAAAAGGATGCAACACCCTTCATGTCAACAGAAAGTGATAAGAGGAAACCCATTGGGCCCAGTGTAACTTATTCTTCCAGAGCTTTCTTCTGAGAGTTTCTAAATCCTTAAAATCTAAAGAGTTTTTACTCCCCCTCCACCCCTCATCTCTATATTCCATGGGTTTACCCTAGGGGTCGGCAACCTATGGCACGCGAGCCAAAGGTGGCACGCGAGCTAATTTTTGAGGGCACTCAGGGCGGGCTGAGCCGTTCAGCCTGCTGCCGCTCTAGGGTTCCTGCTGCTGGCACCTTCCCAGCCGGGGTCCCACCACCGGTCCCACTCAGCGCCCGCTGCTGGCCTGGGGGAAGGAACCCCAGGCTGGCAGTGGACTGAGACTCCACCTGACAGAAGCCAGCGGCTGAAACCCCAGAATGGGGCTGGTGGAGATGCTCAGGCTACCCCTGAAACCCCAGAGCTGGGCGGGCTGACCCACTTGGCCCGCTGCCACTCTGAGGTTCCTGCTACTGGCCCCTTAGCAGCTAGGATCCCCGCTGCAGCCCCACTCACCTTGCTTCCAGCGCAGACCCCCTGCCAGACAGGGTCCAGGCTTCCGGCCCTGCTCAGCTCCACTCACCTCAGCTGCCAATCTGAGGTTCCAGCCGCTGACTTCCTGCCAGCCGGTTATCAGCTTATAACTCAGAAGCCTGTGTGCAGCTTAAAGTATCTAAATATGTGCCACCAGACATTGGAAAACTCAGCAAGGGCAAGGATCACACTAAACTAATAAGATCTGCATTTTAATTTAATTTTAAATAAAGCTTCTGAAACATTTTGAAAACCTTGTTTACTTTACATATAACAGTAGTTTTGTTATATATTATAGACTTATAGAAAGACCTTCTAAAAAACATTAAAATGTATTACCGGCATGCAAAGGCTTAAATTAGAGTGTATAAATGAAGACTCGGCATACCACTGCTGAAAGGTTGCCGACCCCTGGTTTACCCTGAGGATTCTATTTTTAGCTTTTTCTCCTTACGAAGTTCCAGAGACTTTGAGGATAACTCTCTATGAGCAAGATTATGTCACGTGCTTGCAAAACAACAGATTCCTGTTGAACTTTCTCTTTAGTCTCTTTTTTTTTCTCCACAGATTATGGGGATGTTGCCTTAGTGGTTTGTGAAAACTTGACAAGCTTTTAGGCTAGAACCTCCCATGTGTCTAATCTCTTGAGGCCTGGGGAGAGCTCCATGACCTCATTGAACATTAATCTACAGGACTAAGGGTCACAGTTTGCTCACAGTTGGCTTTTGGTTCCTGTGCATGTGTTCCCTTTGAACTGTGCTCATTGTGGAATTTGTATTTTCTGTGCTTTTCTGTTCAGTCTGGGAACCTAATGGTTTTCATCCTGGCAGGAATTAGACTAAGGGTACATCTACATATCATGTAAATTCCAGCATGGAGAGACAAACCTGTGATGGCTCGGATCAAGCTAAAGCACTAACAATAGACGTGTAGCCTTGGCTGTCAGAGCGGCAGGAGAGGCTATCCACTTGAGAGCGTGCCTGTCATCTTGGATAGGGCCAAATTTAGGGAATTAAAAAAAAAATAGAGTGTGACATTTTTCATGAAAGAACATTTCAAATAAATAAAACAACAACAACAATATTGGGTCAATCAAAGCATTCTGTTTTGATACATTTGAAATGTTCAGATTTTAATTTAGATCTTTTAAAAATGTAGAAAATAAAGTAAAATTCTAAAGAACAGGTCACTTTGAGGAAATTTTGACATTTACAGAATATAATTTCCCCATTTTCTTCTAAATGAAAATTCATCAACATTGATAAAATTTTGCAAAAAATGTTGGGTTTGTCAAAATACCATTTTCCAATGGAATACTATTTCAATGAATATTTTCTGACCAGCTCTAGGTTTAATACCTCTGAGATCTCCCAGAAAGCATGGGGAATTTGCCTGTTGCTATTGTCTTTACGTGACCAGCTGTTGTGAAGTTGTTGTCATGGTTAGTGTGAGTGTGTGTGAACAGTGCTTCATTCATGGGTCAATACATTTATTTCCAGTGATGTTTATTGGGCCATGTGGGCTGCTAATGCCAGCCTATGGAACTACTAATCAACCTGAGCCATAATATAAGGTTCCCCAACATCTTGAGGAGTTTGGATCTGGAATTTTAGTTTGAGTCCCTCTCTATATGGATGAGCTTCACCATCGCAGCTGGGATATCATATAGCAATGACATTATTCCAGTGACATTAAAGGGCAGAACATGTCTGAAATGTGTTTAGTCACTATCAATATTTATGCACTCATTTGAGGGACAATAAATTGATAGAATGCAGCTTTATAATGCATCAAAATGGCATCAATTTAAGAACTTTAAATGGAAAATTCCTGCAATGGGGAAGTGACTGGGGGAGTGGTTTGTCCAGCAGACAGATTATTGTCACTTCAAATGCTAAATCCTAGAAATGCCACTGCAACTGAATGATCTAACTTTCTACCCCAATTTTGATGACTTCTCATTTAGGAAAAATTAGCTGAAAGATGACAAAGCTGAAAGGTGATCTGCCATTGAGGGTTATGAAAAGGTGGTGAGGTCTAGTGGGCAAGGAACTTATCTCTCAAAGGACCTATATCCAAGTCCCATATCTACTATTGACAATAGACATGCCACTTCATCTCTCTGCTTTTGTTTCCCCTCCCACCTTGTGTCTGTATTTTCCATTTAGCTGGTAAGCTTTTCAGGGCAGGGATTATCTCTTCCTCTGTGTTCGTACAGTGCTTAGCACAATGGGGTCCTGGACTAAGCGTTCACCTCTTGGAGATGCTGTAATATCAATTAATAGTAATAGTAATAATAAGTCCAATCACAGTAGCATTCCAACCCTGGAGACTGTAGATCAGAAGTTAAAATGAATCTTTCAAAAGATGCATCCCCTTTCATTACTAATGAACATCGGTCACTATACCACTACACCATTTCTCACACTCGGTGCTCTGCTTAAGAGAATTCTACATTTGTAATAAAAGAGGCATTGCCGGTCATGGCTGAGGAGCACCAGCAGAGCTGCCTGGATGAATCTGGCATGTCGCCTGCTAGCATTCACGTCAGGCTCAATTTATTATTATCTATAATCAATTGTTATTCTGTTATCTATTTTTCTCCATGTCTGCTGAAGGAATGGGTTTAACTTTAAGGAAGGAATGGGCTTAATCTGCAACAAAGGAGATTTAGGTTAGATATTAGGAAAAATGTTCTAACTATAAGGGTAGTTAAGCTCTGTAATAGGATTTCCTATTATGGGAGTTTTTAAGAACAGGTTGGACAAACAACTGTCGGGAGGGGACAAGGTTTACTTGGTCCTTCCTCAGTGCAGGGGACTGGATTTGATGACTTCTTAGGGTCCTGTTCAGTTCTACATTTCTACAATTCTATAAATCTAGGCATTTTATCAAGTTGCCCATCACCATACCTGATTGCGTTCCAGCAGAGGTAAACTCAATCTGCTAGTAAGATGGTATTTTCATTTTTGAACTTCCTACCCTATTAGCCCATTACACTCATTGGTTCTAATTTCACCCACCAAATATTAGATAGTTGCATTGTTTATTTTCCTTCCACATTTTGTTCAGTAATCACTACCAAAGGTCACTGTGAGTCAAGTTCCTTCCCCATCAGACCTCACTACTTTTTTATAACTCCCTATGGAAGGTCATCTTTCAGCCCTATCTCCACCACAATAAATATGGCAAAAAGCAGCTTTCTTCTTAGCCTAAAAAATATTCCTATTAATGGTGGAAGGCAGAATATCCTAGTCCAGAAAAGAATTCTTCAGCCCAACTACTGAAGAATGGTGAAAAAGCTAATGTAAATGTGCCTGCACTGTTCCTAAGAGCGTCTTTGTCAGGTATCCTTGCCTAATCACCATGGTGACAGTATTACCTGGGATGAGAAGTCTCTCAAATAGGTGGATCACAGGCCATTTAGAGCATTTTAGATTACAATCAGTATGTTTAACTCCACCTGGAACCCAGTAAGTGTCCAGTGTACATCACAGAACACGGGAGTGGTCATGTTGACCCCTTTATTAAAAGAAACAGATATAAACCTCCTTGCTTGTCCTTTCCTACCAGCCTCATTCCTACTGTATCCAGGCTTCATCCAAGAGCCAATCTCTAACAAAGGCAGGATAAGGTCTGCAGCAGCAACACTCCCTGAAATAGAGATATAGAAAGTAGGATGACAGCAGCATACTGAAAATACTGTAGCCCATAGCTCCTCATTAACCTTATATCTGTAACTCTGCATCCTGGGGGGAAGCCTTAGGGTAACTCCTCACATATCCTGAGATAAGAAACATCCATCCCAGACTTATTGGGAAATTCTGAACATGTAGGGAGAGAACAATACTGATGTGCAGGTCCTGGAGGCAAATTCTATTTTACATATACATTTTTTTCTCCTTAGGTAGTGCACGTCCATGAGAATCTGGACAGAACCTGCTAAATTTGGAACAGTCAATGACAGGTGCCACAAAAAGTTCTAGACAAGATCATGATGAAGGAAAATAGGATGATTATGGTAGCACTTAGGAACCCCAGTTTAGGATTAGGCCCCTATTGTGCAAGGCCCTATACAGACAAGGAACAAAGATCACAGCTCCTGCCCCATAAGCTATGTGTGAGGCACAGACAGAAAACAGGTCAGAAGGCTGATATAGCAAAAAAAAAAAAAAAAAAAAAAAGGTTGAGATTTTCAAAGGGAGCTGGGCCTCCAAATCCCATTATTATTATTATTTATTTATTTATTTATTTATTTATTTATTTGTATTACAGTAGCACCTCGGCACCTCAGTCATGGACCGAAACCCATTCTGCAAGTTGCTATATAAACACAGAAAACGAAGACTGTCCCAGTCTCAAAGATCTTATGAGATTAGGCTCCTTTGCAAACCCTGGCCAAACCAGAGATTGGCAAGTGTCTCAACACATCTCTCACCAAAGCATGAGCTGCCTTGTTGTTCCAATGCACCAAAGCCTCGTTCCTGAACTCTCTGTGCACTGGATGGGAAAAGGCCACTTTCTGCAGCAAGAACTATAATCATGCAACTGAGAGAGGGAGAGGGGAAGAGTGTCACGCAACAGCAGCGAGGGAATAGGGGTGTGGGGGTTGAGGGGCTTTCAAAAGCCGTGAAGAGTGAGGATTCTTTTCTCTTTCTTTCTTTAACCACTTTCTCATTTACATTTAGAAAAATGACATATTGTAATTAGGTTCCTAACTCTGCCGAAACTTTAAATAGGATTCTTTAAAAATAGCCTTTAAAAGTTCAGGTCTTTTTTCAACAGAGGAACAATAGAGTCAGTCTAGTATTTTTTTTTTTTTTAACAATAGTCATTTGGAAATGCAGGCTGAATGCTGACAGGTTTTGACTAACGGAGAAAAGTTTTGGAGCCAACTATAATACTTTCTCCCTCTTTCTCTCTCCCTCTTTCCTCCACCTCTTTCATTTGTCTCTCCTTTTCACTCGCTATCCACACTATATGCATTAGAAGTGGAAGAAATTCTATTCTTAACTACTTCCAGTTGTGTAAGTTGTCGTTCTCGGTGGCGGTGATGAGGCTTTTTCCGCAAACTAAACACATTTGACTGCTAATTTCCCATGGAAAGACACTGGAAGGTTCCTGAAATTAATGGTGTAAGACAAGTGTACAAACTGTCAGCCTCTGAAGTGAAAATTAACGTGTCACCTTTGCCGAGGCTAAGTATGGGAGGTTGGAGAGGCAGCAAAGATTCATAAAGATTCTCAGCAAGAAAAAAAAATGACTGCTGATATTTCAGACTTGGAAACTCTGTGTGTGTGAGAGAGAAAGAGAGAGTCAAAATATTAGTGGGGGTGGGAGAAGCGGGTTTGTTGGCACAACGAGGAACTTGCAGGACTTTTCAAGCAGAAAACTCTATTTTACACTGAGAAATCAACAGCTTTGCTAAGAACCTGCTGTTGGTATCTTGCTGCTGCACAGTATGTACTGGGCCCTGAACAATGCTTGTGGGGAATTTGGGGGGTTTTTAAGCCACAGCCCCTGACTTTAGTTTCTTCTGAAGCAAAACCATCAATGGCAGAAATATACAAACCATGGAGTTGGAGCCTCCTCTAGCACCTTCGTGCATCAGGAGCAACTCAGCTAAAGCTAATGGAATTATATGCCAGTCCAAAACAAGGGTATAGGAGAAGAATTAGGGCTATTATATCCAGCTAAGAATAAACACTCCTGCTTATTCCTTTGCCTAGAGCCCACAATAGACATAAGCTGTGCTGGCAGTCAGTAGAGTTACTATCCTAAAGAGGGGATTGAAATAATGACTGTCCATAATATTTAAGCCCGAACCTAATAGTAAGATCTCCTATAACGGATACCCAGACTCCTTTAAACCTTCTTATCAATTCCTGAAAATGTTCCTTTGAAATTAATAATAAGCAAGGACTCTGGACTTTGAACTATGAGGGACATTTTGTTCTAATCACCATACTGTCTGAGCGGACTTTTGTGTTTGTGGCTGTAAAGTTGGGTCAGTGCCTAAAAGGCTACTAGACTAAGGAGCATCTGCGCTTTTGTTGTAGACATCCCCTTTGGTTAAGAGTAGAACTGGTTGAAATTTTGTATAAGTAAAGAAAATGTAATTGGAAAATGGCCTTTTTTTTAAATAATGAATTTTTTTTCATATTTTCAAAATATTCCTGTTTTCAGCAAAATTCAGTAATAGAAAGATTTGGTTTTTGCTTTTCATTTTTCCTCCTCCCTACTTTACCTTTTTAATGTATGTGTATATATATAATTTCTCTCCACTTTTAAATGGCAAAATAATAAAAGGTAGAAGGAGGAGAAAGTCTTATTTACCCCCTCGCATAACATAAGAATCAGAGGTCACACAATGAAATTAATAGGCAGCAGGCTTAAAACAAAAATAAGGAAATACTTCTTCACACAATGCACAGTGAATCGGTGGAACTCATTGCCAGAGGATGTTGTGAAAGCTAAAAGTATAACTGGGTTCAAAAAGAATAATTTCATGGAGGATAGGTCCATCAAGGGCTACTAGCCAAGATGGTCATGGATGCAACTCTGTGCTCTATGTGGTCCCTACGCCTCTGACCACCAGAACTTGGGACAGGATGATAGCGGATGGATCACTCAATAATTGCCCTGGTCTGTTAATTTCCTCTGAAGCATCTAGCACTGGCCACAATTGGAAGACAGGATACTGGGATAGATGGACCAATGGTTTGACCCAATATGTCCATTCTTATGTTTTTCAGGACTAAAGTACTTTAGTTAACTGATGACATTTTGGCTCAGTGTAAGAGTGGTTAAAATGTAATGGCCTGTGATATGCGAGAGTTCAGACTAGATGATCAAATGGCCCCTTCTGTCCTTCAACTGTATTATATTATGAAATCACTAGTGACTTTCACTACTTATAGATTATACCACCCTCCCAACCTCATGTTGATAAAAACTTTATTGCTCACCATGCCATCTTCCTTTATACACATGTAAACGTGATGATCAGTTCAACTGCTGCTCATACAAACTCACCTCATGCATGAAATGCAGCTGTTGTCCAATAGTCTATAGCAACCCTTATATTACACCGTGGAGAGTAAAAAACTCTGTATCCCCTTGAAATTGTAAAGGAATCTTAGGAAGGTGCAGAATATAAATACCCAAGTTGACCAGAGCTGAACTCTACTCCTACTCTTGGGAGAAGCGTCATGAGATCTTTAGTAACCACGAGTGACCAGTACTTGTGTTTTTAAGGCTTATGGGAAAGATGGAAGAAAGGAGTTTTAGCATACTTTTTTTTTTAAGTTATCTTTTTTTGTCTAGGCTCTTTCACCCAGCAGTCATTCCCACTGTCAACAGTAATGATCGTAAAAGAAAATTCATAGAATAGAATGCTTGAAGTGTAAGCAATTTCTTTTTGAAAGTGAAGTGGGTCATGGAGGAAAGGGGAAAAAAAAGAGGAAGGAGGATCTACCACAAAAGACATGTCCTGTATGTTGATAGCTAATTTAATAAGCAGCCTCTCCCTGCCTGTGGACGATTAAACTAAATTGCCAGTCTAAACTTTTCTATGCTGCATTTCAAATGTCAACACATTACATTGCTATTCCTCTTAATTTCTCACAAAGAAAATGCAAAATGAATTCATTATGTTGGAGTAAGTGGAAAAAATGATGAGTTTCTCTAGAAGAGTAGGCAATGGGGAGAGATTGGGCCAGATGATTATATTGAGATATTTGAATAGCTGGCCATTAGCAAGAGGATCCCCATTACTTTACTGATAATTATATCCTCTCCGCTATGACTTCCCTGTGGAATAATACAATGTTCCCAGTGTAGGAGATAATGAAAAATACCATTCAGGTAGTACATATATGCCAAGAATAGAATGTTGTATTTCTTCCCTTCCCCCCCCGCTCATGTAGATTGTAATAGCACACACCTACACAATATGTTAATGCCTGTTTGGTTTTTCGAGGCTCTGTACAGGGCAAATAAATGTATCTTGAAAATGGAGCTGGCAGTGGAATATCATTCTCCCGATGTAATTATCTCTCCTGTTTAGTGGGCCCGGTGTTTCGCTGAGTACATTTTTGTTAGCTATTATGCAAATGACTTTCAAAACCCACCACGGTGTAATAATGAGGACTTTGGAAGGGATCTTATAGAGATGAAGTTATTTCTCTTTTAAAGAGGTGGGGGAAATATAGCTGTGCATTCTTTCTAATTAATCCATCATTTTGCACACATGTTTCTGTTGAGCAATCAAGCAAACTGATGGAAACAAACAAAAAGGAAAGGAGGGGAAATCGAACAGAAGAAAAACACCCAATTATTTACTGCAACTACATTTTTGTTTTATTTTTGTTCTCCCCTCCCCCCTCCCCAAAATATATAACATCTCTCGTGTGTTATTGCTGCCTTATCAGTTCTTGGCATTCTTATTGTGGTTCTATTTTCATTTGGGGGGAATCTTGCTGTGTACTGTATATCTCTCTCAGATTCATTAATTTTCACAGAAAAGCCAATTTGCATCAAAATGTTTTGCTGTTTGGCTGCTGCTTTCCATATCTAGGGGCCTCATGTCTTGCTTGAGAGCTTTCATTTCAAATTATTCACAAGAGGGCAGAACAAAAAAAAATACCGTCGAAATTGCACAGGTTGGGATCCTGTGGGGTGCAGTGAAATCATGCTTTGAGTTTCTCTGATTCAAGGGTTAACTTGGACAAGTGGATTTTCTTCTTTGTATATTCCTCCCCCTGCTCCCGGCCCCATGATCCAGCACTTACTGCTCAACAGGGAGTGTAAACAAATGCAGATGAAGTTCAGTAATAACCTATGAAAACATTTTTTTCCTTTCTATGTGTTCATATCAAACAATGGTTTACAATGTTTAGAAGTCAGACAATTCATAAGTATTAAAATAGTGTGTTATTTATGGGTAAACAGATTTACTGTGGACTCTATTAATGATAATAATAAGCAAACTGCTGTTACATTTTGGGTTTGATTTTCCTCTCGCTCACTCTAGTGTAAATCAGAAATGACTTCAGTGAAGATCAAATAAGTGAGAAGAAAGTCAGAGTATCCTGAGCAAAGGAAAGGAATTGGTTCAGCATCTGTAATCTGAAATTCCACCTGTCACAAAGTGATGTTCTTTCTCTTTGAAGGAAACTCCACCAGATTTTGCAGGGGGACAGAAGTGGAGTTCAGCTGGTTGGTGGGAAGGAAAAGAATGTCTTAACTTGTTCATACTTTTTTTGCCAAGAGGAGTGATAAAATTAGGCAGAAATTCTTGAATATCTCATTCGTGGATCCCTTTGCAGTTAGTCGCCTAACTAAATGGCCAGATTTTCAGAAGTGCTGAACACCAATAGCTCCGATTGACTCCAGCAGGAGACCTAACTATCCAGCATGCACTTAGATTCTATGTTCTTTAGGGTAAGAGTGGTCTTTTTGTTGTGCATTTGTACAGTGTTTAGCACAATGCGATTCTGGTTCATGATTAAGGCTCCTAGTCATTACAGTTATAATAATAACTAATAAAAACCCAGGCCACTGAATTGGCTACCCAAAACATGAATGTATGTGTATTGCATTTAGACAAGCAAGCTGGAATAGTTTGGCCATAGATTTTTAAATCAACTTATGATATATATAGATAGATTTTTGAATTACAGAGCACCTGGAATCCAAGGATGTAAGAATTGTGTCAAGAACATTTTAGCTATTTGATATCTTGAGGGGTGGCGATATATTGGGTTAGATTGCTCAGCCCATTGTAAGATGTGAGACATCTCTTGTGTTGGATGTCAAGTGGATTTTTCTGTCCATAACACATGATTTAATTAATGTATATTTCTGCCTTCAAAATGTTTTCATTTTTTGTTAATACCAGTCAGAAAAAAATGTTTATAAGTAAATTAGATGAATGGAGAGATGCGGAGTTTGAATGGATGAACAGACAGATGGAAAGAGTGGATAGGGATTTTGTTATATGTCTTTTTTATTTTATTAATATTTGCTTAAAGTAATGCTTATTATTTCATTTCATTAGAGTTATGATTAATGTTATTTCACTTAACATGCAGCTTTTTGTGCGTTATGTTACATGGCTTGAAATGTCTGGATAAAATCACAGAAATGGAATAAATCTATTAAAATCAGTCTACTCAGTGGTCCTGAAAATCAATCAATAGAAAACATGTTTTACATATTTCAATATGAATTTCTTCCTGTCACTCAGAAAAGTTCTTTTTTTACCATAGAAAATGTATATTTTTACTAAGAGCATGAAATTTGAAGATTTAAATCTCATTCTTCAGTCTTGATGCAAGGATACCATTATAATTTGCACTGCGCTTGACAGGGAGTGAGCACCTGTAAGAAAGAAAGAAGGTTGTTGGTACTCCCTATTCAGTCAATCATTGGCCTCTCTTCTGAGATTTCCAACAAAAATAAGAATCGTTGTCATGTGTGTTAGGAAGATGGGCACCTGTCCACTTATAATCTGACTGAGACATCCAACCATATTCATATAATCTTTCAAATAGCCACTGGAGACTGATGATTTTCACTTATTATTAAGGACTTGATCAAAAACCCATTGAAGTCAATAGGAGTCTTTCCATTCACTTCAGTGAATTTTGGATTAGGAATAAAATATCCAGATTTGGTCATAAATTACAGTAAATATGGGCATGCCCAAATAATGGTGCTCCTTTCTTGAATAGAGGCCACCCACTGCCTATATGCCTTTACAGCTGTTCTTACCTCCATAGAACTATGGTACTTATCCGGACATGGAAGCATGAAACCTGTCTCTTCATAGATTTCAAGGCCAGAAGAGACCATTGTGATCATCAAATCTGACCTGCTCCATGATGCAGACCATAGCACTTTCCCAAAATAATTCCTAGAGCAGATCTTTTAGAAAAAATCCAATCTTGATTTTGAAATGATCAGTAATGGAGAATCCACTACGACCCTTGGTAAACTGTTCCAGTGGTTATTTGCAATTTGAATTTGTCTAGCTTCAACTTCAAGCCATTAGATCATCTTGTACTTTTCTCTGCTAAACTGAAGAACCCATTATTAAATATTTGTTCCCATGTAGTTACTTATAGACGATAATAACTCATTTCTTAACCTTCTTTTTGATAAGCTAAATAGATTGAGTTCCTTGAGTCTATCACTATTAGGCATGTTTTCTAATTCTTTAATCATTCTTATGGCTCTTCACTGAACCTTTTCCAATTTACAACACCGAAACTCAACACACTATTCCAGCCATAGTTGCACCAGCACCAAAAACAGAGGTAAAATAACTTCTCTACTCCTACTCGAGATTCCATTGCTCATGTATCCCAGGATCACATTTGCTCTTTTGAGCACAATGTCATACTGGGAGCTCATGTTCAGCTGATTACCCACCATGACCCCAGAATCTTTTTTTTTTTTGAGTCACTGCTTCCCAGGACAGAGTACTCCATTCTGTAAGTATGGCCTATCTTCTTTGTTCCTAGATGTATACTGTTACATTTAGCTATATTGAAACACACATTGTTTGCTTCTGCCCAGTTTACCAAAGATCCATATTGCTCCTAATCAGGAATGACATCCCCTTCATTATTTATTATAGACTCATAGACTCATAGACTCATAGGTCAGAAGGGACCAATATGATCATCTAGTCTGACCTCCTGCACAAGGCAGGCCACAGAACCCCACCCATCCAATTTTATTACTCTTCATTTTTTGTGTCATCTACAAACTTTGTCAGTGATGACTTTATGTTTTCTTTTTGGTCATTGATAAAAATGTTAAATAGAATAGGGCCAAGTACTTATCCCTGCTGGAGCCCACTGGAAAGTCACCTGCTTGATGGTAATTCCCTGTTTACAGTTATATTTGAGATATATAAGTTAGCCAGTTTTTAATTCATTTAATATATGCTATGTTAATTTTATATCATTTTAGTTCTTTAATCAAAATGCCATGCAATACCCTGTCAAACACCTTCAAGTCTCAGTATATTACATCAACACTATTACCTTCATCAACAAAATCTGTAATCTCATCAAAAAATATCAAGTTACTTTGAGCTACGTAGATTTTCATTAATTACATTACTCTTTAATTCCTTATAAATCAAGTCCCATATCAGTGGCTCCATTATCTTACCCAGGAGCAATGTCATGCTGACAGGCCTAAAATTACCTGAGCCATCCCATTTACCCTTTTTAAAAATTGGCACACAATTAACTTTATTAGAATCTTCTGGAACTTCCCCAGTGCTCCAAGATTAATTGAAAGTCAATATTCATGGTCTAGCAAGTGCCTCAGCTCCTCAGCCGGCTCTTTTTAAACTCTTGGATGCAAGTTATCTGACTGGCTGATTTAAAAATATCTGACTTTAGTTTAACATCCTCCAGAGAAACTAGAGGCATGAAAAGTGTGCTTTTGTCACCATTTAATGGGACAATATCATCTTTCCCCCCCCCAAATACAGAACAGAAATATTTATTGAACACTTCTGCCTTTTCTGTTTCATTATTGATAATTCTACCATATTCATCTAGTCATGGATGAATACCACAGGCCAATACTCATTGCAACCAATCTGCTTATACTAGCAGCACAATGTGCTATTTTAGACCTGACACTTTTCCTCTAATAGGGCCAACTACATGGGATGTGGATATGTTCACTGAAGGGTCATAATGCAATGACCAAACTAACTGTTTTTGATCCAGTTTTACCCAGGTCCCCAGAAGTGAAAGGTTGACAGTGCTTTGACAGTGTACTAACTAGCCCCTACTGCAGCATCAGTAAATGTAACATGGTGTCCTATGCAAAATGGTGAGAAACAACTATATTTATGGTTTCTTTTCACAGCACAATGGACATAGCATCTCCAGTGGCACCAGGTTATTTCACCATTCAAGAAAATCATGTACATCAGGGGTCGGCAACCTCTGGCATGCGGCTCTGTCATAAACAGATAGCTAAGGGTTAATGTCTCTTCCACCTGAAGCACCTGACCAGAGGACCAATCAGGAAACCGGATTTTTTCAACTCTGGGTGGAGGGAGTTTGTATCTGAGTCTTTGTCTGCCTGCCTGCTTTCTCTGAGCTTTGGAGAAGTAGTTCTACTTTCTAATTTTCTGTTTCTAAGTGTAAGGACAAAGAGATCAGATAGTAAGTTCTATGGTTTCTTTTCTTTGGTATTTGCATGAATATAAGTGCTGGAGTGCTTTGATTTGTCTTCTTTTTGAATAAGGCTGTTTATTCAATATTCTTTTAAGCAATTAACCCTGTGTTGTATCATCTTAATACAGAGAGCACATTTGTATGTATTTTTCTTTCTTTTTATATAAAGCTTTCTTTTAAGACCTGTTGAAGTTTTCTTTACTTCAGGGAAATTGAGTCTGTACTCACCAGGGAATTGGTGGGAGGAAGAAATCGGGAAGATCTGTGTGTTGGATTGCTAGCCTGATTGCTAGCCTAATTTTGCATTCCCTCTGGGGGAATAGGAAAGTACTTTTTGTTTCCAGGATTGGGAACAGAGAGGGGGGAGTCTCTGTGTAGTTTCACAGAGCTTGTGTCTGTGTATCTCTCCAGGAGCACCTGGAGGGGGGAAGGGGAAAAGGATTATTTCCCTTTGTTGTGAGACTCAAGGGATTTGGGTCTTGGGGTCCCCAGGGAAGGTTTTTCAGGGGGACCAGAGTGCCCCAAAACACTCTAATTTTTTGGGTGGTGGCAGCAGGTACCAGGTCCAAGCTGGTAACTAAGCTTGGAGGTTTTCATACTAACCCCCATATTTTGGACGCTAAGGTCCAAATCTGGGACTAAGGTTATGATATGGTGTAGCAGTGGTGGGATATAGACAGAATCAAGAAGCCAGTAGGAATATTATATTTTTCTTTTCTCTGCTAAGGGCTTTTTAGCAGAGAGAGAAACAGTTGGTTTTAAAAGGGAACCAGAGAGAATTTTTTTTTTCTGCTCTCTGGCAGTTTGTGGCTTGCATGTTAAGCGAGAAGCCATTAAGAGACTGTTGAGGGTCTTTTGTCATGCAATAGCCCTCCCATTAGGAGGCAAGTACCAGCACTTATATGCATGCAAATAAAGTGGTTTTTCTGGTTTCCTTTCATTGAACATTAGCTAGAGAGAGAAAGGGGCTAAAAGCACTGTTGCTAGGCAGACTTCAGGAGGCAACAGAACCTGCAGTTCAAAAGATAAACACCGGAGGGCACCCCAACACAAGAAAACAGGAACCATGACATCTAAGGCAAAAATTGAGGCCGAAGGACAAATCAAAGAAGCTGAACACAGGCGACAGATGGAGATGAAAGAAAAGGAAGAAAGCATGAAACTGGCAGCCTTCCAAAGAGAACAGGCAGCCCAAGAGGCAGCACACAAAAGAAAACTAGAAGAAGAAGAGTTGGCCTACCGAAGGAAACAAGCAGAAGAAGAGGCGGCCCACCGCCGAGACATGGAAAAGCACCAAAAAGAAATGGAAAAACAACAAAAAGAAATGGAAAAACAACAAAAAGAAATGGAAAAAACAACAAAAAGAGAATGAAGAGAAGGAAAAACAGAGAAAACATGAACTGGAGATGGCAAAAGCTGGGCTGCATGTGCCAGCCAACCCTAACAACCCGGCGCCAATTATTGCTCCACAGCACAGGAAATTTCCCACCTACAAGGCAGGTGATGACACCGAGGCCTTCTTGGAAAATTTTGAAAGAGCCTGTCTTGGGTACAACATCCCCGAAGACCAGTACATGGTAGAATTGAGGTCACAGCTCAGTGGACCTTTAGCAGAGGTGGCAGCTGAAATGCCTAAGCTGCAAATGAATGACTATAAACTTTTTCAAACCAAGGCCAGATACCGAATGGGGATAACCCCAGATCATGCCCGTCGGCGCTTCAGAACCCAAAAGTGGAAACCAGAGGTGTCATTTCCCAAACATGCCTACTACATTGCAAAAAACTATGAGGCCTGGATAACAGGAAACAACATTAAAACCTTGGAAGAACTAAACCTCCTCATACAAATGGAGCAGTTCTTGGATGGTGTTCCTGAAGACATCACACGGTACATACAAGATGGAAATCCCAAAGATATCGCTGAGGCGGGGGAGATTGGAGCCAAATGGATGGAACTGGCAGAAAGCAAGAAAGCTACTGTCAAGGGGAACGATTACCCCAGGGGGCACACAGACCATAAACCCTACAACCGAGGACAGCCAAAGACCCCACATACCACCCAAGTAAAGCCACAGATACCCTACC
Organism: Gopherus flavomarginatus; assembly: GCF_025201925.1. Lineage (NCBI taxonomy): Eukaryota > Metazoa > Chordata > Testudines > Testudinidae > Gopherus > Gopherus flavomarginatus. Next base: position 9,195,712 of record NC_066619.1, on the reverse strand, counting down.
CTTCAACCTCACCAGTCTCCAGTAACTCACCTCGGCCCAGTGACCCATCAGATGGAAGATGCTTTAAGTGTAATGAACTGGGACATATCAAGGCCAACTGTCCCAAGAACACCATGCGAGTGCAATTCATTACACCACCATCACACCAAAGATTCCCAGGCCCGGATGCCTCTCAAATACCCTTGGAGCGAAGGGAAAATTTGAGAGTGGGCGGAAAGAAGGTTACTGCGTGGAGAGACACGGGGGCACAAGTGTCAGCTATCCACCAATCCTTCGTTGACCCCAAATTCATCAACCCAAAGGCCAAAGTTACAATTTACCCCTTCATGTCACAAGCTGTAGACTTGCCTACAGCTCAACTGCCTGTCCAGTACAAAGGCTGGTCAGGAATGTGGACTTTTGCAGTCTATGACAATTATCCTATCCCCATGCTACTGGGGGAAGACTTGGCCAACCAGGTGAGGCGGGCCAAGAGAGTGGGAATGGTTACACGTAGCCAAACCAGGCAAGCTTCCAGACCCATTCCTGTTCCTGAGCCGTCCACAGAGGCCCCGTCTGTGTTACCAGAGACCCAGACAGAGGTAGTGGAACCGGATTCCATGCCAACCACTGAAACAGCCACAGCACCTCCAGTCCCAGGCCCGGAACTGGAACAGCAACCAGCACCAGCAAGTGCAACCCCATCTTCAAACTCAAGGCCAGAGGGCGCCAGCGAGCCAAAACTGGCAGAAGCAACAGACAGCCATACCCAAAAGGCTCAGCCAGAGCCTGAAATACCCTCAGGTGCACCAGCGGAGAGCGGTTCACCAGCAACGGAAACAACCCCATCACCTACATCGCTTCCAGAGGGACCAAGCCCAAGTCCACAGTCTGAGGAAGAACTGGTGACCCCAGCCTCAAGGGAACAGTTCCAGACTGAGCAGGAAGCAGATGACAGCCTTCAGAAAGCTTGGGCGGCGGCACGGAGCACCCCACCGCCTCTCAGCTCTTCTAATCGATCCCGGTTTGTTATAGACCAAGGACTTTTATACAAGGAAATTCTTTCTGGTGGACACCGGGAAGAATGGCAGCCGCAAAAACAGTTGGTGGTTCCAACTAAGTACCGGGAGAAGCTCTTAAGCTTAGCCCATGATCATCCCAGTGGCCATGCTGGGGTGAACAGAACCAAGGACCGGTTGGGGAAGTCCTTCCACTGGGAGGGGATGGGCAAGGACGTTGCCAAGTATGTCCGGTCTTGTGAGGTATGCCAAAGAGTGGGAAAGCCTCAAGACCAGGTCAAGGCCCCTCTCCAGCCACTCCCCATAATTGAGGTCCCATTTCAGCGAGTAGCTGTGGATATTCTGGGCCCTTTCCCAAAAAAGACGCCCAGAGGAAAGCAGTACGTACTGACTTTAGTGGACTTTGCTACCCGATGGCCAGAAGCAGTAGCTCTAGGCAACACCAGGGCTAACACTGTGTGCCTGGCCCTAACAGACATTTTTGCCAGGGTAGGTTGGCCCTCTGACATCCTTACAGATTCAGGGTCTAATTTCCTGGCAGGGACCATGGAAAAACTGTGGGAAACTCATGGGGTGAATCACTTGGTTGCCACCCCGTACCACCATCAAACCAAAGGCCTGGTGGAAAGGTTCAATGGAACTTTGGGGGCCATGATACGAAAATTCATCAGCGAATTCTCCAATAATTGGGACCTAGTGTTGCAGCAGTTGCTGTTTGCCTACAGGGCTGTACCACATCCCAGTTTAGGGTTTTCACCATTTGAACTTGTGTATGGTCACGAGGTTAAGGGGCCATTACAGTTGGTGAAACAGCAATGGGAGGGGTTTACGCCTTCTCCAGGAACTAACATTCTGGACTTTGTAAGCAACCTACAAAGCACCCTCCGACACTCTTTAGCCCTTGCTAGAGAGAACCTAAAGGATGCTCAAGAAGAGCAAAAGGCCTGGTATGACAGACATGCCAGAGAACGTTCCTTCAAGGTAGGAGACCAGGTTATGGTCTTGAAGGCGCAACAGGCCCATAAGATGGAAGCATCATGGGAAGGGCCCTTCACGGTCCAAGAGCGCCTGGGAGCTGTAAACTACCTCATAGCATTTCCCAATTCCTCACTAAAGCCTAAAGTGTACCATGTTAATTCTCTCAAGCCTTTCTATTCCAGAGACTTACAGGTTTGTCAGTTTACAGTCCAGGGAGATGATGCTGAGTGGCCTGACAGTGTCTACTACGACGGGAAAAAAGACGGTGGCGTGGAAGAGGTGAACCTCTCAACCACCCTGGAACGTCTGCAGCGGCAACAAATCAAGGAGCTGTGCACTAGCTTCGCCCCATTGTTCTCAGCCACCCCAGGACGGACTGAACGGGCATACCACTCCATTGATACAGGTAATGCTCACCCAATCAGAACCCCACCCTACCGAGTGTCTCCTCATGCCCAAGCTGCTATAGAACGGGAGATCCAGAACATGCTACAGATGGGTATAATCCGCCCATCTACCAGTGCATGGGCATCTCCAGTGGTTCTGGTACCCAAACCAGATGGGGAAATACGCTTTTGCGTGGACTACCGTAAGCTAAATGCTGTAACTCGTCCGGACAACTATCCAATGCCACGTACCGATGAGCTATTGGAAAAGTTGGGACGTGCCCAGTTCATCTCTACAATAGACTTAACCAAGGGGTACTGGCAAGTACCGCTAGATGAACCTGCCAAGGAGAGGTCAGCATTCGTCACCCATGCGGGGGTGTATGAATTCAATGTCCTTCCTTTCGGCCTTCGAAATGCACCCGCCACCTTCCAGAGGCTGGTAGATGGTCTACTAGCTGGACTGGGAGAATTTGCAGTTGCCTACCTCGATGATGTGGCCATTTTTTCAGACTCCTGGCCCGAACACCTACTACACCTGGAAAAGGTCTTTGAGCGCATCAGGCAGGCCGGACTAACTGTTAAGGCCAAAAAGTGTCAAATAGGCCAAAACAGAGTGACTTACCTGGGGCACCAGGTGGGTCGAGGAACCATAAACCCCCTACAGGCCAAGGTGGATGCTATCCAAAAGTGGCCTGTCCCAAAGTCAAAGAAGCAGGTCCAATCCTTCTTAGGCTTGGCCGGATACTACAGGCGATTTGTACCACACTACAGCCAAATCGCTGCCCCATTGACCGACCTGACCAAAAAGACCCAGCCAAATGCCGTTAAGTGGACTGATGAGTGTCAAAAGGCCTTTACCCAGCTTAAGGCGATGCTCATGTCTGACCCTGTGCTCAGGGCCCCGGACTTTGACAAGCCATTCCTAGTAACAACAGATGCATCTGGGCGTGGTATAGGAGCAGTGCTCATGCAGGAAGCAACAGATCACAACTTCCATCCTGTCGTGTTTCTCAGCAAGAAACTGTCTGAGAGGGAAAGTCACTGGTCAGTCAGTGAAAAGGAATGCTATGCCATTGTGTACGCCCTGGAAAAGCTACGCCCATATGTTTGGGGACGGCGGTTCCAACTACAAACTGACCATGCTGCACTAAAGTGGCTTCATACTGCCAAGGGGAACAACAAGAAACTTCTTCGTTGGAGTTTAGCTCTCCAAGATTTTGATTTTGAAATTCAGCACATCACAGGAGCTTCTAACAAAGTAGCTGATGCACTCTCCCGTGAGAGTTTCCCAGAATTCAGTAGTTAAAAAGTGTTCTTAAAATGTAGAAGTCTGTTAGTTATATACTTAGGGGTATATGTAAAGGTGCATGTGTTGTATTAATCTGTTTATTTTAAAGTTCTAGAAGGAAATCGCCGCCAGTGAGCTTCCCCACTGTCTGCAATTTGGGGGGCGTCATAAACAGATAGCTAAGGGTTAATGTCTCTTCCACCTGAAGCACCTGACCAGAGGACCAATCAGGAAACCGGATTTTTTCAACTCTGGGTGGAGGGAGTTTGTATCTGAGTCTTTGTCTGCCTGCCTGCTTTCTCTGAGCTTTGGAGAAGTAGTTCTACTTTCTAATTTTCTGTTTCTAAGTGTAAGGACAAAGAGATCAGATAGTAAGTTCTATGGTTTCTTTTCTTTGGTATTTGCATGAATATAAGTGCTGGAGTGCTTTGATTTGTCTTCTTTTTGAATAAGGCTGTTTATTCAATATTCTTTTAAGCAATTAACCCTGTGTTGTATCATCTTAATACAGAGAGCACATTTGTATGTATTTTTCTTTCTTTTTATATAAAGCTTTCTTTTAAGACCTGTTGAAGTTTTCTTTACTTCAGGGAAATTGAGTCTGTACTCACCAGGGAATTGGTGGGAGGAAGAAATCGGGAAGATCTGTGTGTTGGATTGCTAGCCTGATTGCTAGCCTAATTTTGCATTCCCTCTGGGGGAATAGGAAAGTACTTTTTGTTTCCAGGATTGGGAACAGAGAGGGGGGAGTCTCTGTGTAGTTTCACAGAGCTTGTGTCTGTGTATCTCTCCAGGAGCACCTGGAGGGGGGAAGGGGAAAAGGATTATTTCCCTTTGTTGTGAGACTCAAGGGATTTGGGTCTTGGGGTCCCCAGGGAAGGTTTTTCAGGGGGACCAGAGTGCCCCAAAACACTCTAATTTTTTGGGTGGTGGCAGCAGGTACCAGGTCCAAGCTGGTAACTAAGCTTGGAGGTTTTCATACTAACCCCCATATTTTGGACGCTAAGGTCCAAATCTGGGACTAAGGTTATGATAGGCTCGCCAGGGTAAGCACCCTGGTGGGCCGGGCCAGTTTGTTTACCTGCTGCATCGATAGGTTCGGTGGACCGTGGCTCCCACTGCCTGCAGTTTGCCTTCCCAGGCAATGAGGGCGACGGAAAGTGGAGTGGGCAAGGGATATGCTGGCCACGGCTTCCTGTCATCCCCATTGGCCTGGGACGGCAATCCATGGCCAGTGGGAGTGCGATCGGCTGAGAAACTGGCCCAGCGAGCTGCGTGACAGAGGTTGCCAATCCCTGATGTACATCATTGATACGGCTATGTAAGAAAATGGAACACACCATTTGTCAATATTTTTTGGAGCCTGACTCTAACAGCACGCTATACTAGATGCTTTAGAGAGAAGAGAAATAAAACCCAAACCCTGACACCTTACTCTCATCATATCATGCGGAAAATTTCTTCCTGACTCCATTAAGAGATCATCATCAAAACTTAAAAAATACCATGAAAAGGTGTCTTTGAGGTAACTGAAATAAAGATCCTACATTTCAGATCCCGAGATCAGCTCTTAGCTAATACAGGGACCACAAGAGAGATTGAGATAGGGCTCTTTCTTACTTGTGGGAACTGGTTTACTTGTTTACCCTTACTCATACCACTTGGCAAATAGCACTCTGTACCTTAAGCTTGTGTCTGCCGTCCCAGTAACCACATATGTCATTTTCTCTTATACCGCTGGTTTCTCTGTTTTATGTATGTCTTTTCTATTTTATACACACATTCTGAGTTCTGCTCACCCCTGCCGGTGCAGCAGAGCCAGTCCAGCTGCACATCTTTTTGACTGATATGTGCTGTAAATATGTTCAGTTCAGAGAACTTGCTGTAAAGGGTCTACCCCAGCTGGAAGAAGCCTGTCTCCATGTCCTCCCTGATGTCCCATCACTGTGAAAAATGGCTACCTTAAAACTAGGACAGCAACAGAATTCACAGTGGTGGTCTTGCACTTCATTTTAGCATTTACTGCAGCCCTGGGATCTGAGTAGGGAACCTGAGCTGTGAAAGGTCAGTGTATGTGCTAGCACTGCACTGGGCAGATGAGATCATAAGCACACTGCTGACTTCAACCTCTGCTCTTTTGATAAAATAGATTAATTAACATAGGCTTCAAGTAATTACAAAACTGCCCCTAAATCTGGGCAACCCAGCAGCAACTATTATAAAATAAAGGCTCAGGCTTCAGTGGGATGCACTTACAGACTTTGATCTTTGATCTCCCATTTGTTTCCATGGGCAGGAATTAGCACTTTCCAATTAAAGTTCTTCATTTGCATTACACAAAGCTTCTTTCTTGTTTGATGGGTTACATAGTTACTGGGTACATGTGTGTATAAAACGAATGTTTGCTACTACATTACAATGGGGTACAAATAAGTGAAAACGATGCAGACAACATCCCACCAGTTTTCAGGGCGTTTAGACATTTGACACACGTTTAAACATTTTAACATCTACTTTGAACTCTACTAACACAAAAGTGAGCTGATCTGGCTCCAAGCTGTGAGTTTGCCATTCTTAGCTGAGGTCTGCAGCTTAGGCCAGAGCTGACAGTTGGCTTAACAGCATCACCAGGGTCACTTTATATGTTGTGGAGGAATATCATTGGGGGCTGGAGAACTGAATGGCCTGTCGGGGTGGGGGATCCCTAGATCTGGATGGTTCCAATGAGCACCCACTCTTAGCAGACATTGCATAACATTATGAGGAAGTTTTGGGCCTGTGTCCGTGTGTGTGTGAGAGAAAGGGAGAAGGAATGTATATATCTAATTAGTTAAGTGCTGGTAGATGGCACTCGAGAATACATAGCATAACTTCTGGGGTTTGTATTTGTTTTTTATGTGCCACAAATGGCTTCTTCTGTGCAGTATTTTACATTAGCTCTTATCACACAGTGAAAAAGTAATCCTTCTGCCAGGTAAAGCCGGCAGCAACCAGGGCTGGGTTCAATATCCAGGGGTTCCTTTTCATGAATACAAGACAGAACCAGCTCAAGCCTCCACCAGGTAAAATGGAAATATTACACACCACCCCTTGGAGCCTCTGAGAGACAGTACTTCCTCACTCGCAAGAACAGAGTCAGAATGTAGAAAAGGAACGTTTAATGAAAGGAGGGAAGTCACTCAGCATTAATTAGGGAAAATGCCACAAGCAGGATTCATAAACATAAAACTGTGAGTAGATGCCCACCCCAGAGTGCGTGGGGCAATGCCTTTCACCTTGTGTTCTTGCATTCTACAGCCAAAACTCTCCTTTACTGTGCCCCCCATCTGCTTCCTCACCACACCTCACTCACAGTGATTGTCCTTGATCAGTGAGGACCCAAGGTTCAGAGGTGCATCTGTGTGAGTTCACCTCCCACACAGAGAAGAAGGTACCTAGCTTGTTCCACCATCTGAGCCCTTCCTCTGGCTGGCCATCTCAGCAGCCACTGTTCATCTCTGCTGTTCGCCCTGCCAGCTGCTGTTCCTCACTACCTGGTGACCCTGCCAGCCGCTCCTGAGAACACTTTCAGTGACTGCTCTAGCCAGCCACCCGTCAGTCACCTTCTGCTTCCACCTTACCTCTCTGCTGTGACATCTGTATGTCAGTCTCTTAGGGTATGTCTACACTACCCTCCGATCGGCGGGCAGCGATCGCTCCAGTGGGGACTGATTTATTGCATTTAGACTAGATGTGATAAATCGACCCCCTATCCCTTTCCAATCGACTCCTGTACTCCACCGCCGTGAGAGGTACAGTCAGAGTAGACAGGGGAGCAGCAGCAGTCCACTCACCACAGTGAAGATACCAAGGTAAATCTATCTAAGTATATCAACTTCAGCTATGTTATTCACGTAGCTGAAGTTGCGTAACTTAGATCAATTCCCTCCCCTTGTCCCCAATGTAGACCAGGGATTAGTGATTGTTAGCATTCAGTCAGCTGAGCAGAAACACTGTTCCACCAGAAGTGATTTCATCTCTTATTGAGCACTTAAAATAACAAAAGGCTCCTAATGAAGCCCATTTAGCTTTTTCTTTGAACAGTGGGGAGGAACAGGTTAAACCAGACCAGAGACCCTTAGGGAGAGTCCACCCCTCCTGGCTGGGATACCTGTCTCCACCCCTCTTATTTTCACAGGGGTCTGACATTCGAGCCCCTTCCTTAGTGAGTTCCTTTCAACTGAAATCTATCCCTCAGTCAGGACAGGTTAAGCACATTTCTGCTCCTCTTTACTCATGCAATACAGATAACAACATGGGTAACAACATTTCACGTTCAGTACTACCGTGTTTTCCAACCCAACACCAGCCAAAATTGATCTCTTTTGATCAACACGGCTCCCGTCTGCTGGATACCTATGCAGAGTAGGTGTGTTCATGTAAATACAGTTTGCTCATGAAGTCTCTCCTTCTCCCAGCTAGCTGTCAGGGGAGAATTCATTCAGATCCTGCTTACACAAAGGATAATGTTTCAAATATAAGGGCTTGTTTACACTTAAAACGCTACAGTGGCACTGCTGCAGCGCTTCCCTGTAGACATTACATATGCCAAGAGGAGGATTCTTCCATCAGCTTAGGTATTCCACCTCCCCGAGAGGTGGTAGCTAGGTTGACTGCTGGAACCGATTGAATCGTGGGGGTGCTGTGAGCCATTGAAACAAACTGTAAATTCTGTCAATAATGGAAACCACTTCAAGTCAGAGGGTGCTGTAGCACCCCTCACCCCTTCAGTTCCAGCACCTATGACAGCCATAGAACAAGTGATGTCTACACGGAGACTTAGGTCAGCTTAACGATGCCTCTCAAGGATGTGGATTTTTCACAGTCCTGACCAAAACAGTTAAAGAGGCCTACTTTTCTTATTTAGACCAGGCTGAAATCCCTTCTTACAGACAGAGCTAGTTCAGGCCTGTAGGCAATCCCTTTTGACAGAGTGGCTTGCTAGTCAGAAATATCCAAAGCTTTCTTTGTCTGATAATTCCATTGCCATAACTGTTCTTAGGGCTATTGGGCCAAATTGGGTACATATCTGCAGCTCCCGTGGAAGTGAATGGGATTTATACATATGAAACCGGGGGCAGGATTTGTGCCATAACAATTAGTATTATTGCTGATTACAGAATGTTCTTTTTTTTTCTTCTGGTGGGGAATAAATGAATTTTCAGGGGGGAAAAAAAAAATTAAAAAAAAAAAAACACACGTGTGAATGTTTGCCTGAAAATGGCTGGAAACTGAAAATAAATACATTTTTAAAAATGGTGCTATAGTTGTTGGCTTTCCAATGAAAAAATCAAAATATTTCAAGGAAAGCAGACACTTTCTGTACATTTTGATTTTGTATTTTTTACTCAACTCCCAAATTTTCTGTCAAAAGAAAGATTGGACAGAAGATTTCCTACTAGTTTTCATTTTTCCCCTCTAATATTAACCCTCAGTTTTCCCTGCTGCAGTTTAAATCCATTACTTTTTTTATCTGTCTTCAGTGACCTAGAATAATCTGTCCCTGTCCCCTTCATCCTAGCCCTGGTTATTAATTTGTTGAAAGTTGAAATGTTTCAGTTGCAATTTTATTTTCTCTTAGCTAAATGTGCCTGTGATTTTTCCCCTAGCTCTCTCACAATGAATACTTAAAATCTGTATTGGGATCAAAATAATCCCATTATAGATTTCCTGGAATGGAAATAAGATTTTTATTTTTCACATTTCAGCAGCTCGAATAGGTACTTAAACAAACCTCAGCAATTTTCTGTCACTCATTTCCCCTGTAGATACCCTGCTGCCAATCGTCTCTTCCCATAGCACCACCTACGGTGGAGGTCTAGCTGCAGGCTGGTACAGGGAAAGATTAAGCGTTGCATCGATAGCATTATGGTTCCTGGGAGGCTCCTGCACTGCTGTTTCGAATGAGAGATTTACAGAGGCACTTTGTGAATGTTAGTCCTTTTGTTAACAGTCTGCAGACACAGAAGCATTAAATGTGAGTGTGGCGAGTGCTACCATTTTAGACACTGCCACATTTTAGAAATCACCTTACGTGCCTAAATTGAATCTCATTCTATGTCAAATCTCTTCAACAGGAAGAAATATGCCATTCTATATTTAGGGCCAAATCCTACACTCATGTTCTGTCTGCTATGCACTGTTTTTGCAGTGCAGAGAGGCTGGAGAGTTGCCCTAAAGGGGAAATGTGGATACTCCTATTATGAGAAAGACTCTAGGTGGTGCAATGCTGATGTAGCTGGCTATATGCCATCCACTCTCCTCCTTTAGTGTTGCAGGCATGTCAGGGTCAGAGAGGCATAATCTGGTGGTGGAAAAGCACCTTGCTCTCCTGCAATCCTTGGCCAGCTGAGTGGACCCTTGGTTTCCCTAAGTTAAATCAGGGATGAAAATGGCTCCAGGTCAGAATAGAGGTTGCTGAGGATCAGGCTCACAAAGTGAACATCTTGTTGGACTGTTAATGAATCACAAGACTGCCTTGTGCTGCAAAGCACCAGAATTCACATGCAGCTCTCATCCCAGATTCTCCTGTCAAGCCCCTTGAAGTCTGAGATCAAAACTATTGCAAATGATTTGGTGTATCAATGTTATTCAAAACAAGTTAAATAATGTACAACACTTTGATGGAACTGAAGATAGTAGGCCCAGGATAGACCACTCAGGTTACTCAGTCCATCTGACCTGATGAAGCCTACATATCTGCTCATGATATCATTCCCTTGGGGGTAATTTTAATCTAGTGTTTTGAATATCTGAAGTGACCACTTCTCTTTGTCTAGTCTGCTTCCCATTTGCTCAACGTTGAAAATTTTTTCAAGACTAACCATCTCTTCACTTATCTTCACTGCACTTTACCCTATTACCTTCTGAGGTATCTATCTATCTATCTATCTATCTATCTATCTATCTATCTATCTATCTATCTATCTATCTATCTATCATCACAGTGTATAATTCCCTTTCTATAACTTTATTGTTACCTTGAAGGTAATCATAGATTATAATTGTATCCTTTTTGAGTCTGAAAGTATTGGGTGAAAGTCAGGCCCAGCTGAAATCAATGGCAAAATTCCTGTATTTTTCACCCTATAAATTTGGCCTAGCTCTGGAACTCTCTTTTGAAACCCTTCAATCATGTTTTTGTTTCCTTCTTTATCCTTTCTTCATTTGTTTCTGTACCCTTCCTAAATAATGGGTACCAAAACTCTGCATATTGGGCCTAATTCTCTCCTCACTTACAGCATTATAATTCCATTGACTTACACAGCATTATTCCTGGTTTACATTGATGAGGAATGGGAATCAGGCCCATTATTACAGCCACAGCTACATTACAGCTGAGTAGAGTGGCACTATTAGCAGAGTGTTTTTAAGCATTATCTTTAGACTGCAGCATCACAGTTCGGCCATGTAACTGTTATATACAGAAGAATAGGCATAATACTAGCCAACTACACCTGTTAATAAATTACAGAAACTCCCATGACCTCCATTCATGGGCCTGTCCTCTGTTTCCAGAATCTCTGCAGACTACTGTGGCATAATTCATAGCTCAAAAAACTCTTTATACAGAATTTAAACCATCTGCAATCTGATTCTATTCAAACACTACTCCTATATTATGCTGAACCCCACAGCAAAAGTTATCCCCCAAACAGGGTAGTACTTCTGCCTCTTATGTAAGTTTTTACAAATGATAATTCTTAAAATCAACTCATGCTCCAATATTGTTGTCTGTGGGCCACACCCTCGGCTACTGTAAATTGGCATTGTGCCATTGAAGTCAATGGAGTAGTGTCAATTTACATCAACTAAAGACTAAGCCTATCTCTACTCCATTATTACACAAAGAAGTCCAGAATCTCATCTACATTACATGGGTATAAATACAGCATAATTCTGCTGAAGTCTATATATGGGTTCTGAATTTACCCTAAGCACTTCTACCCCGATATAATGCAAACTGATATAACATGAATTTGGATATAACGTGGTAAAGCAGTGCTCCGGGGCGGGGCGGGGCTGCGCACTCCAGTGGATCAAAGCAAGTTCAATATAACACATTTTCACCTAGAACATAGTAAGATTTTTTGGCTCCCGAAGACAGCATTATATCGGGGTAGAGGTGTGTATATTTACACTAATTAACTGTAACAGGGTTCAAAAAAGAACTAGATAAGTTAATGGAGGATAGGTCCATCAATGGCTATTAGCCAGGATGGACAAGGATGGTGTCCCTAGCCTCTGTTTGCCAGAAGCTGGGAATGGGCCACAGGGGATGGATCACCTGACAATCTCCTGTTCTGTTCATTCCCTCTGGGGCGCCTGGCCTTGGCCACTGTCAGCAGACAGGATACTGGGCTAGATGGACCTTTAGTTTGACCCAGTATGGCCCCTCTTATGTTTTTATGTTCACTATTTACACTGCATTGGTTCTTTACCACTTAAGGCTCCCAGTAGGCAGAGAGGATTTTCTGGTGTCTGGCTATGCTGAATGAAAGACAGCTTTAATTGATGGCAGCCATCTTGGCTGATACAGCAGGGACTGAACTGGAGTTCTTCAGAGTTAAAAGCATGAGCTAAAAGGCTGGGCTCTTTAATTCCCACCTGTAACAAAGCGACAGCCATTAGGTCAGGCACAAAGCGGGACACATAACACACACTGACCACTGGGTGACATACTTCCTCTGGAGAGAGGAAATTCATCCTGAGTGTCTGAATCCCTAGGCAGTTTTAATGATTTGTGATGGATGATATCTTAACTAACACACTAGGTATTGAACTGGGGACATCTTAAAGTAGAAATCACAACAGCTTAAGTTAAAGAGTCACCCTCTATAGCTAGTGACTTTAATCAAGTCACAGTCTCTGTGGATCAGGCACAGAGTGGGGCATGTGCCACACACTCATTGGTGGGTTACGCTGTCACCCGCAGAGCAGCTAACATTGGGGTGGGGGGGATCACTGCCTCTTTTTTCCTCTTTCGATGTAGAGCTATTCAGCTAAATCCATAGGGCACACACAAAGCCCATGGGCTGTCTGAACAACAATCAGCTTCATTCTCTTGTTACATTCAGCAGTGTAAATCGGGAGTGGCTCCACTTCAGACAGTGACATTACTCTGCTGTAAAATAGGAGGTGAGACTCTGGCCCCATAAGTGGATGAGCTATAGTCTTAACCCTTTCATCACAATCATAATAATTAAGAATGAATAATAATACTCTTCTATACCACCTGGATCTCCAAAGCCATGTACAAACTGAGGGGCAGACTGCATAGGGCTCATCTCTTTGCCCAGCACTGAAAGACGGCAGCGGCCTCAGACAAAGCTGCAGCTTGAAACTGATTTAAAATATTCAGTTAAGGTCTATTTATTACCAGCAAAAATGGCACACGCAGGGCAGCTGAAACAGTCCTTTTCCTCATAGCACAACTGGGATCAGCTGACTGGAACTCTCACTTATGTTATCAAAGGGCCCTCTTCTCATTTTGTGTTCCTTGTTTCTATTTAGAGTTAATGGTAAATGTATTTTCCTTATCAACTGTCAAATTGTCAGAACACACGGTGTATGCTTGGGGCTGAGGGATTAGGGGTTGTGTGTGGGGGAGACCATCTGCTTCACTGACAACTGTTTTATATTGAGTTATTATCCAAGGTCCCTTGTATTTTGTGTGTCTCAGAGAGGAGGCATTAAAATGTCCACTATTAAATACTTTTCACATGGAAAGCAGGATTTTATGACCCTGTAACTGCAGGATCAGTGGTTTTACGCTCTTTAGCCTCTGCAGTAATGTGTGTTTGGTTCCCCCATACAGGCCATGCTGTGGTTAGTGTTGATTCACTAAACACCATTTTGTTTCATCTCTACGGATATTGGGTCTATAGAGGACAGATTGCATTTACTGATAGTGCCTCATGGTCTTAAAAGTACACTTGACTAATCCCAGCTATCATTTGTGGTTTGCAGTTTTTTAAACAAGGACATTCAGGTTTTTTTTTTAATGGAAAAAGATTGAAAGAAAAGTAAAAGAAAAAACAAGAAGCAAATTAAATGGCAAAAGATTTATTTTATATATATATATATGAGAGCATGAAAGAATCCACAAATCCCAAAGTTGGCAATTGCATGAAGCCATCAAGTTAGCCACCCAACCCCCCTGAGAAACAACACACATCTGTAATTCTCATTTACTTCAGTAGAAGACACAGATCTACAGCCCTTCCCATATAAGTTCAGACCCTGATGTTTAGATGCCAAGTTCATCTTCCCTGTAGCATCTTCCTACTATCTCCACTTCAATGAACAATGCCCTCATTCCATCATATTATATGACTGACTGTTCAGTGCTGTAAGCTCTTCCAGGGAAGATAAATTCTTGCCTAACCCTTACCTTCTGCAGCTTCAAAAAGTTTGGGCAGCGTATGATGGGTCTTTGGCTGGGTATATCAATTCCCTGCCATTGCAAAGGACTCTGACATTGTTGTCCCTTGCTCTCTCTCATTCTCTGCCTGTGGCACACAACTGTTTAGACTCCTGAGGGCTGAATTACTTTGGTCTCATTTTGGTTGTTGGGTGGCTGGGTAGTGTTTCGTGACCTATCACAACAATTCAATAGCATTGGAAGTCTATAGCTTTCACTGGAGTTCCACCTGATTTGCAACTGAGCATCAGGCCCTGAGCCTTGGGATTATTTGCCCAATGCTAGCCAGAGGGATTGGCGCCTCTGGCAATACAGGTTCTCGGTCATGTTATACTTCCTGCCCCAATTTTAAAGTTAAAAAAATAAAAGTGTAGGCAACTAAAAGATTATCAGACCTCTCTGTTGTGTCAGTTACTTGTTACTCCTTACAGGCCATTCTTCTTAGCAGTTATATGCCCAGGCCACTGTTGCATATTGTAATCTGACCTTCATGCTGATGGCAATGGGTCTAGGGTGGAACATCACTTTTGACCAAGACAAGAAAAACCAACATTAGTTCCAAAAAGGCAGAAGCCCCAAATTCTCCTCCCTGGGCACCAGTGCAATCCCTAGAAAGCAATGGCCTTGCTAGTGTAAATCAGGAAAAGATTTGCCAGAATGATCTAGAAAAGGTCATTAATTCCTGCCACTTGCTCTATGGCATAACAGTCTGCATACATGTTTGTGGATTGAAGGACAGCAGGCTCTTGTCTAAAACATCCTGGGCCAGATTGTGAGCAGCCCTTTTGCAATGGAGAACAGACATATGTGTGTGCAAGAAACTCTCCTCTAGAGTCTGAACCATGTTTGGCCTCTGCTTGTATTCCAGAGCCCTTGTGTAACACCAAACTAGGTCCCCCTCTAAAAATTGATTCTAGTTCTGCAGTTCCACTCATCATACTACACTGCTGAGTAAGACAAGGATACAATCTAACCCTATATAACTATCGCTCTTATTCTGGATAATGAAAATCATAGTTAGGCCACTGACCCCCAAAATCAATTATTTGCCCAGCTCTCTCCATGGGTAGGTGAATGAATTTGTCAAAACCAGGTCTTTAACACATGTCACCAACCTGGTGGGGCTCCCACTGCTGAAAAATCACCAGACAGTTGTGTTTGGATCCACACACTGGATCCATGTGCTTCTGAGTAATCCTGAGATAGGGTGGGCTCCAGCCAACCTCTGAAGCTTGAGTTTTTCAGGGACAATTCCCAGGCACAGACACTCTTCCTGGTATCTATCCATGCTGCCTGAGGACCAGTGCTGATCCCACACAACAGCCTAGTCATTCAAGCATGAACTCCAGAGCCCCTCACCCCTTGGTAGTCTGGTTTATAGTTTAACACTTCAGGGACATCAGATAGTCAAAGGAAGAAAGACATAGACTTTGCAGAGGGATTTCTAAGGAATCACTCTTTACTCTTAGGACTTGTCTACACGATGCCACAGTGCACTCTGCAGGGGCATGAATTGTAGGGTGCTTGTCACAGGGCAGCTGCTCTTTATGGGGAGTTAGTGCCCAGTCTGCCTATGACTGCCATATGAGGTCCCCGCCTGAGGTTAATTGACTGCCTCAGGGGGCTGGTAATAAACAATCGCCTGGACCTAATGAAGGTAACCCAAACTCTACTAGAAGGGAAATCCTAAAAGATAAATGAAGTTCTGTGGAGCAGAACTCTTAGAAGAGGGCTGAGCAGGGGGCCTAGAGGGTGAGCTTTCTGGGGGACCCACCAGAATGGGGTGCCCGTAAGAGGTGCTCCTAGAGACGGGAGCCTCCTAGATGGAGGGCTGCAGTCAATGAGCATCCAGGAAGGCCTGTTATCAGCCACGGAGTTCCCAGACACTGGCTAGAAATCCTGCCTGGCAAGGACCATCCGTTATCCCTGAAGAAGAGTCACAGGGGCTGGGCCTCCCCAGGTCCCTAACTCCAGAGAAGGATCTTGCTCTGGTGGGGCAAGAGGCCTAAAACCAGTGGCAGAGACAAGAACTGAGAGAACCCTGGGGGAAGAGGCTGCTTAGAGGTGAGCACAGGACTTGGGGCGGGGGTCATGGACTAATATTGACCTTGTCACTCTGTTGAGATGTTGGGGATGAAAGTTTTGTTTATATTCTGTGTTCGTTTCTCTGTTAATAAATGAGACCCTCCACAAGGTGTATGTGTGCTCTTTAGCATCTAACAGCCTATTTGGACTGGTTGATATTCTGGGTGAGAGAAAAATTAAGCAAGGGCTCAGCTGTATCACCACGCCCATCTGCAAGGGGAAATGCAGGGTCAGTGTAGAACGATGACAGTTCTGTAACATATTGTGCTTTATCTGCCCCATGCACATCCCAGTGGTGAAAATTAAAAGGTTCCTAGTGTGTGTTAGCATAGTTCCTATCTATAAAAGGAACTACATCAGTGTGAAGGAAGTACCTTTTCATTTGTATCAATTGGTTCTTTCACACCCCTGTGTAACATAAGTGGTGCTGACACAAGTGATAGTGTAGGCATGGCCTTAGGCAAAATAAATTAAATCTCTTGTGAGCCATTATCTCCCTCGGCGTCCTCACCTCTCTTGAGCATCCTTTGAGATTTAGTCATTGCTTTTTAGGAATCCCAGGTCCTTCCCAGTCTCTCTCCCCTCAGTCTTCATTTCTCTGACTTCTGCAGCCAACTCCTTTCACCTTGGGCTGGTCCAGTAGTCAAAAGGTTCTCTCTACCTCAGAAAGTATGTCTCTTTGTGTATCCAAAGCCTTCCAGCCACTGCATTTTAATAGCTAGCTCTAACATCTCTTTGTTCTCTTGCTGTGCTGCAGGCCCTCCCCCCCTGCAAACAAGCTGGGAAGAACTGGCTTCCCCTAGGTTTCAGCCAGTGCTTAACTTGTGCCAGGGCTAAGCTTCAGCACCTCTAGGCTTGGCAGTTCATAGCTCCAACACCTCTGACTTGTTGCATTAGTTATGACTATAAAACAATTACTTGTGCCCAGGCAACTCTTTCATTACAAATTAAGTAATGATTTAGTTGGAGCTGGTCCTGCTATGAGCAGGGAGTTGGATTAGATGACCTCCTGAGGTGTCTTCCAACCCTAATCTTCTATGAGTTCTAAATACTGGTTGCAGCCATTCCATTATTCTAAGGTGTTCCTGTTTGAATGGGATACTATTAAGGTTAACAAAAACAACAAGGAGTCCAGTGGCACCTTAAAGACTAACAAATTATCCACAAAAACAAAAACAACGTCTGTTAGTCTTTAAGGTGCCACCGGACTCCTTGTTGTTTTTGTGGATACAGACTAACAGGGCTAACTCATGATATTAAGGTTAACAATTCTCCATTGCTCCTGGTCTGGGAAAGAGGTAACACCATCCCTGGTATCAGATGGCTGATTCCACATACATTGAAAAAACAACGAGGAATCCTTGTGGCACCTTAGAGACTAACAAATGTATTAAAGGTGCCACAAGGATTTCTCGTTGTTTTTGCTGACACATTTAGCACTCTGAAACCTGTCCACATACACTGAGGCATTCAATGATACAGCAATTTAATAAAACCAAACACACAGAATCACACTCACAACTCCCCTCCCCCATTTGAGCAGGCTATGTCTCACCTCTCTCCCCCAAGTAACTCCTGCTGGGGAAGTAAGCCAGCCAACTCCCTTGATGTATCCTGCTCCAGAGGTGCCAGCCAGATGGCCCGACATCTGCAGCAAAAGGATCTGGCAGGTGGCCCTGAAATCTCCCACTTAAGAGAGCTGTTGTTCTGTATCAAAGTCCTTATCCCTAGAAAGGCTTCAGCAAATAAATAAATAAGTGATTAAAAAAATCCAAAATGATAATAAAACAAATGTGATTTCAGGTATCTTACCACCGCAACCTTCAGAGTTCCCTTTGCCCATGAGTACTATTTATTGCTGATGATAACCGAGTCAGCACCAGCCCATACTCAACTATAATATGGTATGGCATGATGTGGCTCCTGACATGGCACAAAGGTTGTGTTGTCATCCATGCACAAGTGGAGTTACACAAAACTGGAGAAGTGGGCTGTAGGTTGTGCAGGACATCCCAGTGGGGTGTCTCGGTAACTTGAATATACTGGACCACTGCCCATTGTCATATGGTAGGCACATCTCAACAACAGTTTCAGACTGGGTCACTGGAACAGTTTGTATAGTGGGAGAATCATTGATCCAAACTGTAAACCCTGTATATAACACTTCAAGCGGGGGTACGGCAGCATCCCCAACACCCCTAGTTCCAACATCTATGGTCTCAGGCAATGTATTTTAAGAATGATCTGGGGAGCTCCAAAATATTTCATAAAGATTATTTTTGGCACCTAAGTACCATAAGCCTAGATAGATAGCAAAATAGGTGTGTGTATGGGGATAGATAGGTAGGTAAATAGAGAGACAATATAGGTGAGATATTGGACCAGTTTCTTTTGGTGAGAGGGAGAAGCATTTGAGCGTACACAGAGCTCTTAGAAAGGTACTCAGAGAAAGGCTATGTCGCCAAAATTAATGTCACTCAGGGGGGTGAATAGTCCACTCCCTTGAGCAACATTAGTTACACTGACATAAGCACTCATGTGCACAGCAATAGGTTGGTGGGAGAGCTTCTGCTGCTCAAGGAGGTGGATTTTCTTTATGCCAATGGGAGATCTTTCTCCCATCATCATAGAGCGTCTTCACCAGACATGCTGCAGTGGCACCGCTCTGTTGGTACAGCCGCGCCGCTGTGGTGCTGTATGTGTGTATGTGGCCAGAGTATCACAGCTAAACACATCATGGAACCGATTGCTCAGCACAAGGAGTTAACACATGTTGGAAGAGACCATTCAAAGCAAAGTGGGCAGTAACACCTCTGCATGCATAGGACAAAGGAGGGCTACTGGTTTACAGATTGGATTTATGGCTCATTATAACAATGCAGCAAGCGTCTTCTACAGTGTTGTAGCTGTGTCACTGTGGCACTTGTCTGGACAAACCCTAAGTTACAAATCAGCTCTGAGTGGGTCTATTATTTTTAGCATCTAACAAAGTTATGAAAGTGGTAGGTAAATAGGCAGGTAGACTGGACTCAAAGAGAGAGAAAAAAAGGATAAATAATAAATAAGAAACATCTCTAAAAATGACCTCAAGTCAGTTTTCCAGTCATAAAAATTGTATTGTTCTGAAGTCTGATATCTCTGGACTTTCCAGGACTATAAATATGTGCTGTGTTTCCCTAGGAAACCTGGGTTTACCTCTGTCCAGTTATATACAGTGCCTTTTACTAGCTCTGTAGGGACCCAGGGTATTGGTTAAACCCAACACTGGAGCAGGAAGGGTAATGTCCATTTCATGCCTCAGGGCAGTGTAATGTGAGAGGAGAAGTTCTACAACTGAAGGAAAGGAGAAAATATTTCCTTGTAAACTAATTTGTTTTCTAATTACATCAGTTTGATGTACATTAGGGGGTTGAATGTTAACGTAAGCACAAAGGAGATGGATTAGCAGTCAGACCGTAGATGAGGAGGCAAAAGGTGCAGTTTAGTTCCTAGCCCTGCAGTTTGGCATATGGATATCATCCCCATGCATATGGTAGGTATATAATACAGTATATTGTATAATTCCTTGGATCAAGTTGTGTACCTGGGGAGCTCTATATAGATTTTCAGGCATGCCAACCTGAAGAATCTCAGACCTGTGCATTTATGTCTGGGCTACAGATACGCTGTTCGCTTGCTGTTGATTTGGAGTTCTCCAAACATGGGGATTCACAGTGGGTTTATTTAGTTGCAAGTCAGATATTTCTCTATTTGTGAAGTTGGGGGGTGGAAAGCAACACTGAGTATCTGGAAAAAAAAACCAAAAAACCTGCAGGTCTAATGTTTGTTGCATAAATATTTGTGGGCATCATGTTGTCCGGAGCAATATCCCCAAACCTACAAATGTTTCCCACTACCTTCAGCTAGACAACAGGCTGCAGCTATTTTATAGTTAGTGGTAACATCTCTTGCCCAGAAGGCAAAGTGAGAGAGACAGAGAGCGAGCAGAGAAATAACTCGCACAGTTTTTGTGTTTTCCTAGCTATCAATCAAATTCCCTCTGACATTGCTTCATTTATGGATTATTGCAAAAACACTGAAACAATGTGCAATGATAATGTTGTAAAGCCACAGAAATGAAATTGGTAAGAGTAACCCATTTCTCACTGTGTTCCCAAGCACCTCTACACTCTGAATCCCAGCATTGCTTAAGCTTCAGTTCTATATAAGAAAGCTAATCAAATGATACTCAGGAAAATTGACTTGGGTTTTCAATCTAGTTTCAGATCTCTATTGTACTTATTTCAAATGGCATTTGTTATTCTCTGCATATCCTTAGGAGCATGCCCTGTCAAGAAATGCCATACAACTTCAAACCATGTTTTTTCCCACCTCTATAACTTTTTATGTATTCCCTTTTTACATTTTATTACAGCATAACATCTAAAAATGAAATAAAGATTATAGGCAACGCTTCAGGACCTGTAGTTCCATGGCTTGCCCTGAATATCAAATCTTGTTGATAGGAACTTGCTGCTATACCACGGTAAATTGCCGAAATCTCCCCGCTGACCATCATTGTAATTATTTCTGCTTGGAAATGAAAGATTTGATCGGCAGAGCGATTTTTATTTTCTTTATATTTCCTCCCTCCCTGCTCTCCCTCTCCTATCTATGTTTCCTTCCATTCACCTAGACTGTGCATTTCCCCCTTGATGGGGGATTCAAAGATTAAATCTGTGTTTATTTACCACAGTTATCTCTAGAAGTAAAAGAAAACAACAGATTACCAACACCAACAACACAAAAAAGAAAGAAAAAGAAAGAAAGAAGCCATCAGCCAAGTTTACTAGCTGGTGCTTTGTTCTTTTTCTGAGAGCTCTGACAATGAACTGGAAACTAGTCCTTGTACACCCAGCACCGCTTTTATTGATCTGATGGTATTCTGCCCACACTATTATACACCCATAAGGATCTCACCACATGAGTCATCATCAGGGTTTGCAGCCTGGAACTTCAGATACCCTAACATAGGATTCTACCATTTGTGCTCAAAGAGTAACACTTATTCTCCATGTGAACTGGCCACAAGAGCGGAATAGTATCAGAGGGGTAGCCATGTTAGTCTGGATCTGTAAAAAGCAACAAAGAGTCCTGTGGCACCTTATAGACTAACAGATGTATTGGAGCATGAGCTTTAACGGGTGAATACCCACTTCGTCAGACGCAAGAGGGGAATGTGCAACTCCCTTGCCCAGTTGGTTACCCAACTATTTTCTAAATAGACGTAGAATGTTGGAGATTGAGAATTCTTGGCTCCATTCCTGGCTTTGGGCAAGGGACGTTGTCTAGTAGCTGGAGCAGTAGCTACACAGAGCATAGCCAAGCACATAGATTGAGTGAACTCTTTTGGAAAGGCAATGTGGCTGACTATATGGGACCTGAGTCTATATGGAACCTATTCCCAGCTTTACCTACTTATGCAAGTTCACATAAGTTCTAATTTTCAAACCTGAATCTCTTAAATTAGGTGTTTATATCTATATTTTGTCATCTACATTTTAAGTATTTCAATGTAAATTTACTTGTTTAATGATAGGCATCCAAGTTTGAAAACTTGCCCTAAAATGAGTCATTGGCCAAGCCAGGAATACACTCCATGTATCCTGCTTTAACTAAGAGATGACCTACTTTATTTCTTTAAAGATTAGTAATTTTGATACCTAACTTTTATATAGTTTTGTCTGTGTGAAATGAAGAAAAATAATTTTCTTAAAAAAACTCAACTTAAGTCTCATTGATTTTACTTTTCTGTAGTTAATTTGTAGTTTCAGAATTGTTTTTTCTTATATGCATATCACTACTTCTTGTTCAAATTAATTTATTTAAATATTCATGAAGGGGAAGGTTTTTAATAGAAATGTGCCAAATACTTTTCAATTACTGCAAACCGGTGTGGTCATTGATCCATGAACAATGTGAATTTTCTGTTGGGGATTTTTTTGTCTTAATACTCTGAAAGAAAATGATTTTTTCCCCTTAAATGTTAATTGGAAAAAATTGAGAAAACAAATAAATGAAATAATCTCAGAATATTTGGATCATAAGTTTGTTCAGGGAAGATTAGTTTAAATTATATAGATATATATGTGGAATGGGGATGTAAATAGAAGACAAATAAATAGTGAGAACTTTTTTCCTACCTGTCAGTCACAGAAAAACGACAAACCACCTAACTTGAGATTGAACTCCTGACCTTTGTCCTTAAAAACAAGTCTCTACCACAAGTGAAAGCAGAAATGGTCTTAACTGCTAGCAGCAGTAGGTTTTTATCATTTTATATGACCTAGCCACTAACGGGAGACACCTAACAGAA
Source organism: Gopherus flavomarginatus (assembly GCF_025201925.1). Taxonomy (NCBI): domain Eukaryota; kingdom Metazoa; phylum Chordata; order Testudines; family Testudinidae; genus Gopherus; species Gopherus flavomarginatus. Next base: position 9,173,157 of record NC_066619.1, on the reverse strand, counting down.
AGTGAATCATCCTGATTCATGGTGGATACATAAAGGGTTGTGATGAAGTTAGCTATATTTTTAGTGGTGTATGCGGTAGTTTCAAGAGTGTTTTCCTGGTTGTTTATGCAGAAACACATCAGATGTAAAATCTTAAAATTTCATCTTCTGCTGGGTTTTTTGTCAAATATCTTTGTGTTCCTGTAGAAAAAGAGACATCCTGCTTCTTCAGGACAGATGGATTTTTAAGCTTTATTACTGTAGGGCTAAATGGTGCTATATAGTCACGACTCTCTTTTGGGCTGATGTGGCCCACAGAAACTCTGGGGTGTTATCATTTATATAGACACAGCTCAATGTAGAACTGCATATCGGTATAATTAATTCAATCTCTGAGCCTAATTAAATGCGGATGGATCATGCACACAACTATGTCCTTCCAAGGCATGGAAACCTAGAATACAAAGTGTAAATGCCAGAACTTAAAGGTACGTGTATATTGCAATTGGGCACTGATTGTGAAATGCTAACAGACCCTAATAGTCATTGGTCAGAATCAAACCTGGGATCTCTGGACCTTAATGCATTAGCCTCTACACCAGGGGTTGGCAACCTTTCAGAAGTGCTGTGCCAAGTCTTCGTTTATTCACTCTAATTTAAGGTTTCGTGTACCAGTAATAAATTTTAACGTTTTTAGAAGGTCTCTTTCTATAAGTCTATAATATATAACTAAACTATTGTTGCATGTAAAGTAAATAAGGTTTTTTAAATGTTTAAGAAGCTTCATTTAAAATTAAATTAAAATGCAGAGCCCCCCAGACTGGTGGCCAGGACCCAGGCAGTGTGAGTGCCCCTGAAAATCAGCTTGCGTGCTGCCTTCGGCACGCATTCCATAGGGTGCCTATCCCTGCACTACTTCATGAGCTAAAAGACACTTCTCTCTTATCCAAAGCTATAGCAGGCTTTTCAATCGCTAGCTGGCCTTGCTGCCACTAGAGGGGGACAGATTTCTATAACAAGTAAGCATGGATTACAATATCAGTACATGTAGATCAAGCAGTAAAGCCATAGCAACATAAATTTTTTGCCCAGCCATTTGCCCTAGTAATTACCCATGGTCCAGGTCAGGCGTGTACAGCCTGCACTGAAGCCCCTGCTGTCACAGCTTCATTGATATCAGTATGCAAACTAGCAAGATTTAAGATAGTTCGGATATGTCTACACATGCTGCAATCACACACCGCAACTGCAATGTAGACATACCTTAAGATATCATCATGAGAGGTGTCATGAGCCAATGGGCCAGAACCTTAACTGGTATAATTCATCAGTGTTTTGTTGATTTCAGAGTAGAGAGGGCCCTCAGTAACTGATGCAGATCCACTGTGCATCTAGGGTGGAATATGGGGACCACAAGGGACACAGAGCACAGCTTCAAGGGGGGGGCGGGATCCCTTATTGCTTTCACACATGTGTATGTGAAGAAGGGTCAGGAAGGGCGCAGAACTAGAGGTTCCCTTGCTGTGCAGATCCTTGGGCTCTTCCTCCAACAAGGAGATGGGACATTAGGACTCCAGAGGCACAGAAGAGCTCAAGTCTCACTTTTCAGCCTGGGGAGGGGAGGGTCTGCCTTCTTTACTACAGTAAGAGTTCCCCACCACCCAGATGAGTTAGTCAGATTGGGTGCCTGGCAGGGAACTTTGTACCTGCTCTTAATGGTTGTTACGTGGGTACAAAATATGAAAAACAGACCCCAGCTACCACATCCTTAGCTGATGGAAATGGGTGCAGCTCCGGTGAAATCAATGCAGCTACATCTACCTACCCCACCTGAGAATTTGGGTGCCAACTTAGGAAAGCACCTACACATGCACATCCCTGTTCAGTAGAGCAGTTAAGCATGTGCTAAATCCCATTGACTTCCTGGGTGTTCTACACATCCTTAAAGTTAAGCATGGGCTTAAGTGCTCTCCTGAACTTTACTGGGCTGGAGCCTATCAAGTGACCACAGACAGTGCTTTATTTGTGCCAGGACTTGCCTGGGCTGAGCCCTGACACCTCGAGGCTTGGCAGTTCATGGCCACAGCACATCTGGGCTTCCTGCATCAGTTACTAATGTAAAAAAAAAATTGCTTGAGCTCTGTCACCTAATTACTTTGAGCCCCCGGACTTTAAGCACTGAATACAAGCAAATGCAACAAAGTGCCTTGCCCCTTAATATTTCCTAGGATGTGTGTTCCCTGAATTCCTCTAAACCAAGGTTAGGAAATGCCACTTAAGTGATAAAGCCCAACCTTATCTGCATATGTTATCTGCATCTATTTCTGTCCACACTGAGCAGTAACAAATTTGTAGTGGCAGCTGGACTGGCAAGAAAAATCAACATGTAACTCTTTTTCCTATGCCTCTTTCTTAAGCCTTCATTTTCCTCACGCCCTTTCTCTCCTGACACTACTGCAGTGTTATGCCCAATTATTAGAACATATAACTCACTTGTTCTCATGCCATTATTTCTTAGGCGACTGGGGCATTTTTGTGTGCATTCTATATTCAGGGTAGCTGTGAGAGGCAGAACCATGACATCCTCAGGGGTGGGATCGGCAGGGTGGCATTGTTTTGAACTGCATGGTTACCCATCGTGTGTGCGGATTTTTCTGGGGACAGATCCTCAGCTCATGCACATTGTCAGAGTTCAACGGACAACGGTGGATCTATGGCAACTTATACCAGTGAAGAAACTGCCCTGTGGGCTTTTGTTTGAGCAGGGGGAGTCTGTAGAATCATTTTGGTGAACAGAACAATCAGAATCCTCTTTTGAATTTCTTTTCCTGCCACAGCCAGAGTGATCTCAGGGTATTTGTACACAGTACAGCACTCCAAGGTGTGGTAGAAGCTCTGGAAGACACACCTCCACTGTTAAAAATAGCAGAGTGAATGCGGCAGCGCAAGCTTCAGTGTGGTCTGTGGAAACCTGCCCGGAACTCCGGATACCTATTTGAATTGCCGAAGCTCACGGCATTGCATCTATATTGTTAATTTTAGCAATACTAGTGCAGATGCGTCTACTCAAGCTGCAGTCACTTGTATCATAGTATAAACATACATGTACAATTCACAGCTTTCAGATGGGCTGGAATAGACCAATCGAGTGCTGAGAGCTGGCAGTTGGGAATCAAGGCCTGAGTCTTATTCACAGCCCTGACGTTGACTCTAACCTGCCTATTCCTCAGTTTGCCCATCTGCAATATAAGCATAACACTTACTTCACAAAACTGTTGTGAGACTTAATGGATGGTTGTCCAGTTATTTGAGAACCGCAGATAAAAGGATCTATAGATGTGCAAAGTAGTATTACGTTGCACAAAGTCTGATGTATTTTCCTCCAGGAAAAAAAAAATCCACAAGACTTTATGCAGACTTAATTGGTTTTTTAAAATTTATAAAGAGGATTAAGAAAACTGAGCCTTTCTAAGTCTCCCTACTGGCAAATAAAAGGACTAGAAATAAAGACTAGAAGTAAAGAGGATTTATGGTTTTTAAAAAATATGCAGAGGGTAATATACAAGTTACTATTAAGGCAAGACAAGAAATAAGCACATTTTGAATGAAGAAATGGTGGAGACATATAGAAAGACATAAGCACATTGGACAGGGAAGGTTACACAAGGGAAATATCCGGGAACTCTAATAATTTGGATCATGGGCCTTCAGCCTTGGGGCCATGACTTCTACTGGAAAGGGAGGAACAAACAATTTCAGTGGAGTTATAACCATCCTCCCTTTCTTTCTGGCTAAATGGGAGAGGAATCCCAAAGCCTTCTTCTGTTGTCATAGGTGGTCATGATTACAAAGAGGAGAGTTACAGATTTTAATAATTTAATACTGGATTTAGATACCAAAGGGAACAGATCTGTATAGTCCAGGGGACAGACTTTTTTCATTTCTAAGTTCTTTTAAACAAATGGAGAAGACAGTAATGACTGGCCAACATCAGGAGACTGAGGCTGGAGCCTCAGCTGCCATAAGCTAACATAGCTCCATTGTGACGCTATGCCAATTTCCACCACCTGAGGATCCGCCCCTGGTATCAGAGCAACATTGTTCCTGATAAAGCAACAGAGAGTCCTGCGGCACCTTATAGACTAATAGACGTATTGGAGCATGAGCTTTCCTAGGTGAATACCCACTTCGTCAGATGCATGTTCTGGATTGTTCTGGATGTCAGATTGGGAACAAGAACACACTTTCTTATGAGGTTTCAAGGATTTCCTGGCTTGAGCGGACTGCATAAACAGCATATTCTCATGTTACTTTGATGTTTCTACTTCCATACAAAACTGGAAAGCATGATGTGTTTTGAACCTCCAAAATCTTTTTGTAGGGTCTGTTCCATTTCAATTTTGCCCAGTTCAATTATAGTTTTCAGATTTAGAGTGATTTCTAGAGCTGGATGAAAACAAAAAACCTATTTCAAATTTGTGGGTTATTTTTATATGCTCAGAGTAAACCCATTTTTCATTTGTGCAACATTTTTTCACACATCTTTTCTATATTTCTTCATTTTTTTTTAATTTAAAGCATTGTAAATGTTATTGATAAAGCTACTGATATTCCTTGTTAACCAAACCCCCAATTTTCATTAAACAAACACAAAAAACCATAATCATTTGAAAATATTCAATATAGTTTTTGAGAAGTGTGGGAAAAGTATAGAAAAAATACCACTTTTTTGTTAAAAAATAAGAATTTTAACAGTACCCATCATTTTGCCTAACAATATTTATTTTCAAAAAGAAATTTTTGGATGAAAAATATATTTTCAAAGAATTTTGACCAATGCCATTAATTTCTTATATTAATTGTCCATTCTCACTTCTGTGAGTTTAGTGTTTGTAAAAGGTTGTTTCCCCCACAGTCCTGGGGTATGAAATCTGTTTATCCACAGAACAAGATCTGCCACAGGTGCTTTGCCAAAATACCTTGCCCATTGTCTATAGGGACCCTCAGTATGTGTGGTTAGTTTAGTGTCCACTCAATGCCTCTCCCTTCTGATTGCTAGCAGTAAGTAGCACCAGGTGAGTCATGACTTTCTGTGAAGTGTAACCAGACTACCTCCCATCTCGTTTCATAAACATGGACTGGAATTGAAGAGGTGATCTAGAGGTAAAAAGGATTTGTAGCTCAGACCCAGTTTACTCCCTTATGAAAGAATACATTGTACAACAATCTACTTTCTTCTTCTAAAGGGAATAATAAAATATTGTGGAGAACAATCCCACAATGGCACAGGCATAACATGACTTAATAGGCCTTTTCATCTCTATTTCCTACGTTTCTTATGCACATTTTACCTAGTAATGCACATAAAAGCAGGTGCTGCTGTAGGGAGGAAAAAGCCAGTAGCTTTGTAGCTTCATCTCTACTGCCCATATAATAAATCTGTGGTGGATTAGCCATTACCACCTTTTGATTATATTTTATCATAATCATCAATATACCATGTTAGCAAGCTTCCTAATGCAAATTACCAGCATGCACAAGCATTATAAAGTAATCTACTTTGGGAGATTCTAAGCTTCATCTGTCCCTTCTATGGCTTCTGATGATCACCTGGGCAAATTTAATAAAATGTTTGATGCAATTTGTGATATAATGCACATAGTCCCAAGAACTGAAAGTGCAAATAAGCCAAGCAATGACAGGGAGGGAGCCAAATGGCTGGAGTGATGAAAGTGAGTGGCTCTGAGTGCTATTGTATGGATTCAGCATTAGAAAACCAGGTTGAGCTGAATTGTTCCCTGTGGGGCTTAAAAGTTTGATTTTTCTTTTTCTCCATACAAGGAATTATGGTGATTGCAAATCCTAAAGCACTAAAGTTATTTAGAATAGAAGCTGTAAATATATACTGTAGAAAATACGCATTTTCCTAGGTTTATAGCTCCAAAGGATTAAAGTAGGATTAAAAAGAGAAGAAAATAGATTTCAAAGCCGTTAAGTTTCCTAACCTTGAGAGACACATTTTTCCAAATGAACGAATGGAGAAAAAAAAAAAGATAAATCTTAAAATGATAATAACAAAATTAAAATAATACATAACAACAATAAAAATAATGCATAAATAATCCTGTATTAGCACAGAGACTTTTTTTTTCCCCCCAAAGGAACCCGGAGTCTGAATTCTGTAGCATGTTATGCACCCGTAATGGAACCATCAAATGTTTGGGACTGAGTTGCACCACTCCAGTGGAACAAAGCAGCTGGATATATACTGCAGATAATACTGTTTGGGGTTCTTGGCTTCTGTATAACAGCTAGACTGGTTCTCTACCAGGCCCTCCTAGCGGCAGGCATAAAAGGGCCTGCTGAGGGGCTAGACAGAATACAATGCACTCCAGCTATACGCAGCTGCAGAACAGAATCAAAGGGGAAGGCGGTGTTGCAGCCAGAGCATAAGTTAGAGCAGCCCAGAAGCTCTACATGGGAAACTGGGTAGGACTGAGAATTAGCAGGCACTAAGGTGCCTTAAAGACAGTTTTATCTACCCCCCCCCCACCCCAGCTCGCATTGTGTTCTTGGGGTGTACTGATCCAAACCCCATTGAAGCGAATGGGAATCTTTTCACTGACAAGACAAGCATAGTAAAGAATAGGGGCCTTCAAGTGCATTGAAACAATGGGGCTTGCAGATGCTCAGTATCTCGCAGCAAGCACTCAGCACCTCGCCAGATGGGCCTGACATTCCTCTCTATTTCACGGTTCAGACATCTGCCTGGTTTCTAAGCAGTCATTAAAATGTAGCTCTAGTCCACTCTACTCCTGCACTGCAAGACAATTCCTGAGAAATTGTGTTGTAGTTTGTTATGTTTTAAGTGTTTTTTTTCCAGAGGAATAAATTACATACACCTAGTCTACTGACAACATGCACTCAGCTGTGACTGCTATTGAGCACTCAGCAACGTGCTTTATATGGCTGTGAACATTTACATTAGGGTTATTTAGTATGCTCAAATGGAGTAGTGCAGCTGAGGGATGCTTGCAGTTTGTTTTTGAGGAGGCGGGAATAGAACTGATCAATTCTGCACTGCGTTCCACATTGCTTAGGCCTCTGCACTGGTGCAAAATAGGTGTAAGATGCTACCCCGGGGGTAACTGAGTGGCATGTTCTGAGAGGGATTTACATAGGTATACATGGATATACAAGGTACAGGGCAGTGAAAACTCAAGTCCAAACCCTACCTGTGGTGCCTTGACTTGCTATGTTCCTGTCCTGAACTCTGGACATGTTATTTATTTCACATACATCAGTGTCTCTGTACAGATTAATGACCAGAAATTGCTGCACTGATTCAGAGTCATAATCTATGTGAGAAAAAAAATAATTGCGGTAACTTGAACTTGGGGATCCCAGCGCCATGCATTTATTTAGCTCATGCAGGGAGAGTGCAGTGCATTGGAGGTAAGGTCCACTACAACCAGTCTCACTTTAGTACCATCTCAGGACTCACATAAAAGATGGGTGTATGTGATCAGATCTAGCAATGGGGTGGACAGTCTCCTATGGCTTTGGTTGCATGGAAAAAACCTGGCTATTCCCTTTCCCCACTAATCCCCCTCCAAATGTTAGCCCTGCTAACAACTCAAACTATCAGAAAAAACTTACTCCACAGATTCTAGTGTCAGAAAGTGCTCTCAGCTGAGCTGTTAGGTTCCGATGCTGACCCAAAGAGCTGACTCCTTCCCATGTTTGCTCAGAGACCTCTTCTCTCGGAATTATTTTAGGGAAGCTTGTTATACAGGCGGTCAGTTGAGGATCATAGTGGTCCCTTCTGGACTTGGAGTCTATGAATTGGTGGTTGGTCTGCAAGAGACCAGGATAGAGACCAGGTGGTGGAGGAAGTAGAAGCTGAAGTGAAAGGCAGCGAGCCAATGAAGGGCTTGAACTCTAGAGGCCAGAGCAGGGACTGGGGATTAGCTCCTAGTATAAGGGGAGACGCAAAACCGTGTTGAAGGGAAAAGGACCGCAAAGCCATAGAGAACAGCCAAGAGGTCCTGGTGATCTTTGCTACAAGGATGAATGGTTGAATCCATTTTGTCTGGTGATAATAAATGAAACCCAGTACAGAGAGCTTTGCGTTGAACTGAAATACTGCCTCCTTAGTGAATTGGCCCCATGGCATGGTCATCCAGACAGACAGAGAAAATATAGGTTTCAGAGTGGTAATCATGTTAGTCTGTATCGGCAAAAAGAAGGAGAAGTACTTGTGGCACCTTAGAGGCTAACATATTTATTTGAGTAAAAGCTTTCGTGGGCTAAAACCCACTTCATCGGATGCATGCAGTGGAAAATATAGTAGGAAGTTATATATATATACACAGAGAGCATGAAAAAGTAAGTGTTGCCATACCGACTGTAACGAGACTACTTAATTAAGATGGGCTATTATCAGCAGGAGAAAAAAAAAACTTTTGTAGTGATAAGGATGGCCCATTTCAAACAGTTGACAAGAAGGTGTGAGTAACAGTTAGGGGGAAATTTGCATGGGGAAATAGTTTTTACTTTGTGTAATGATCCATCCACTCCCAGTCTTTATTCTAGCCTAATTTAATGATGTCCAGTTTAATTCCAGTATAGTGAGCATGTGACAAGTCTCAATGAAAAAAAAATCCCTATGGATTCAGTACAACCACGACTTGTCTCTTCCCTACCACAAGGAACGTTAGAGGCCTGTTTTTTTTCCCATTCTGGTTTCATTCTGCTCAGGGGGGAAAACCCACTCACCTAATATTCTGCTATTTTTAGCCCTGCTGGTACCCCAGCTTGTTTTAGAGCAGACTGAGGGCTTCTCTAACTTACACTTGAGCTTCAACAACACACAAGAGGCAAAAGCGTAGTAGCACACTCTCATTCCCCACTTCCTCATAATCGCTCTGGGTGGTCCCGATGCTGGGAGGAGGTGGGGAAGAGGTGTGCTAGAATCACTTTGCTGATTTTCTTATGTCTCTGAAGCCTCTTTATTGAGGGATCTTTTTACACAGGGGCCAGTTCCACTGTCGATTTGGCTCCTTTTTGCTACTGCAGCAGTCTAAAAGTGTAGCTGACAATTGTGTCTTATCACTCTCTGTGCCACCAGGATGCAGCTCTTTGGAGGTATTATAATGGCTGAAGTGAGGGATGAAATTAAACAAGGAGCACACAGAGAAAGACAAGGAATATAAAAAGGGAGAAAGGATGAAATGATTTTGAAGGGGACTAATAAAGTATGTGTCATACTGCTGATTGATTTTTCCTTTTTTTCTTTTTTTTGGCTTAAACTGCTTCCAGTTTGCTGCTGTCTGATTTGCCAGCAAAAGAAGCATGCTGAAAATCTCTGTTAGCATCCTATTAACTAGGTGAAGTTTTAACTGGGTCTCAGCCTGTTATAAATTTGAAGTAATGAAATATAAAAGTAAATATTTTTGCCAGCCTAGTCTGCCCTTTGCAGTCCTGCTTCCCTCTGGAGATACAAAATCTGCTGGCTCTGGATTAGATCCATTTGCAATTGCCAACAGATTCTCTCTGATGAATCTTCAAGCATTTGAGTCAGGTTGGACAGGCAAAACGTCCATCTGTACCGTCCCTGATGGATGTAGCAAAGCTTGGAATGCATTCACAGTATCGGAGCAGCAATCAAGAGATCAGAGAACAAATAGATATGCTGATTTTTATTTTTTTTTAACACAGGGCGGATCTTCTCTGCATTTCTCTTAACAAATACAGTGAAGTCACATCACAAACCTCAGCAGATGGGATGCTCTGGGGTAAATTTTTTAAAGCAAGTGTGTATGAGGGATTTAATCAATCAACTTCCTTCATGTAAGTGGGAGGTATGCAGCTAAAACCCTGCACAATGCTTTAAAAGGATACCCTTAAATGTCACTTATGCTCTATTAAGGCTGCTGCAGGAGGAAACTGTCTATACCTAATCTTAGACATATCACTGTAGCGGTATCTGGCAACAGTACCTTTTCTGGGCATTATATTTCTATCAAGCCTAGGTTGCCTGACTGCAAACAGTTACAGTAGTGGAAATTTTTCAAAAAAAATCATACCTATACCTTTCCTCACCACTAACGACTGTGCCAGGTTGGTGTATGATGTTACCAAACCACAACTGTCCAATCACTGTCCATCCTGTTTTGCATTCACTTTGTGTGGGTGTCTACGACTGCACAAAGTAGATGGCAGAGCATGATCAGGCCCCACATCAGCTCTAAAGTTATTTAGGGCACATTTATATTTGTTAACTGAAATGCAAAGAAGAGCCATTATTTGTATCCTGGCTACTGTTGCTTCGTAAAGTAGCACTCAATGGGTGTAATATAGTGGTGATTGAAACCTCAGGTATCTGTTTTGACCAGCACTCAAACTTTTGCCCAAACTATCTATATCTCTTGATCTGCAAACTGGGCTGGAAATCTCATGAGAATAGACTTTGCTGGTTCTTCATAAAAATGGCCCTAAGGAGTCGGACCAATGGTCCACCTCATCGGATCCTGTCTTCCAGCAGTGGCCAGGGCCAGATACTTCAGAGGGAATGAACAGAACAAAGTAATTAGTGAGTGATTCATTCCAGTCCCCAACTCTTTTGTTGGTTGGTTTATTTTTTTTGCCCCAATTTAGGACAAAGTGTCCTAAAAATTGAAATTCAGAAATGTTTAAAGGATTCGTTTTAACATTTTGAATGGAAATGAAACATTTCTGCCTTTCCTGAATCATATTGTTTTGTTTTGATTTATCATCAAATCAAAATGTTTTGTACCAGTTTGGTTCAACATTAATTTGTGTCTCCTCTGGATTGCAGAGTTGTTTTATGGTGGCTGTAGTTCAAGTGCTTTCTGCTCCCATTTTCCTCTATGGGCCAGGCTTCCAAGCTGAATTCTATCTTCCATAATGCACAAGGATAATTTGACTCTGTCATAACATTTTTTCCAGATCTGGACCTTAGCGTCCAAAATATGGGTGTTAGCATGAAAACCTCCAAGCTTAGTTACCAGCTTGGACCTGGTAAAGCTGCCACCAGCCAGGAATCTATACAGTGCCTGGCGCACTGTGGTCTCCCCAAAACCTTCCCTGGGGGACCCCCAGACTCAGATTCCTTGAGTCTCACAACAAAGGGGAATAAACCATTTCCCTTCTCCCTCCTCCCCTCCAGGTGTTCCCTCCCTGGGTTCCTGGAGAGATATACAGAAGCAAGCTCTGTGAATCTAAACAGAGGGACTTTACCCTCCCTGTTTCCAGTCCTGGAAAACATAAGTACCGAGATAGCTAAACTCCCTTCCCCCTTACCCAGAGGGTATGCAAAGTCAGGCTTAGTAAATCTAACACAAAGAGATTTTCCCACTGACTTCTTCCTCCCACCAATTCCCTGGTGAGCTGCAGACTCAATTCCCTGGAGTCCCCACTAAAAAAAACTCCAACAGGTCTTAAAAAGAAAGCTTTATAAAAGAAAGAAAAATATATAAAAATGGTCTCTCTGTATTAAGGTGACAAATACAGGGTCATTTGCTTAAAAGAAAAAAATGAATAAACAGCCTTATCCAAAAAAGAATACAGTTTAAACATTCCAGCAACTACACACGTAAATACAAAAGAAAACAATATAAACCTATTATTGTGTTACTATTCTTGTACTTACAACTTGGAAACAGAGATTAGAAAGCCAGGAGACAGAAAGATCACTCTCAGAGCCAAGAGGGTCAGACACAAGACAAAGAACAAAGAACTCACACACAAACTTCCCTCCACCCAGATTTGAAAAAGTCTTGTTTCCTGATTGGTCCTCTGGTCAGGTGTTTCAGGTTACTGGTGTTACCCCTTTACAGGTAAAAGAACATTAACCCTTAGCTATCTGTTTATGACAGACTCCCATGAAATATTATTACTGTTCAACCAGAGGTAAAATCATAGTGCATCATGGGAGATGTAGTCCAGCCAGGAAACCCAGCTCCTGAGAAGAGACTGGGAACTAGTGACATTGGACTACAACTCCCTGAAAGGGGATTCCAAAGAGGATGGATTTAGACTGTTCTCAGTGGTACCAAATGACAGAACAAGAAGCAGTGGTCTCCAGTTGCAGTGTGGGAGGCTTAGGTCAGAAATTAGGAAAACCTTTTTCACTAGGAGGGTGGTGAAGCACTGGAATGGGTTACCTAGGGAGGTGATAGAATCTCCATCCTTAGAGGTTTTTAAGGCCTGGCTTGACAAAGCCCTGGCTGGGATGATTTAATTGGGGGTTGGTCCTGCTTTGAGCAGGGGGTTGGGCTAGATGACCTCCTGAGGTCCCTTCCAACCCTGATGATATTCTATGATTCTATGATATTCTATGATTCCCTTGTGGCACTGCGTCAGCTAAATCAGACATAGACAATGTGAAGATGACCTAAAATGAAATGTTTGAATTCAGTTTAACAAAACTGAAATATTTTGATTATGTTCAACCTAACCAGAAATGAAAGTTTTCATTTAGATTTTCCATGGGGAAAATCTAACAGTTTTGCCAGAAAAATAACATTTTTGTAAAAACTGCATTTTTCACTGGGAAAAAACAAAAACAAAAACAACCAAAAAAACATGTTGGCACAATGTTCCTGAGCAGCTCTGATGATAGACAGATGGATGGATGTTCATTTTATTCTGTGTGATTCTTACTGGGATCTTTAGCCAAACAAGCAAGTTTGGGAGAGAAAATCTTGGAACAATTTTTGCTGGCTAGATGAAAACACATCTACAAGACACTCTGGTATTAAGTGAGAAGCTTGAGCACCCTATAAAAGAAATATGACCTTGAGGACACCTCCAATAGTTCAATTGACAGGTCCCAGGCTGTCTGATATCTAATTATTATTGTTACGAACAATACGCCTCCCAGCCAAGCAGCATGATCAGCCATATTGAAGACACCTTGGATTTGTCTGCCATATTGAATAAGATGGTTGGGGTCACTAAGACCTTCTATCCTGCCTCTGACACCAGCCAATACCTGATTAGTCCAAAGGAAGGCCATCTCTCCTCTTCCCTCCCCCTTAATGCAGCAGGTTAACTGTTCAATTCTGCACATGGATGTGAGTGTGGGGGAGAGAGAAAGAGATATGTATTCTGGCCCCTGCAGGCAGGCAGTTTCTGCCCTCCAGTTAGATGCATACATAGATGTGAAAGCAAAAATTCTAATTAATTAGGAAACAGAGACAGGTCTCCTTCTGGTTCTGCTTTAATGTTCTTTTTCTCTCTCCCCTTCCCCTAGTCCCCTTGTGCCCTTGGGTATGTGCATGTGCCCCCCTTTGTGCATTCAGAGCACAGAAACAGCTTCTTGGAAAGGTGTAGCATCTTGTTGGCTAAACGAAGAAGACTGTCAGGCTTCATTAGTAAAAATTAACTGTAAATCTCTCTCATTCCCACAGGAGGGCATTTTAAACACTCCATCAGGGCTTGAAGAGGGAGCCTGGATTGGAGTCAATCAGGAAGCAGCATGAACCTACAACAAAGACTATAAGGTTTTGATTTATTTATATATTTATGTATTTGGCAGCACTGATAGCTCCTGTGCTGTGTTCCGTTTCTCCTGTCCCTTCCCTGCCCACACCTCCTTCCCCTTTACCCATTCTTTCAACCTCCCTCTTTTTTCTCTTCCCCCCTGCAATCTCCCTAGTGCCAAAGACCTGTGCAATATCATTTTCCGCATAATGAAATCTAGAGTGACATTAATATAAGTGTAATTTTATAGTGGGGAATGGGCCTAGCTGATCATTTCTACCTGCTGTGTTTTGATGATAGACATTGGGATGTCACCATCTGTGTAATGAAATTTCACCTCTGTAATGGTTCAGATTATCAAACATTCTTCCAAGCTGTCTAAGGGAAAATTCTTTATTTATTTACCAAGAAGGATGGAAAAGTTTCTGGTCTCTGGGAAGCGTCTGGGGCTGGGGAAGGAGAGGGAAGAGAGGAAGTGTGTGTGTGTTGTGAGGTGTGTGTAAATCAAACAATGAGCGTGACAAAAAAAATAAACATGCCGGGGCAGAAAACGTGATTGTTTGATCTTTATGCCTGGTGCTATGTCCAGTTTCAATTATTTCCTTTAACAAAAAAGGATCAGATGCCACAGTCATATAGAAAGATAAGGATGGATAATATTTTAAGGCAGCAAGTGAGTACTCTGGACATTTCATGACTCTACTTTGCCTTTTTCCATGAATACTCGACCCCTACGGATGTAAGTGAGGGCTGTATAACACAGGATGGCCAAACATGGATAAAAAATTCCCCTTAAATGTACACTGTGGTGATCAGAGAGTTAGCTGTGTGGCTTCCACTGTAGCGAACCAGAGTCATGCAGGTAAAATCTCTGCTAAAGTTTAGAATTCACTCCTGATGGCCCATTTCTCTTGTTGACTCCGGGCAGGGGTTAGTAGAAGGAATCTTCTTGGATTTTCCTCTCCACTCTGCTCTTCCCTTCCTCCCTCAAAGGCCTCACACTGCATGAGCTCACCTACTCTGAGACAGGGCTGAATGCAGCATGTGCCCAGGCCCATCAGCGACTTCACTTGGCCGGAGGGGATTGTTAAAGAGTGAGCCTAAGTTCTCTCTTTCCTCCTCTGCACCCATAGCACTGCAGACTGAATGCTGGATACCCTGGGTAAGGGACAGCTGTGCCCCAACTTCCCAAAGCTGAGTGGGGCAGAAAAGTCTCTTTGTTCTGCAGCAGTGCTCATCAGCTGCAGCGGCTTCTGAATGATCCTCGGTCCCCTACTGGAGTTACCTCCCTAGCTGTTCATTAAAGTGCCAATGGATTCCCGGAAGCCGAGCTACAGCTGCTAGGGAACTCTCTTGGTAGGATGTGCCTTACATATCCTGGGACCCTGGAGCTGCTGCACCCCTGGATTCTTCTCCCAGAAGGCAGAAGCGCTACACTATTAGCATCATTTAATGGAGGTGCAGTTACATATATTCTGAATGAAGGAGAGCTTCCTGTGTTTTGATTTTTCTGATTCAGGTGTGCTGTGCTCATTGAACCACCACTGAAGGTACCTGGATTTGGATCTGTGCACTGTGCAGCCACTAGGGCACGTCCTGAGTCCTACCTTAGTGGTCTACCCCTTAGAGCTCTGTAGAGATGAGATGTCTTGAATTCTGAGTACCGACTCCACATGCACCAGCAGGTAGACTTCTCAATAAGTCGCTCTAATAGTATAGCATGAAGCTTCCTTACACTTCATCAGACCCTTACTAGAGACCACGGGTGCCAAGAGAGAGTGAGTCATAATGTGTCAATAGCTAGGCAGGTGATGATCCGCGATTACCAATAATTATGCAATACATGTTCTTTTTGCCATTTTATCCCGCCACCCATCCTGACCTTCTGTCCCCTTCTTCCACATCCTAAACCATGAAAGGGAAATGCATTTTTATTTATTTATTTGTACAGCACCTAGCACAATAGGGATCTGAATCTTGTTTGGGGCCTCTAGCCACCATAATACAACTAATAAATGACACAATAAACTGCAATGGCTGCTTCTTCCAGAACAGTCTTTCTCCCGTGCCAGCAGGGCTCATTTGCCTTCACATATAAGCCGCCAGGACACTGACTGGATGGGGAGAAGGTGATGGTTCTTAGAAAAGGTTCACATCCATACTTCTAATTTCTAAAGTTCTGCTCATTATAAAGAAAATCCTTCCTTGGGGCACTGGATCTGTATGGTAATAAATGGCCTGTCAGGATCTGCTGCTCTGCGGCCACCTGTGCGAGATGAGCTGCTGGCCTTAGTCTGCTCTGTCTTCATTTCCCACAGCTTTCAATCTAGCATCTCTCATGTGCGCAGCTGTGAGACTTTATTCATGCCTCTGTTTGTGCAGACATACAGCACTCTCCTGGGCACTGCCCATGTCTCCCTGGGCTCTTTTATGGAGCAGTGGGGGTTGTCTGGGGTCCTCTACTCTCTCTCTCTCTCTCTCTAGAGCTCTCATTGTGCTTCTGTGACCTGGAAAGCTGTCCTTGTTACCCGCCAGGATTTTTGTCCCTCTTGAGCTCTTGATTTCTGAATTCTGTGTCCCCTCCCCTCACTCGAGTGACCCTCCTTTGCCTTGGTGCTCACCAATCTGTTACCCCCTAAGTCAGCATCTATCTTGGCTGTGACTGAGGACCTATTTTCCTTGCCCTTGTTTGTTC
Organism: Gopherus flavomarginatus; assembly: GCF_025201925.1. Lineage (NCBI taxonomy): Eukaryota > Metazoa > Chordata > Testudines > Testudinidae > Gopherus > Gopherus flavomarginatus. Next base: position 9,156,974 of record NC_066619.1, on the reverse strand, counting down.
CACTAGGCCCCAACTACTTAGTCCCTAGACATCTTCTCAGACCAGAAATGTTTGTCTGGGATTTTCTGCTCAGTATCCTCCTTTCTTGTCCATCTGAAGCCACTGTGCAATTTGTTAGGTGTCCCCCATGTTCCATTGACCCCATTTTCTTTTTGAACTCTTCTCTGTAACTAGCGGGGTTTAGCTCATTGTGTCCTTGGGGGAAGTGGAGGGGAAGATTTTCAGGAGCCCTGTCTGCTGCAGGTCAAATAGTCCATCACTCTTCTTGATTCCTTTTGTAGCACCTCCCCTCTCCTTCAGAGAGATAGAGGACTCTGTCAAATCTTGCAGGGGTTTGGAGAACTTTGTAGGGCCTCCATGTGTCTACGAAGCTCAAACAGGCCAGCTCATTTTTATCTCTTGGAAATAAACATTTTCTTGTTATAAAGTCAAAGGCCAGCTGATGATTCTAATGAAATAATTAAAACTTACGCAATCCAGTGCTGAGAGTGGAAAAAATTCTTTAAGTTTTTCACCAAATCCTAAATTTTAAGAGAATAATTTCTCAAGTAAAAAAAAAAAAAGAAGTTTACTAAATTGAGTAATTCTTCCCTAGACATTTTTCAGACTCATGATTTTTTTCTAGTTCTGGATAATTAGATTGTTAGTAGTTAGTGATAAATGTTAGTAATTTTATTTTGTGAAGAACAATTGAGAACATGTGCACACTTCTGTGACATGTACGTTGACTGAAAGCTTGAGATGGATGAAATTCACTTCTGCCTCAAAGGAGCAGCACTAGGCTTAAGCAGGACCTAAGTTATGAAAAGCTCTGGTGCTGGTCCTCTGGGGCAGTAGCGAATTCCATCCAGCGTAGGATCAAATTGCATCAGGCAAGTGGAGGACCCTTCACCCTAGTGTCACCACCAGCAAGTGCCCAGCCACAACTGCAAACAGAGGATAGTCTGACTTAGAGGCAACTAAACTAATTTTAGTTTCAGCTTTGAGTTTGAGATCTGGTGGAGAAGCAGAACAGCTCATGAGAGTCTCTGATTAATTCCCCACGAACAAAGTCTTTGAATGGCTGTGGAATATAGTGCAGGGGTCAAGTAGTCCCAGCCCTGGAGAGACTAGTGTCCAGAGTGGCAGAGATCCAACCTGGTGCTGGCTACTGAGAACCAGCTGAGACTTCCACTCCACTCCAGACCAGGGAGCCAGGAGAGGATTCTGCCCCATCTGGGGCAAAGACACTATAAGAAGAACTTCATTTTTATCCTCATTTAAGCAAGCAAATTTTCACAATGCTGCAGCACTCAACTTTGGACAAAACCTCTGCTCCCTCCCTGCCTGGGAGGTGCTGGGAGCTAGGGGTTGGGAAGTGGTTTGAGTGTTGGAAGGTGGGAAATGTGTTGATTTTTGTAGTATTTATTAGTTAAATTTAACCCTTTTCTTCCTCAGATCCTATTTTCCTGGTCCCAGTAAAGTTCTCCTTTGTTATACTGCTATTTTGGGATGCGACATTCTGTTGCTGGGGGTTGTGTTGATGTACTTTGTTTTTGTGTGCTGGGTTTTCTACTCCTTTCCACCAGCGGAAGCATTATTCATTTTCTCCAGGAATAGAATCCCCTGTGGCTTGCCTCGGTGAGGAGTCACCTTGGGTGGAGACACCAGGCATCACAAAAAAGAACCCAGGACCCAACCCATGTGAGGAGAGAAGAGAAGCCACTCCAAGCACCACCCAGGAGATTTGAGTCACGCCTCAGGGGATGGCTATGAAAATAAATGATGGAATATTCCCAGAAGAGCAACATTTAAAGCCATCACAAACTGCTTTCAGTCTATATCCCTTCCCCAGGAATAAATCTGACCCATATTAATTATGATAATAGGAGATATACTAATCTCTTAGAGCTGGAAGGGAAAGGTCATTGAGTCCAGCCCCTTGCCTTCACTAGCAGGAATAAGTACTGATTTTGCCCCAGATTCCTAAATGACCCCCTCAAGGATTGAACTCCCAACCCTTGGTTTAGCAGGCCAATGATCAAACCACTGAGCTAGCCCTTGCGTATATATCACAGCATGACTCATTACTTACTTCAGTTTGATGCTGGTTTAATTCCACTGAAAGCAATGGAGCAACATGAATTTTACATAATAGTAAATTTTTTAACGTTTGTATTGTAGTAGCACTTGCACACCTCTGTCCTTGCTGTCAGGCACTGTGCAAACATATAGCAAAAATAGCAAAGATCTTAAAAGCTATGTATCAGTCTAGAGAACATAGGTAGCTAGAACACCAGCTGAGGATCTAACCAAACAATCATTGGAGCTATGCCTATATACAACATTTAAGGACCTAGCCCAGTTAAGTTACACTTGTGTAACATGGATCTATGACTATTTACCCCAGTTGTGGATCTTGTCCAATTGACTTTATTAGAGCATACAGTGTAATGTGAATTAATATCACTGCAAGATCTGGTCCCGTGGATTCACACTAGTGTAAAATTGCAGTAACACAGGAATGAATCAAGCCCATTATTTCACAGGACAAAGTGATCTAATCTCTACTATTTAAAACAAAAACAAAAAAAAGGAAGTCTTGCAGAGGAGAAGATTTAAAATTTATAGATTTTTTTTTCCACTGGTGGGAAAATGACATTTTGTTTTTCCTCAAGTTAAAAAATAATAATAAAAAAAATTATACAATACTTGTTGGGTTTTGCTTTCATGACAAATTGGCTCTGACAAATCCATGCCATATTACCATCCTTGATTGCTCTGATAGAACTCATTTTCATCTCCTGTTCCTCTAATTACATGAAAATTGCATACTTTTTATGCATGACACATTTTCTGCAGCTTTAGAAAAAGGTTGTGAAGGAGAAAAAAAAAGAAAACATTTATCAGTTTCCTTTCCCCATTCATAGCGACAATATATCATCCACCCGGCGATCAATCCAGCTTTATGTGCCACTTTTCTGCCCTATTGTTGTAACCAAAAAGGAAACTGGATGAAAAAATATGTTTTTAGTCTGTTTGCTTGTTTGTTTGTTTGTTTCCTAGCTCTTAAGAATGGAGATTTGAGATGCACTTGTCATTGGTCTGTTTTTACTTTTCTCCCTCCCCTACAAGCTTTCCATCATTTCAATTTCCAAAGCCTAGATGAATGATACAAAGCAGGACTAAGTGGAATGGAAAAGACTAACTTTGAACAATTGTGCTTCTCATTCTGTTCCCCCCTTCCTCATGTTGCACTGAAGATTTATTTTAATAGTCAGATGAAAAGTGGAAATCACAGGCACTGCTGTAGCTCATTAAAAAGTGGATACAGAGAATAAATCAATTACAAGTACTGGGAGAAATTAGATGCCATCTTTGGGTTTTTTAGTTGTTTGTTTTTGCAATGAAAAACAGACAAAAAATAACTAAGAATAATTGCAGCGAGACTGTATTTAACCTGATTGTGATTCTGGCTGATGGACGTATTTTCCTCTCCCAAAGATGCTGAGTGATATGTTCTTCCCCTATCTAAGATGGTCCCCTGCAGCGAGACCCTCATGCAGTGGGTCACAAGTCCTAGGCACCACTTCAGTCCCATTTAAATATATATTTGAGGATCTATATGATATTAAAGTAGTGCATAGCTCTTGAGCTGCCCCTTTGCACAGGAGCAAATTTTTATAAAGCTGCTCCTCAAGTCTCCTATTCATCAAATTACTTAAGCACATAATTCTGAGTATGCAGATAATCCCATTGATTTCTATGGGACTACTCAGATGCTTAAAGTTAAGCACATGCTAAAAGTGCCTCACTGAATAAGGGCCTAAAAGACACACTGGATATTCTGTACATTCAGTTCAGCCACAGACTGAAGCAGAGAATGAGACTGGGCTTTCTGTAGGGCTAAACAAATGTAGAGTACTGGAAAATACTGTTGTTTTTTCTTGGCCATCTCAGCTCCTGAACAAATTGCAGAGACAAAAGCTTTCCAGACAGACCAAATGAACCTGTATGCCAGTGCTGGCAGACAGTGCAAGCACCTGGATTCAGCCTAACACTTTGGAAAGCCTAGTAACCGCCTAGCAATGATATTTGTTTTAAGAAGGACACTTTCCTATGGGGGAACGCCTGACTTATGAACAAACCATTGCACTGATTCAGGATTTTTAAAAGAGAGAGAGAGAGAAATTTTGCATAGAATTCAGATCACTGGAAATGTTTCATGAATGAAAACAACAATAAATGCCATTCAACAGAGCATTTGGATTTCGACATTCCCTGGCACTGCACAACACAAACATCCTCTTATTCTTTTACCACTGGGAGAGACAGAAAATGAAACTGACTAGAAACAGACTGAAAAAAATGCATAACTGGCAATTGACAAGGCTCTATGTACAGGGCCATCCAGCGTTTCTGAGATCAGTTCTATTCATGGCTTTATTTCTATCTCAAAACTTAGTAAAAAAATAAAAGAAAGAAAAGAAAAATTAAACCCAAACAAGCATCGAGCAGTATTCTCAGCTGACCTATGTAAACATATTACTGTGACCAGCTTCTTCCCTCACCTGTTCTTACACCCACTTGTTACACTTTTTCTTAACTTAGCCCCCGATCCTGCTGTTAAGCACATATGTAGTTTTGAGTGTCGTTATCACAAGTAATAAAGGCGTTGCAGGGTGACTAATCCAATTTCACTCCAACCCCTACAATTTTTTTTTATCTCAGTAACTTGTTCAGGTGCTGAGATGGCCAACAGAAAACAACATTGTTATTCATTTGAGTTCAGTTATGCACATTGGGAGCTACAACTGTTAACTTTTTAGGGCAGGGACCATCACTCACTATAGATATGCTGCTGGCCCCACTAAAGCCAATGGGATTTTTGCCATTGATTTCAGTGGAGCCAGGATTTCACCCTGTATGTTAAAAGCGACAAAGAGTCCTATGACACCTTATAAACTAACAGACGTATCAGAGCATAAGCTTCTGTGTGTCTGACGAAGTGGGTATTTACCCATGAAAGCTCATGCTCCAATACGTCTGTTAGTCTATAAGGTGCCACAGGACTCTTTGTGGCTTTTTACAGATCCAAACTAACACGGCTATCCCTCGGATACTTGACCCTATATGTTGTGTACAATGGGACCCCGAACCCAGCTGCGCCAGTACATGCTAGTCATAAACAAACCATAAATAATGTTTTCCTTGTTTAAGCTGTGTAAAATAGAAGACAGAAATAGTAAGCTTAGGGTATGTTGAGAAGAAACCGTTTGTGGCAATCTCCCTCACATAAGCTTGCAGTGTGCATTAACTGTCCATATGGACCTTGCTGCCGCACAGTAGATATTCCACAGTGTGCTTTAATCAACTCTAGTTTCAAATCAAGGTGTGCTAGGGAACTGTTCATTCACAAAAGCCGAATCCACATCATACAGTTACAGTATGAGAGGCTAGCAGGGTAGATTTACACCCCAGCTTCCTGTGAACTAAGTGTTCAGCTACACAAGCCCTGACATTTTTATAAAAAAGTTCTACTGCTAATAATCGCAAAGTGTTTTGAATAACAAAGATAAGAAAAGTTATTTTAAATGTATTATTTCACCCAACAGTGCACCTTTAAGTTGAAGTTTGAAACAGTAAAGTGAACCCTTCCAAAAAATTCAAAACTATTCAAATTTTAATTTCCATAACTTTTTTCTGTGTTTTCACATTACCAAGGGTATGTGTGTTTGAAGGCTGTTTTAAATCTTCCTTTGTTATTTACTTATGCTTGTAATTAAAACTAGTTGAATAATAAAATAAAACTTCAATTCAGGAATATTTCATAAACCAGAGGGCTAAATTGGGTTCCTTTGTGGTTATATTGTTTGTTATTCCAGAGCCCTTGGATATCCATTAGGTATCCATGAAAAAGACTGCGGTCTCCCAAAGAATCGTGAATTAAGCATAGATGAATCTGCATTAGACAATTCATATCAGAAAATGTCTAACACGTGACACCTTATTCATTTTGTTCTCCTTTAAAAAACATGTTAGTCATCCAGTCAAGGAACACAAACAGTACCATGTGATTTAGTTGTGACCTGGTGGTCAGAGCCCTGGATGGGAACTTAGGAGCCCTCAGCTCTAATCCCAGCTCTGCTACTGATCTGCTAGGTGACCCTGACTGAGCAAGTCACTTCACTATTCTGTGCCTCCATTTCCATAGCTGTAAAATGGAGCTAATGATATTAACTTCCTTCGTGAAAGGCTATGAGATCTACTGATCAAAAGGGCTATGTAAGAGCTAGGTATTATTATAACATGAACAAACACATAGCATAAATAAGAGATATTTCTAGACTAGGGTAGAACGTGGCTTGTTGTTTAATATGCTAACTAATATATTTAACCTGTTTTAGAATCCTAGTGTAGACAGGGCAAGTTGCATTATACCGTGTGTTAGCTAGTTCCCTCAATCCCCAAGCTTCCTCTAGGGAATGCCAATTATTTACACTAAACTCCTGTCCTCAGGGAGCATCCTACAGGATAGGAAGCAACACTAGATCTTTAATACTTTCATATAGAAGAAAATGAAAAGCCTGATGAGCTGAGTGGTGCATGTATCATTTGTCTGACTTGAAAGAAAATATACAATTGTGCCAATTAAGAGGAATTACTTAGTGAGAGACTCATGGGATTGTAATTAGAAGGAGTAAGGGAATGAATTGAGGAAACAAAAATATGAAAAAAAAACAAAAACCCTATGAGGCCTAGCAGCCTGTAAATTTTAAATCCTGGCGTGGACAAAGCCCTCAGGACCATACTGCAGGAAAGAATCTGACCTCTGCTGGGATGCGTGCATGGGAAATGGACAATACGACCTAATAGGGCTTTTCCATCTCTTCATCTCCACAGTTTCTGTGCTGATGGGAGACCAAAAATGTTGTGTTTCTGCTGTTGGAAAGGGAGGAGGCCACATTACGGGATTCTGCCCCCTCTGCACATTGCAGAGCTAAGCTCGGTGGCAGCAGCCTGCATGAAAACATTGGGAGCCTTGCAGGAGTCTTAAGGAAGTAGCAGAGGCCTGGCCAGTGAGTTTGCAAACTAAGCAGATCCACTGATACATAACCCCATATCAGGGGAGGAGTGGGCTACAATACAGCCACTTAAGGAGTAACCACAAGCTGAGTGATGAACTCTGCAAGGCTGTCCCCTTCTTCTGGGTTGAGGGAAGGAGGGCTTTGAGAGCCCTGTCCCTTGCATCTTTCCAGACAGAACTTAAAGAGCTACTGGAAAAATTAAGAACAAACAAACAAACAACCCCTACCATTTAAATACAAATATTTTAATTTTTAATGAATAATTTATCCACTGAAAGATGTCGTTTCCATTGACCTCAAATTATTTGTGACTTTAACACAATGCTTTTTGCCTCAAAAATGTAGGAAGCAGAGAAGGTCACCATTCATTGTCATTCAGAGTGGCAAGTCATGGTCATTAATGATGCTAATGAATAATCACTGGGCCAGGGAAAGAGCATGATGGCATTCCCACACAGGCCCCATAACACCATCGGAATATGGGCTTCCGATCTGGGCAGGAAACAGGAATCCTCGGTCCTCTTCTGTGCAGGTGAGCAAGGTGTTGACAGTCCCTTGGTGGGACAGCTGTCATAAATGGTAGAGATCAGCAGCAAGTTACTACCCACTGGGGCAAGGGTTTAGCAGGGAGGGAAGCACGGCTGCCTGGAATGCTGTGAAGTGACACAGGACTGTGTTGCCCCTTTCTATGGGCTACATCCACAAAAGGACTTAGGTGGCCAGCTATCACTTTAGGTGCCTACGACCAACATTTAGGCACCAGTGAGATCCTCAAAACTCCTGTTCACCTGCTGCCTAACTCTAGGTGCCTGGGGAATTTAGGTACCTATACCATTCCACCACTGAAGTCCCCTAGGCTCTTAAGCTTCTGCCTAAGGGACTTCAGTGATGGAACGGTATAGGTACCTCAGCTGCCTCAGTCTAGACACCTGGATGCCCATTTCACCCTTCAGACATAGTGAGATCCTTAAACTAGATGTTCCCCTGCCCATTCCACCTACAGGGCCCAATCTGATGTGTTCTCAGGTATGCCTAGACCCAAACAAAATCACCAGAGGAGGAGATAGTGGGGGTGGCACTCCCTTATAACTTTTAATCCAGTGGTTAAGCCCTTACTTAGGATGTGGGACACCTACGTTCAATACTCCTCTCTGCCTGACATGGAGAAGGGATTTGAACCTGGGTCTTCCCTCTGACAGGGGTATGCTGTAACAACTGGTCTATAGAATCTCTCTCACCTGCTCTTTGGCTCAATACCTATTTGTCTGCTACCAGCCTGACTCCAATTTACACTCCTGAGCCCCTGGTGTCAGCCCAGACTAGATGTCTTGAATCCTGGCCCTCTTTCTCCAATGCCATTTCATACTACGCTCAGCACATTGAAAATTTGAGTAAATTCCAGTGGTAGGAACCCAAAGTTAGCCACTTGTGGCCTGGCTTTCAAAAGTACCCACAAATATTGGGTACCAGGGCTTTTGGGCACACAGTTTAAAGGCACTTTGGCATCCAAAATGGAACCCCCTGCCCAATATTATTCCATGCTTGAAAATGTAGGCTTATCTCACTTGCCTTCAGCTTTCAGAGACAATCACTGACAAAGCTGTGATTAAAGTATATAATGTCAAGGTCCCAATCCCCTCTAAAGACCATTAGACAATTTTGACGCCAGAGGACTCTTTATTATGCTAGATTATTTAACAGTCTACCCTAAAATATTAAATTTCTATGCCTTTATCAGCACATAAAGGACAAGTGTCATCAAAGTGAAAATCACTTATTTACTTTACTTCTTTGGGTGTAAGAACCTGTTGAAATTTTGAAGGCTTTAGGCTGAGGTGGCTGTATATTAAAAAAAGCAAACAGAAAGAAAAGAAAGGATCGCTCCAACTGCAGATATAGCCAAGAATGAGAATTAATGTCTGAGGCCTGATGAAGCTCAAATGCCCTGAAGTGAAGTCAGACCCATATGGCTGAAAGACTATTTAAGACATTATTTATTATTTTGTTATATATTTTATGCTTACAGCACTGGCAGTAAATAAACACGCTCAAGAAGAAACCACTACTTAACAAGGAGTAGATGAGATTGAATGTGACTATTCTAGACCTGTACAAGAGGCATTGGCCCATTAAATGAATGTGTAAAGCTACTTCTTAATGTGTTAGCCAAGTAATCAATTTTTGAAAATAGCAAATAATTTAAAAATAGCCCTGGCTGACCTGAGCCAGTACTGGCACCAGACCAGTCATATCTCAGATACCTACCTATACCCTTAATCAATCAGTGCTGACCTTTCTTTCTTTTTTTCTTTCTCCAGTAGAATTCAGTGGTCAGCCAGTCCCCATATATAAAAATCTTAAGCTTTAAACTTAAACGAGCTTCATAGCCTATTAATACATTGGTGTGCGTGTATAGGGGGAATCTGTGCAGTGGTTACAGCAGGGGATTGGGAGTTAGGACTCTGGCGGTCTGTTCATGGCTTTGTTATTGTCTTGGTGTATGATCTTGAGAAAGTCACTTAACCTCTCTGTGCCTGAATTTACCCAGGTATAAGTGGGGGACCTCCCAGAGGTCCTATGCTCTTTATGTGATTAGGCCTAAGTTATCCATTTTTTGGGTACCTAACTTGATCCACTTAGAGATATGCAAAAATCTGAGGCCACTTCAGAAATGTTGTCTTTAAAGTCTGTAAAGTGAGTTGAAATTTTATGCGAAGTTACATTTGGAACTGAAAAGTTAGATCAGGAATTTCAGTTCTCCCCATCTCATAGTGAAAGAACAAGGGGGCATTTGATGTGGCATAGAGGTTTTTAAGGTCAGGCTTGACAAAGCTCTGGCTGGGATGATTTAGTTGGGAACTGGTCCTGCTTTGAGCAGGGGGTTGGACTAGATGACCTCCTGAGGTCCCTTCCAACCCTGATATTCTATGATTCTATGAAATTAAAAGATGGGAAATTAAACACTAATAAAACAAAATATTTGTCCGCACAATGTGTCATTAAATTGAGGAACTGGTTGCCACCAGCAGTGGTCAAGGCCAAGAGCTTAACAAAATTCAAAAAGGGATTTGATATTTATATGGATATCAAGAATATCTGAAGTTATAATTAATTACAAAAAAATGTGGAAGGATATTAAACTTTGTCCTTCAGGGTTTAAACTTGATCTGTAACTCGTAGAGATCAGAATAAGACCTATGTAAGGGCAGATTATCCCCCATCTGCCTTCTGAGGGGTTCCTGCACCTTCCTCTGAAGCATCTGATACTGGTCTCTGTCAGAGTCAGGATATTGGATTAGTTTGGCCTTGGATCTGAATCAGCCCGGAAATTGCTATGTTCCTGTTATTGATATCCAGCAGCTATTGGTTTGGGATCCCTCTCTTCCCCAGGCAACTTTCTAGAAATTGATGACGGAAAAGATTGAAGTCCATAAATGCCCCTTGTGTAATGGCGACAGACTCTGGTCAGCGGTGATCTAACCCAGGACCTCTGGAGCTTCACACATGAAACTCTACTGCATAAGCTAAAAGACACCCATCTTTTAGCCAAGGCTGTAGCAAGTTTATCAATCTCTAGCTGGCCTAGCTGCCATTAGACAGGGACAGAGCACCACACCAAGCAGGCATGGATGACACTTGCACCCTCTGAAATTCCAGGTAATTGATTATGTGGGGTATGCCCAGCTGTGTGTCAGGATAGGTTCCTGCATCATTCTCTAGAGAAAGGAGACCATCCCTGCCATTATTTAGTGGGTAAAAAATTCTCCTAGACACCAAACCTGATGATGAGTTTGACCCTGTCTGTGTGACCCATAATAACTATGGATTACATGTGTAATCGACTGTAAAAAAGACACACATATCCCTGTTCCATGTGAACATCTCTCACCTCAGATCTGACAAACACACTATACCAAACACATTTCTTACCGGATATTTATCGATAAAGAGTAACATGTAAGATGAGTATAGAAAATTCACAACTTGTCAAGATCCATAATCATTGCTGATCTCCAAGCGATCTGGTAAATCCACTGCAGGTATTTAATGAGATGGACATGGGGATGGCATTGCATTATGAGGAGCTTAAAACAAGCTGGTGAGAAAGTTTTCAGATCACCCCCCAAGCTGTATCATTTAAGGTTTTATTAGTAGGAAAAGGGAGGGTGGCAGTGATTCCCAGCATGGCTTGATCCCTTCCTGGTAATCATAATTACAGGTCTCTAGCACAAGAGGATGGCCCATGAAAGTGCGTCTCAGGCAGCTCCACTGAGCACATGAAAACACACTGCTCTAAGCAAGGGGAATCCAAATACAAACTCCAGTCATCCCAAGGTAATGTGGCTACCTTAGACTTGGGACCCTCAGATGTTCCTGAGAGGACTCTAGTGAATTTTGTAAAGTCTGATTTATTGGAGGTTGATTAATAAATTATTAAAGATACCAAGAAGAATGACAAGGAATAGCTTTGGAGGGACCCTGGAACCAGATTTCACCAGTCAGGAAAGACATGGTTATGGAAGCTGAGATACCCTGGAGAGCCCTAGAGACAGTTTGTGGTACCCTGTAAAGAGGGACACACACCACCAGTGCTGCCTAGTGGTTAGGCCAGGGTGCAGCACATTGCCATCCTCTGAGACACCCTTCCCCTTCTCAGTTATAGTCCTGCCTTGTGGAATATCCCTGTTCTTTTGTGGCTCAGCCCTCCAGCCAGGTCACACTTTTCAGTCCACTCCTTTGGGGGTATATCAGAAGGAAATGCAACCACAGAGAAGTCTTTCAATGACTGCACATACTTCAGGGCTTTCAGCTTGGTTTGGGGACTTGAGGTCTGAGCCATTGAATATTCAGGGTCTTCTGCAGCAGGTTTCTCCAGTGGGGTAAAGGCTTCTATTGTTATCATGTCTTTTGGGGAGCCCAGGCCCATCCTCACCACTGGGCTCTACAACGTGGTGAACTAAGTAGCTGCCTCCCTGGATCACTTCCTACCTAAGTCCCCTTTTCTCCCATGGTAAATTAAAGAACTGAAAATAAAGTTTCTGACCTTCACAATCAGTCACCAGTCTCTCCTTCGCAGGCTTTATCAGGACCATGTTGCCAGCAACGAGAGTTCCTTGACAGCCCTTCCCCAAACCTTTGAGCGGAGGTCGGCTCCTGTCCAGTGCCTGCCTCCTCTAAGCTGCTCTGCATCCCTTTTTTAAACACCACCTCCAGTGAGTGCAGGCTTTGAAGGGCTGGCAGGGTGGGCCAGCTGGGCCGAGAGTTTCTCCTTAACTCTTGTGGTTCAGTGTGGGATTTGTGTACCCCATCACATACTCCAAAGGCATCATTCAGCACTATTAAGGCTATCACACAACTGCTCAAGAGGTTTATAAAAAATTCTATTTGCCCAATATTGAAGATAAGGTAAAGGAGCATTGTAGGACACGTGATTTATGTCGAACATGGAGGAAACCTACTATTCTCTGCCAGGCTCCATTTCAGCCTTTACTTGTAATTGTAATAAAAGAAGCATTCCACAGGGTTAACCTGGATATCCTCCTTTATGGAAGAAAGGTCAGAGGCCCTCTAGATTTTGTTAGGGACATCTGGGTGGAGCCCATAACTGAATATATAACCAAATTTAGAGAGGATTTAAAATCCATGATGAATTTTGTGTAGCAAAATCTTCAGAAGATCCAGGAAGAGTGGTACAAGAGAAATACCTGTGAAAGATCATTTCATATGGAAGACTTGGTATTAATGCTATTTGCAGGAAAGAAGCACAAAATGCAAAATTCTTAGGTTTGGGAAAAGGGTTAAAGAAGTTCCTTGCAATGTAAAGAAACCCCTCACTGCGGGTGACCCACCAACTGGATATATAAAGAGACTAAATGCTTATCACAACAGTGAGACTGTTGTAAAGATATGTTGTACAGGTAAGGACTGCATCACAGCCTCCCTAATAAATTTGGTGACTGAGAGCCATGGGGAAACATTACTGGAAAGCCTTGCTATATGTAAAAGGTTAACCCCGGAAGAATGATTAGAAATTGTGGCTCGGTTGGAAGGCTATCAGTGGGAGATTTTTAACAAGCCAGGTTCAATTAACAAAACGATCCATAAAATCAACACATGCAGGTCCAGCACAAGCATCCAGTGGAGCCAACAGAACAATGCTTGAGAAGATAATACAGAGTCCCATAGCCCCTGTGCACCCCCAGTTGTACCCAAAAAGGATGGCTCTGTAAGATTCTGCATTGACTACAGAAAACTTAATGCTGTCATAGTACCTGATCCTTACCCTATGCCCAAGACTGATGACATAATGGTGTGCTAGGCAGTGCATAATTCATGAGCACTTTAGATCTTGCCAAGCGATACAAGCAAATCCTTTTAGATAATGAAGCATAGAAAAAAATCTACCTTCATAACTGTTTCAGGTCTTTATGGACTAATCAATGCGGGAACCACATTTCAGAGGCTTGTTAACCAAGTGTTACATGGACTACAAGACTTTGCTCTTGCTTATATAGATGATATTGCCATTTTTAGCAGTGCTTGGCAAGATCACAAAAAAATCCTGTGGGGATTGTATTGCAAAGACTCAAGATGCAGGTTTGATGAGTAAGGTGTCAGAGAGGAGCAGTCATTGCATGGGTCAGATAAAATTCATTCCCTAAAGATGGAATCTATTTCAACTGGCCCACACCCCAAAACTAAAATACAAGCACAATGCTTCATAGGCATGGCAAATTATTAGAACAGATTTGTAGAGGGTTTTAGTGATATTGTGTCAGCTATCAGACCTCTCCAAAAAAAGAATAAACCAGACAAAAGTAATCTGGACTGATACTTGTCAAAAGGGCGTTGATAAAGTAAAAAAAAAGATTGTGTAAGAAAAGCCCGTTGTAGGAAGTCCTATTTTAATAAAGTGGTCAAGCTGTGTTCAGGGATCATTCTAATGCAACCAGGGGAGAGCACCACTGAATTGCATTCTTAAGTAAAAACCTGACTTTCTCCTCCTCCCTCCCCCCACCAACTGAACAAAACTAATCTGTCGCAGAGAGAGAAAAAACTATGTGATTGGGTGGATGGTCAAATAGTTACAACATTACCTATTCAACAGAAAATTACAGGTGTTAACAGATCACTCTCCACTGACATGGTTGCACAGGACCAAAGGTACCACCTCAAAGCTGTTGCGTTGGAGAATAATGCTGCAGGAATATGAGATGGCGATTGTGCACATCAAAGGGAAAGGAAATGTGGCAGCAGATGCCCTGTCCACAAAAGAGAACCCAAAATTGACCCCTAAGTAACAGCCAGAGGCAAGCCTTACTGCAGTATTTTCAGGGAGGAGGTGGGACACACAGACTACCTTGGAAAAGGGTCCTTGTTCTTTGTAAACAACCCTTACCTCAGACCTGACAAACTCACCACACCAAACACATTTCTCACAGGATATTTATTGACAAAGAGTAGAATATAAGGTACCTACAGAAAGCTTGTGACTTGTCAAGTTTCATAATCATATTGAGAGGTATGGATGGGTAATATTGAAGGAATAATGTATTTATTTTGAAAGTATGCTTTATGCTTCACTTTGAGTGAAAATTAGTAAGCAGGTAATATTGTGTGTTGGCACTGGCCTATTTGGGCGAGGTGGAGTTGGCACCGCCCAGTTTAGGTAGTGATGCAATGCCATGCTCAACTGTTTAGCCCTGCACAATGCTAAGACTTTCAACGGAAAACCACCAGAAGCAACTGCAAACAATCAGAACCACTTGAAGGTAAAACAGGAAGTTTCCAACAAGATAGGGGTTCATCCTGTCCGTGAATAGAAACCAAAGGCTGTTTTCAGTATAACACAGAGGAAAGAGAAGCACTCTGGGTCCATTTTCTGAAGCAAGAAACTCCTTGTGGAGAGCAAGTGTTTTCATGAACATTTGGATCCTGATTCTTGGGAAATCATCCAGCACTGCAACAGACTTAACTTTGTGCAGAAACCTACTTTATTAAATAGGAAAGGTAACAATTAATGTGTAGCTCCAGGTTTATATTTTATGATTTTGTTCTGTGTTGTAACCATTTGTTTCCATCCTTTTCCTTTCTAGTTAAATCTTTATCCTTTACAAAAAAAACCCCTACTTTTGTTTGATCTCAAGTGCTCACAAGTACTGTTTGCTAGTCACCAGAGCATTGATTGAAGGTAAAATTGCCAAACTGGGGTACACTTCACCTTTGGGTGCAGCAGCTCTGGAATTTCTGTGACTCGCTAGCGTCAGGATCTGGATATCACAGGGCCAGGGGATGCTACTGTCAGGGTCTGGATATCACAGGGTCAGTGGGACTTAAGGACTGGGGTGCATCTCCTGTTAACCTGCAATGCAAGGACAGGGCTGGCATAGCCCAGAGGAAAGTGCTTGAGTGCTGAAAAGCTGGTAGTGTAAGAAGCTGAAACCCAGCCAGGCATAGGCACATTTTGGAGACAAGGAGTAACAAGGTGACTAACAGTACTGGATACCCTGAGGACCATCACATCGACATCATGTGAAATTATTGGTATCTAAGTAACTGTACTTCTGTAATTGGAATCCAAGTGCATTTATGCCATTTACCCTTGTACAAAAGAACAAGACTGAACTTGAGATGATTCAGGGCATGTCTACACTTACCGGGGATCGATGCCATGGCAATCAATGCACAGGGGGTCGATTTAATGGGTCTTGTGAAGATTTGCTAAATCAACAGCAGATCACTTTCCTGTTGACTGTGATACTCCACCGGAATAAGAAGCATAAGGTAAGCAGATGGGAGAGTGTCTCCTGTCAACCCAGTGCAGTGTAGACACCGCAGCAAGTTTACCTAAGCTAAGTTATTCACATTGCTGGAGTTGCATAACTTAGGTCGACTTATCCCCATCATGTAGACAAGGACTCAGGATGGATCAAAATCCAAGCTCCATTGAAGCCCAATGACACAAATCCCATGGAACAAGTGTCGGGACGTCCATGAAGAAGCACTGAGCCAAAACCCCAACAACAACTAACAAACAACAGCTCACCATCTCCAGCTTCCAAGTCAACAAATCAGTGATGTTCACAGGAAGCACTGGTGAGGGGGAATATTCACTTTGGGCTAGTCTACATTACCCGTTGGATCAACGGGCAGCAATTGATCCAGTGGGGGGTCAATTTATCACATCTAGTCTAGACACTATAAATCGACCACCGGACGCTCTCCCGTTAATTCCGGTACTCCACTGGCGTGAGAGGCGAAGGTGGAGTTGAAAGGGGAGCGTCAGCTGTTGACTTACTACAGTAATAAGTAGATCTAAGTACATCGACTTCAGCTACGCTATTTTTTTAGCTGAAGTTGTGTAACTTAGATCGATTCCCTCTCGCCCCAGTGTAGACCAGGCATAGATATTCCAGTGGAAATCTTACAGAAAAAACAGAGAGAGTCTGAGTTAAATTTGGTCATCTTATGTGCTCACTTAAATCCCTATAGCAAGAGTAAGGAACCCTTGTAAACAGTGCAGATTGGGGAATGCAGGCCCTGTTCCTTGCATGAGTTCCTGGCAGGAAGCTGGGACATGGTCCTGCCTCTTGTTCCCAATCAGATGAAAAAGTGGCAGGCATAGTGCTTGAAGCACCGTGCCACGTGGAAGCTTTTGTTAGGTGCATTGCCACTTTCTGCAGAACAGGGCTTAGAGATGTAAGTGAGTCCATAATGTTTTAAGCCTATTCTGAAGATGTTAATTCTTTACAAGCATGGAGTATTAACAAGCCTTGGGGTGATTTCAGTTTTAGAGCTGGGATATGGATGAGGAAGGAATTTGTTCCCCCATCCCAAGTGTGGATGTACAACTTAGTAATGCATCTTCACAGCTGTATCTCCTAGTAAACTCCCAGTGTCTTCTGGCAGCAAGATACCCAGATGCCTTCTCCACTGGATCCGTTCAGCCATCTTTAAAATATGAATAACTCTTACTGAAGAGAAGAAACTTTTTTTTTTATTTCTTTCTTCTTTCTGGCTACTGCTTCCTAATTTCTCCATTTCTAAAAGGGCTGAGAGTTTGTGCTCTGACATCTCCATTATTTTTCACTTTGTCGGTTGCTAAGCAGTCCCTTGTTGCTAAGTAGAGTATGAGCACTTAATTTACTACATTCTTTTTTCTTGTACCAGATTTTAGAAATTGCAGATCCTGTTTAATCAATGTGTAAATGCATGCTTTTGATGTATTTTTTCCTAAGAGCAATATTTTGATCATTCTTAATGATACTTAATGAAGTCACCGCATGATTTCTGATTGTACCTAATTGAAGCTTGTGACTTGCATTTCAATGTTATCATCTTACAGTTTTATGTCTATCAGATGAAACTTTATAAAGGCCCAAATAAATTAGGAAATATACAAAATTGATGAGTTTCTTGCCACAAAATCGTCTGGTAATATGTATTTTTTCATCAAGTAGATTAGAAGCCACATCTCACATGGTACATACCTGGAGTATAGGATTCACTGAATGTTTAGAATGGAGAGAACACTAGGGCCCAAACTGTCAAAGGTATTTAGGTGCCTAATTCCCATGGAATTGTACAGATCCAAAGATAAAAGGAAGACCCTGAAGAACCTGCAAACTAAAGGCCTGACCCTACAAATATTTACTTTTATAAAGCGGTTACATGGTTTATGTGCAGTCAAAAGGTCTGTTAAAATGACAGGGGGCTTGCAGGATTGAGTCCTTCAAGTACAAGCTCCATGCACTATAACATATGCCCTGATTAGAAAGCATGCACTATGCCATCTCTTTCAGCGAGAGATTACCCAGTTAGAGATGTGTTATAATAGTTCCATTGTCATTGATGGCATCCCAGTTAAATATAACTAGAAGCATTTTGTGCTGGCAGAAACACTGATTCACATATCAGCTACATTCCCAGTCAGAATGCCCCCCAAATAACACCTTTTTAAGTCAAGTTGGGGAAATTGGACATCATATTATTAGAGACCATAGTATAGGATATCTTATTGCAGCTCAAGGGAATATCTACTTTTCAAGTGACATATGATACGACCTTGAATTTCCAGCATTTATGTATTTATTCAAAAATTTAAAATAGTCTAAAAGAAGCTCCCACCTAAGACCATTGATAAACTGCACACACGTACAAGTCCCTGATAATTGCACTTGGCTTCATGAAGCTAAACACTTAAGCGTGCATGGAATCCCTATTCACTTCAAGGGCACAAGAATTCACCACACAGGTACAATTGGAGGATTGGGATCACCCTTTGAACAGTCAGACCCCAAGATGATATTAAGGTGTGATCATTCACTCTCCCTTTTGTTATTTTTTTCCTAAGGTGAAAGAGGGCACTTGTTTTATTAACAAAACTGGAGAACTGGAATTGAACAGACAATGTGATTTAAATAATATAAAGCAAAAGCAAAAGGGAACTAAATTAGTGTGACTGTAAATGCTAATGTGTTATGACTGGTTTGGCATACCGGCAATGTATACACTCTGCCTTCTGGAGCTGATGGGATATTTGATATGGTATTACAAGATACATAAAATGGTCTATGTAAATGGAAGAATTATGGTTCTCATTTTTTGCTCTATGAAAAATAATTAAAATAATAGAAAAGAGAGTATGGAAATTATACACTTGGGTAACTGGGAATAAGGTTTTCGAAACCATTGAACGTTATGTCTACAGTGCAAGTAAAAGGTGTGTTCTTAACTCAGGCTACCTAACCTGCATTAGCTAACCTGGCTGCAAATTAGATTAGTAGCTCATATTCAACCCCCCAGTTGCCATATAGATTTTAACCCAAGCTAAAAACCAAGTTGTCATGTCTTCACTGCTATTTTAACCCAAGTTAGCTAATGCAAGTCAGCTAACCAGAGTTAAGAACTAACCTTTTATGTTCAGTGTAGATAAACCCCAAGGTCTTCACTACAGAGTTAGTAAAGCTTAATTACATTTCTCACAGCTGTGAAAAATGTCACACCCTGTGTGATGTAATAAAGCCAACCTAAGCCTGAGTGGAGACATTGGTAGGTTAACAGAAGAATTCTTACATCAGCCTGGCTTTGGCCTCTCAGAAAGGTGGATTTATTACAGCGACAGAAGAATCTCTGTCATTGCTGTAGTAAGTGTCTACTTTACAGTGGTACACTTTGCCACTGGAAGGTTTCTAGGGTAGACATATCTCTGCATCTACACTGCAAGTGAGGGATGTGATTCCCTTGGTCATGTACAAATACTCACTCTAGCTCTCATCAAGCGGCATGAGTAGAAATAGCACAGTTGCCATGTTAGCACTGGAAATGGCAGTGGAAGCACTGCTGACCCGTTTCAGGTGGGTATGTATTTGGCATGACTCAGCAGGGTCTCTGGCCTGCTACTGTGGCTACATTGTTATTTATACTTGTGCTTGCTCAGTGAGAACTAGCATACGCATGTGCAAACAAAAAGGGTCAATCACACCCCTAGCTTGCTATGTAGACATAGCCCTAGTGACTCAGGATTTGGTGCAGAGGTCCTACGGATTTTCACTGGGACTTTTGCTCGTAAGTCACTTAGGCCCAGATCTTCAAAGGTATGTCGGTGTCTAATTCTCACTGATTTTAATAAGCATTAGGCCCCTAAATAAGTTTGACTATCACGATCTTAGGCCTTTATGAAAATTCCACTCCAAATGAACTCTTAGTGTGGGATTTTCAAAAGAGTTCAGAGTTGCCTAATTCTGCTCCAGTAAAGTTGATTGTAAACAATTGAAAGGGAGTAAAGTTAGGCCAATGCTGAGCCCTTTTGAAAATGCCAACCTTAAACTCCTCAATAATCATTTAAGGGACCCATATATCCATCTCTGTTCTCTGCACAGAAAAGCTTCCTTTGAGGTAACATGCTATAAGGATAGTGGCTTATTAGAACCCAAGATGATGGTAGTGGAAGGTATTTGACAGTGACTATTCTACTCCCTAAATAAATGTATTGTTCTTTTAGGAAAGAGATCTTTGTTATACACCTGGAAGTAGTAGGAAATGAGCCCAGCACTATCTCATTAGGGAGGCATAAACAGCTGTTGAGGAAGCTTCAGGAAGGAATGGAGAGAACCTGTTGATAGGAGTAAAATGAAGGTCATATTAAGACCATAACAATGGCCATACTGGGTTAGAGCAAAGGTCCATCTAGCCAAGTATCCTGTCTTCTGACAGAGACCAATGCCAGGTGCCCCATAGGGAATGAATAGAACTGGTAATCATCAAGTGACCCATCTCCTGTCGCCCATTCCCAGCTTCTGGCAAACAGAAGCTAGGGACACCATCCTTTCCCATTCTGGCTAATAGCCATTGATGGACCTATCCTCCATGAACTTATCTAGTTCTTTTTAACCCTTTTATAGTCTTGGCCTTCACAACATCCTCAGGCAAGGAGTTCCACAGGTTGACTGTGTGTTGTGTGAAAAAATACTTCCTTTTGTTTGTTTTAAACCTGCTGCCTATTAATTTCATTTGGTGACCCCTAGTTCCAACATTGTGGAGGATGTAGAAGCCCCAAGGGGGACAAATGGACAAAAACAGAGGAACTGCAGGACCCACAGGAGGGCTGGGTGTCAGTGAAGCCCAATATAAGAACTCAGAATGCCTCCAGGTGGAAGTTAGAGTGTTTTCTTATTCCTGGATTGCCTTTCGGTGGGTACAAATACTCAGTGCTGTCTGCCACGTTTCCACAGATAGATAAAAACAACATAAACAGACCAAACCAAACTGCCAACTGCAGCCAATAGTTTTACATCGGGAGTGAGCAGGGGTAAAAATTATCCCCAAGGATCAGATTGTGGTCTTAGTTAGACCTGTGCAAATGCCGAGTGACTCCACTGAGCTCCGTGGCGTTACTCTGTATTCACTCAATGTTCTTGAGATCAGAATACGACCAACTGTAGTGACTGCACTTAGATTGGCAGAGGGATCTTTTTCCAACTCTAATGCCTACAATTATAAGAATTTAATGTATTTTCCCCTCTGTAATGCAGTCAAAATGAGAAGAACAATTAAAGATTGAATTCTCGTTATCATTATCATTCCAAACATTTTCAACTCATTGCCTAATCAGCCCACTTCTTGCCTGAGATTGTCAAACACCTAAGCAAGCTATTACTCTTCCTTACTGTGCTAATGCTTGCTCTCCAGATATACAGCATCAGCAGAAGCCTTGGGTGATGTGAATCATTTGTTCTAACTCATGCATGGACAGAGTATGAACAGAAGACTAAAGTGTTTTTATACTGTCCATCAGCAACTCAAGTGATACCCAGAAAAGCAAATGAGTGAAAAATAGGGTATAATATGTTATCTACAATACAGGCCAACACACATTTCGTTCTGTTAATCCATTAGCCAAAGTTTGGGTGGCATTTAGATTGGAGGGTGCATTTGAGTGTTTTAACAAGGGGGGAGAAAGGGATCAAAAGCTTGTTATGTGCTCAATCCTGAAGTATTTTTACCTGTTCTTCTTCTTTTGACTTCAGTGGGAATCGCACCAGCAAGATTAAATCGTACAATTGATAGGAGAACAATGCGATCTCATGCCCCTGCATGCTAGTAGGCATCTTCCTTGATTCACAGCCACACCCGCTACCAAGTTTGGCTCATTGGTATATCTTGGCCCCAAAGCTTTTCTGAAGAAATAAGAAGAAAATGAAGTTTGCTCATGTTCTGAGCCAAAGTCTACCACACAACGCTTGATTGAAGACCTTGAAATTAATTTATTGACTTAGAACTACCTCAAGCCTCCTTTCTGCTACTCCTGTCACCCTTTTCACTACTTATGCAGTGCCATGCAGCTGAAACCAACTAGTTTTGATATTTCCTATCTGTGCTTCTAATGCTTACACAGCTTGTAACTCTATCTTCTTCTGGCCCAGCATGGCCCTCCCTGGTTATATGACTGGCCAGCAAAGAAAAGGGATGTAAGTAATTGCTGCAACTTCTTCCCCTCCAGCTAGGGTGACCAGATGTCCCGATTTTATAGAGACAGTCCCGATTTTTGGGTCTTTTTCTTATATAGGCTCCTATTACCCCCCACCCCGTCCCGATTTTTCATGTTTGCTATCTGATTACCCTACCTCCAGCCCCAGCCTGTGAACTAATCTGAAGCATAATGAATACATACAAATGGTTATACTGATTTATACCAATGGTCCATCTAGCCCAGTATCCTGTGTCTGACAGTGGCCAATGGCAGAGGTTTCAGAGGGAATGAGCAGAACAGGGCAATTTCAAGTGATCCATCCCTTGTTGTCCAGTCCTAGCTTTTGGCAGTTGGAGATTTAGAGTAACACAGAGCCCTGATCACCTTGGCTAATAGTCATGGATGGAGCTCTCCTTCATTAATTAATTTAATTCTTTTTCTGAACCCAGTAATACTTTTGGCCTTCACAACATCCCCTGGCAACAAGTTTAACACTTTCTCCACACCATTCATGATTTTTTAGACCTCTATCATATTCCGCCTTAGTCATCTTTTTTTTCCTAAACTGAACCGTCCCAGTCTTTTTACTCTCTCCTCATATGGAAGCTGTTCCAATCCCCCTATAATTTTTGTTATCCTTCTTTGTACCTTTTCCAATTATACTATATATTTTCTTAGATGTGCATTATTTGCATTTATCAACACTAAATGTCATCTGCAATTTTGTCACTTAGTTTTGTGAGATCCCTTCGTGACTCTTTGCAATCAGTTTTGGAATTAACTATCAAGAGTAATTTCAATGAGGAGTCCTTGTGGCACCTTAGAGACTAACAAATATATTTGGGCATAAGCTTTTGTGGGCTAGAACCCACTTCATGAGACGCATGGAGTGGAAAATACAGGAACAGGTATAAATATGTATCATCTGAAAATGTTGCCACCGAACTTTTTACCCCTTTTTTCCAGATCATTTAAGAATATGTTGAACAGCACTGGTCTCAGTACAGATCTCTGGGAGACATTGATATTTTTCTGTCTCCATTCTGAAAACTGACCATTTATTTCTACCCTTTGTTTCCTGCCTTTTAACCAATTACTGATCAATGAGAGGCTCTTTCCTCTTATCCCATGACTTAAGAGCCTTTGGTGGGGGACCTTGTCAAAGGCTTTCTGAAAGTACAAGTACACTATATCCACTGGATTAACCTTGTCTACATGTTTGTAAAGTAACAGAGGGGTAGCTGTGTTAGTCTGGATCTGTAAAAAGCAACAAAGAGTCCTGTGGCATCTTATAGACTAACAGATATATTGGAGCATAAGCTTTCATGGGTGAATACCCACTTCGTCGGATGCATGTAGTGGAAATTTCCAGAGGCAAGTATAAATATGCAGGCAAGAATCAGTCTAGAGATAATGAGGTTAGTTCAACCAGGAAGGATGAGGCCCTCTTCTAGCAGCTGAGGTGTGAACACCAAGGGAGGAGAAACTCTTGTTGTAGTTGGCTAGCCATTCACAGTCTTTGTTTATGCTTATGCTCCAATACGTCTGTTAGTCTATAAGATGCCATAGGATTCTTTGCTGCTTTTTACATGTTTGTTGACATGCTCAGAGATTAGTGAGGCATGGTTTCCCTTTACAATAGTTATGTTAACTTTTCCCCAACACACTGTGTTTCTTTTATATGTCTGATAATTTTGTTCTTTACTATAATTTCCATTAATTTTCTTGGTATTGAAATTAGGTTTACTGGTCTGCAACAGCCAGGATCACCTTTGGAGCCTTTTTTAAAAAATAGGCATCACATTAGCTACCCTCCAGTCATCTGGTATAGAGGCTGATTTAAGCAATAGGTTACATACCACAGTTAGAATGTGGCATGCATCCGATGAAGTGGGCTGTAGCCCACGAAAGCTTATGCCCAAAGAAATTTGTTAGTGTCTAAGGTTCAAGAAGTACTCCTGTTCTTTATGCGGATACAGACTAACATGGCTGCTACTCTGATACCACTGTCAGTGGTTCTGCAATTTTATATCTGAACTCTTGGGTGAATACCATCTGGTCCTGGTGACTTATCACAGTTTAATATACCAATTTGTTCCAAAATCTCCTCTACTCACATCTCAATCTGGGTCAGTTCCTCAGATTTGTCATCTAAAAAGAATGGTTTAGGTGTGGAGATTTACCTTATATCATTTGCAGTGAGGACCAATGGAAAGACTTTATTTAGCTTCTCCACAATAGACTTGTCTACCATGAGTGCTCCTTTAGTACCTCGACCATCCAGTGGCCCGTTGACTGTTTGATAGGCTTCCTGCTTCTGTGTATTTATTTATTTGCTGTTGGTTTTAGTGTTCTTAGCAAGAAGGTTTTCTAGTTCTTTCTTGCCCTTCCTTATTCTGCTTCTACACTTGACTTGCCAAAGTTTATGCTCTGTTCTGTTTTTCTCACTAGGATTTAACGTCTAATTTTAAAGGATGCCTTTTTGCCTCTACCCACCTCTTCCACCTTGCTGTTTAGCCATGGTGTCATTTTTCTGGTTCTCTTACTGTTTTTGTTTTGTGTTGTTTTGTTTTATATGTGTTACAAATTTAGTTCAAGCCTCTATTATGGTATTTTCAAATAGTCCCCATGAAGTTTACAGGTATCTTTCTCTTGTGATTGTTCCTTTTAACGTTCATTTCACTATCTTCTTCATTTTGTGTAATCCCCCTTTTTGAAGTTAAATGCTACTGTGGTGGATTTGATTGACATGTTTCCTCCTACAAGGATGTTAAGGGATTCAATATTACCGACTGATTCAGCTATATTCACCTCTTGGACCAGATCCACTTGGGAATAAATTGACAATTGTGTCAGAAACCATGATGGGGATGGTCATGCCTAGTGGTTGGAGACATGGTAGTCATGTCTAATGATTGGAAGCAGGGGGTCAGAGCCAGAATCAGGAGTCCAGATGAAGGCTGGAACAAGGCTGGAGTGAGAGCAAGGCTGGAAGAGGACTAGGAACAGGGCTGGAGTGAGAGCAAGGCTGGGGAAGGTTAAGGCTTGGGAAGTCTGTTGCCACTGTCGGGCAGGAGAGAGTTCCACGCCCTGGAGTGATGCTGAGCAGACTAAGGCCTGGTCTACACTTGGGGGTGGGGTGGGGGTGAGCTAAGTCAGTCTAAGTTACGCAGCTTCAGCTACAAAATAGCATAGATGAAGTAGACATATTTAGATCTACTTACTGCAGTAGGTCAACTGCTGACACTCCCCCATCGACTCCGCCTACGCTTCTCGCTCCAGTGGAGTACCGGAGTAGACAGGAGAGTGCTCAGTGGTTGAATTATTGCGCCTTCACCAGACGTGATAAATCGACCCCCGCTGGATCGATTACTCCAGAGGTAAGTGTAGGCATGCCCTGAGCTACTGTTCCTCCTATAGGGTTTCTATACCTGCCCTGGGAGTCTCCAGACCAGTTTCTGGCTTGTGGATTGACTGGCTCCCAACGCAAGAGCGACTCATCACCTTACAAATTGCCTCTCCCCTTGTGGTTTCCAGGACTAGCTGCCTCAACAAGCAGTCATTAATGGTGTCTAGAAATTTTATCTCTGCATCCCTTGCTGAGGTGACATATATCCAGTTCACATGAGGATTGCGGAAATCCTCATTATTTCTTTTTCTGCTTTTATAGCCCCTCTAATATCCCTGAGAATTTCACAATCACCATCACCATCTTGGTCAGGTGGTCAGTAGTATAGTCCTACAGTTATACTCTGTTCAAGCACAGACTTTCTACCTATAGAGATTTTATGGTACAGTTTGATTCATTTAAGATTTGTACTGTATTTGACTCTATACTTTCTTTCACATATAGTGCCACTCCTCCATCAGAATGATCTACTCTGTCACTCCTATATATTTTGTACCCTGGTACTACCATGCCCCAATAATTATCATTTTTCACCAAGTTTCTGTGATGTCAATTATATAAATAACCTTATTTAATGCCAGGCACTCTAGATCACCCATCTTAGTATTTAGACTTCTAGCATTTGTATATAAGCACTTGTACATTCTGTCAATATTCAGTTGCTTGCCTTTATGTGTTATATTTAAATGGGACTTTTACATTTGACTGTTCCTCACTAGCTCCTACCTGTACTTTACCAACTTCTTTCTTATCCTCTTTACTAAGAGATAGAGTTTTCCCTTTAATAAATTCATCCCTAGGGGATGTTTCTGCCCAAATCATGTGCTTCTCTGCACCTGTAGGCTTTCCCCCAGCTCTTAGTTTAAAAAAAATTCTCCACACCCCTTCTAATTGTACGTGCCAAGAATCTGGTTCCGTTTTGGTTCAGGTGGAGCCCAACCTTCCTCTTTAGGCTCCTCAGGTTCCTCAGTTCCTAATAAACCAAAAGTCCTCTTCTTTACACCATTGTCTCATTCATGCATTGAGACTCTGCAGTTCTGCCTGTCTTTCTGGACCTGCGTATGGAACTGGAACCATTTCAGAGAATGCTACCATGGAAGTTCTGGACTTTAATTTCTTACCTAGCAGCCTAACTTTGGACCTCTCTACTACCTTTCCTTATGTCATTGGTACCCATATGTACCATGACCACCGTCTCCTCCCCAGCAGTGCACCTAAGAATATCTAGATGTCTCATGAGAGCCACAATGTTTGCACCTGGCAAGCAATTCACCGTGCAGTTCTCCTGGTCATCACAAATCCAGCTATCGTTATTTCTAAAATACAACCTCCTCGTTACCTGGTTCTTACTAGTAATTCCTGTTCCCTCTCCATGAGAAATATCCTCAGTGTGAGAGGATACCATGACATCATCTGGAAGGAGGGTCACAACTATGAGATCATTTTCTTCTGCTCCAGCTTGATGTTCTCTTTCGGCAAGACTTTCATCCTCCTCAGCAGCACAGGGGATGTTAGATTGGGAATGAGACCTGTCTAATATGTCCCTGAAAGTCACATTTTTGTACTCTTCCATCTCCCTTAGCTCCTCCAGCTTAGCCATTCTGGCCTCAAGAGCCAGTACTGGGTCTCTGAGGGTCATGATCTGCTTGCACCATATGCACATATATACCACCTGCCCAGGATACATGCTGCATTCAGTGGGATAGCCCCCACTCTGCTGCTGGACTTCTGCTTGCATTATTTTTACTCTTGAAGGGGGGGGGGTGTATGATTATTTGTTTTGTTTTTGTTTTGGAGTGGGACTTATTGGCCTAAGTTTAAGCAAAGGTCCCCAACGCAGTGCCCATGGACACCATGGCGCCCTCTGAGGCATCTAAGTGCGCCCGCATACTGGCTGGCAGATGAGCAGATGCCAAAATGCCGCTGAAATTCAGCGGCAATCTCAGCAGCGAAGCCTCTGGGTGATGCCACTTGTCGGTGGCATTTCAGTGGATGCTCGTCCGCTGCCACAGTCCTCCATGGCTCGTCGTCTGGCACCTGACAGACAAAAAAGGTTGGGGACCACTGGTTTAGAGTGTGTTTTTTAGGTAAATCTGCTTCTCACACTCACTCTCTAACCTCCTTTGCAAAAAATACTGTTTGCTAGCTCCTCTGGTTGCTTAGGAGCTGCCGTTTTAAACCTCTGTTCTCCCCGAATTAGCCCCACTCCCTCATCAAGTGATCCTTAAGGGGTTAGGGATCAAAAATAGACTCATAGACTTTAAAGTCAGAAGGGACTATCAGATAATTTAGTCTGAACCTCACCCACCCACTCCTGTAATAGCCCCCTAACGTCTGGCTGAGTTACTGAAGTCTTCAGCTCAATTAAAGACATCAAGTTACAGAGAATCCACCATTTACACTAATTTGAACCTGCAAATGATCCATGGCCCATGGTGCAAAGGAAAGCAAAAAACAAACAAACAAAACAAAACAACCCCACAGTCTGACAATCTGACCTGGGGGAAATATCTTCCAGACCCCAAATATCAAATAGAAGGCTAGAGCTTCATTAGTAAGCTCTCAGCCTGGCCTAGCGGGCTGCTTGGTTCAGCACACAGCCAGCCCCCACAAACCGATCACACTACAATCTTCCATCAAACAAGCACACAGGAAGCCCCCAACAAACAAAGAGACAAACTTACCCTCAAATGTCACATAAGTCTCTTCTTCCTTAGCTGAAGAATTCCCTTGCAAAACTTCTGTTTGCTGCTCCTGTTTGCTAGCTCCTCTGGTAGCTTTGGAGTTGGTATTTTAAACCCCTGTTAGCCCTGGCCCCTTGTCAAGGGATCAAATGACAAGGAGCCAGAGGGAAACTCAAGGTTCCAGGGGTTTAGTCTTGATAATAGATTTTGGACCTACAACTTCTTCCAGTGGCTTTGCAATTTCCATCCACCACATCGTCCATGGTCTCTTGAAGGAAGCCATGGGAATTAATGACAATCATCATAAGTGGGCAGAGGACACAGAAGGAGCCTGCGAAAATAAATCTGTTACTCGAGACAAAAATCAGCTGCATTACTAAGCTGTCGGCCTTGTTTCTGTCTCAATTGACCATAGCTGCTACCAAATTCTGAATTTCAATTAGAAAAAAAAAATGAAGAAAAGAAAGAAAAGGAGATTTCAACCAACAATCAACTTTTACTCTATTAACATGTCTAGCATGAGGGAACTTTACCACCTGCACATTTCATCAAGTGTTTTGTATGTTTGTTTTTAATAAAACAACAACAATAAGGAACTCTATAATGTTTATGAAGAAGGGAGAATGAAAGATCTTGAGATGATCAAGTTCCCCATTTCTCCTGCGGCCTGGGTATGTGATACTAGGCACTAGGCAAATCTTTCAATCTTCCCACTCATTAACATATGAGCCTCTTTAAAGACAGCAGTACAGACTGTGCCAAATGTATGCTGGGCACATAATGAAGACAAATGTCCACTTGGAGCAGAGTGCAGACCATGGAATTCATTTCACTCTGGAACTTTTATCGCTATCTAATTAGAGTGACATTTGGTCAGTCTCGTTAGATCTGGATTCAAACCAGGGACTCAGAGGTAAAAGTCCAATAAATCTTCTCTTGTAAAGCTGATAGTTATTTTTTAAATTTTGCACTTCCTCACTCTCCTCCCGTCATTGGGTCTTGTTTTATTATGACTCTTATCTTACTCTGTATTACCCTAGAAATGCCTTCTCCAACTCTGCTGCATTATCTGTACTTTTTGGCTTAGCTACTTTGGCTTCAGTTCATAACCTCAGAGATTTGTGGGTCTTATTTCTGAGACTGGTGAAAGGCTGGAGATCGCCAAAGGAAAATCTCAGTGTTGCAAGGAAATGATGGTGATGATGCAGTAGGCGGCATTCTTCCCTCTGAGTTAAATATTCTAGAGAATTTGCTAGGGTACCCTCTACTGGTTGGAACTAGAAGTGCTTAATAGTGTGCTATTAGCTCTGTACTACCTAACAGCTTCTAGATCCTAACTCAGCAGTGTTCTGAAGCATGTGCCTGATTCTATGGCCAGCTTGACATCACCTTTTCCTATGCTTGACTTCAGTGGGATTATGCACATGCTTCAGGTTAGGTCTATGCTTAAGTACATTGCTGAATTGTGTTCTCAGTGATTAGTCCTCAGCGTAAGTGGTAATGGCATGCACTTTGGGGGTTTGATCCTATATCCACAGAAGTCAGTGGCAAAGATTCTGTTGATTTCCATGGGGCCATCTCAGATCACTGGAGCAGCAGAATCTGTTTCCTATCTAAATGTTGTTCTGATAATCAGGCCCTTCTAAGATTGGAACCAAAAATGGAGGCACCTCAAATCACTAGCTGCTAAATCTAAGATCACACTCACCTTGTAATTAATTCTCTTTACAGGTGCATTTTCTAAGATCCTTGTTCTTCAGCTCAGAAATGGAAAACTGATTCCACAGCTCTTGAACTTCTCCAGGTGTGAAACATCTCCTCTGAGAGAGATGTACTATAGTAGTGCTATGGCGGTAGCCCAAGACAGGTACAGAATATAAAGAACTACAGGTTTAGCACAGAGCAATCCTGCAGATCTCAGGCCATCTGCATGTAAAATCTCTGCACCCCTAATACCTACTTCCATAGATCTGATTGTTGCTGGCTTCCTGTCCTCACCCATGTATACCCCTCTCCAAGGGGTAGAAACCATCGCATGGAATATAACACTGCACTAAGCAGCAGTCATTTAAAATGCCATCCATATAGTAAATCACATTACATTTTCAGGGAGATATGCCATGTAGAGTGGTTGTACCCCAGCTCCATCTTCCATATGTCTGGCAACACCCACCTATGTTGTGTGTCAGCTCAATAGTGCAAGTGACATGTAGAGGCTGCAGGTAGTTACTAGTTGATATTTCCATGTAGCCCCAACACCCGGGCCTCCCGGGGGGGGGGGTAAGTGGGGCAATTTGCCCCAGGCCCCAGGCCCTGCAGGTGCCTCCACGAGAATATGGTATTCTATCATATTGCAACTTTTTTTTATGGAAGGGGGCCCCAAAATTGCTTTGCCTCAGGTCCCCTGACTCCTCTGGGAGGCCCTGCCCAACACTAAGTCTTTTTTTCACAATTGGGACCCTTCTCCTCTACTCCATATTGTGTAAGGGGAGAGAAGAATATAGTCACAAATCATGGTGCCTCCTTCACAATTAGACACATTCCAGAAGCTTGTAAAACTCTTTTTGAGACATGGATGGAAGCAAAACCCACCTCATAGATCACAGCAGCTAGAGATGGACAAGCAGAGACTGATTAGATCACTGATCTCATCCCTCAGATACAGTTTTTCCCACAGAGCATTTATCAGATATTCAAGTGATTATCCCCAGAAGGATTTTAATTTCTGATCTGAATCCAGATTCCAGTTCCATGGACAAACCCATTTCTAAGTCTATATTTCATCTGAGCCCAGAGGTTAGTGAGAAAAGTAGAGAGAGAACTTTTCAACTATGGCATGCCAATCTTAAATAAATTCTAGTTTGAATTACACTGCTAGTGCAATCCTGTAAGGATTGCAGGCAGACACTGCTAGTCTGCCTATACTGCAATGAAAGCTTGGAGTTAGAAGGACTCAAGTCTGCGGGCCCTATCTTTACAAGCCCATGGTTTGAGTGTCCACACTGTATATTGACCCCAGGATTAGATTTTCTGGACTCAGACCCCAATGCCAGAGCCCCAGCATCCGCACTGTACCATGCAGACCAGAGTCAAACCATTATATCCCAGGATTCCTAGTGTCCTCTCCAGCTATGCCCATGGTATGCCTTGGATCATGGTGCAATGTGAGAAAACTTGACTCTGCACATTACATGAAGTTGTCACACCCCACTAAATTCCTAACAGATCCTGCTGAGCCATCTTCTGGGGCTGCACTCAAGACTCAAACTATCTGAGGTTGCTCATGAGGCTCAGTATAGTTGCTGATGCCCCCTATGTAGACCGGCAGTGCTGTCACAGGACCCCAAGCACGGACTACTGAATCACATCATCATGCCAACCTGGGATAACCAACAAGGGGCCTTAGAACTTTTGCATAGAGAAAGCTACATTTCTGGAGTTCTGTGAGCAGCTTGCACCCACTCTCCAGAATCATGACATACATATGGAGGTGGCCATTGCAACCCAGAAGCTGGTTGTTATGACAGTCTGGAAGCTAGTTACTGGACACTGCTACAGAGTGTTGCTAATCAGTTCAGCAGCGGGAAATCAATGCTGGGCAAAGTGGGTGCAGAGGTTTTGGAGGCAATCAGGCATGTGATTTACCCCAAGGTGGTGGACATGAACAATATCTCTGAAGTAATTGCTGTTTTTCAGAAAATAGGGTTTCCAATCTGGGCCCAGGCCATTGATGGGACTAATGTGCCCAGAGTTTGCCCTCCTCAGGGAAAACATGAGTACATAACCCACAAAGGATACTACTCCATTATTATTCAGGTCCTTGTCAACCACAGAGGCCAATTTATGGACGCCAACATAGGCTGTACTGGAAAAGTTCAAAATGTCATGGTTTTCCAAAGAGCAGGAGTCTACATTCATGGACAGGCCGGAACACAATTGCCACCAAATGGCATTGTCATAAATGGAGTTACTGTTCCCATTATTATCTGGGGGTGGGGACACATACCATCTTTTGCCTTGACTTATGAAACCATATCCTAATCTCAGAAGGCCCGGCAAAGGAAAGTTGAATTACACTCTCAGCAGGTGCAGCATGGTGGCTGAATGTGCATTTGGCAGACTGAAATCCCACTGGCACAGTTTATAGACTGTTATTGTGGCTTGCTGTGCTCTTCATAATCTATATGAAGACAAAGGTGGTGGCCTGCTGAACCAGTACACTCAACCCGAAGGTGCACCTATCTCAGCTGGGTTAGGTTGCACCTAGGCAATACAAATCAGGGATGCTCTGTATTCTCACATTATGGATTTGCATGGGCCAAAAGAAGAGGGAAAATAGTGCATTTATGAATGTGCACTTATGCAATCTTTACTGTAAATAAGGTACTGTCACGTCACACAATGTGTGTGTGGGGGGACTGATTGCCATTCTTTGTAATTATGAATGAATCATAGAATATCAGGGCTAGAAGGGACCTCAGGAGGTCATCTAGTCCAACCTCCTGCTCAAAGCAGGAACAATCCCCAACCAAATCAATGACAAGTCTGCTTATGTAATGGGTGTCTGTGTGGATTGCCATGCGTTGCAGTTATGCATGACATGATTGCTTATGAAACAGGGTGGAGAGTGAATGGCAAGAACCGTGGCTTTACAGCATGTCTTGAGATAGAGCAATGTATCGCAAAACAGTGCTTGTATACACCTTCCCAACGGCCTCTTATAATATGTTTACCTTTTTTACTGGATATACACATTATATGATGTGATGCATTGATGGCAATGCAATTTCTTAATAAAATAAAAAGCTTTATTTTTTAACATATATTAGAGAAGCATAATATTAAACCATTGCACAGGGTGGAGGACTTAATGTGGTGGATTTGCCCTGTTCAATTGCGATTGCATCCTGATTGCAGCCAACCATGGAATTGTCCAAAATGTTTCTGGTCTCCAGCACATGGTACTGTGGAGGGAGACTCAGAATGTGGTGTGGGTGCAGCAGGATCCTGTACTCTGGTGGCCATACGTGTGAGCAGTCTCTCAAAAATGGCTTTCTGCTGGGCTCTATCTTCCTCCTTCAGGCGACATTCCTGCCCCAGAAATTGCACTGCAAGCCTCTGTCATCGCACACTGAAATTCTGTCCTTTTGCTCTGTTTTCCCACTTGCGTTTTCACTGGCCGTGAAACCTTCTCCCTTTGTTACTGCACCTGCTTGTTGGTTCTGTCCAGAATGCCCACCATACATTACTCACAAAAACACTTCTGTTTGGACCAGTGACTGTTCAGCATTCCAGGGACCCACTTCTTCTTCCCAGTCTCCATTTTGAATTCCATGTGGTGATGTTGTGGGAGGTGCAGGGGAAAGGAGCAATGCCAGGGCTCTGGCATGTAATCCACCATTAGCAGATTCACCTTGCCATCCGTGGCTTGGAATACATTTTGCATCCCTATGTTAGTAACAACAAACATTAAGCCAGAAACCTGCCAGGCTTTGGAGCTACTTCTGCCTCTTGTGTTCCTGATGATGGATCCTTGGCAGGCAGCTCCTCTGCAGGGGAATAGAAATCAAAAAGCTCCTCCGAGTAGGGACCCAGAATGTGCTGCAGTTGCTTCAGAGGCAAAATCTCCTAGGGGACCAGTTTGAGTACGAGATTCTTTGGCAGCCTGATCTGATTATTGCTGGCTCTCCTCCAAGCCTATACTGGATTGAGGGGTAAGAAGGTAACTATCCCAGCTGACCAGGTTGTTATAAAGCACTGGTGGCTCAGGCTTCAGCACAGTACTTTGCCAAACTCCTCATAAAAGGGGAAAGGTGATGTCCTAAGCTGAGTCCAGCCTGGAAAACAATGCATTGCTGTGAGGTCCTGGGTCCTGGGCCCAAGATACACAGAATTGTGTGTAAATGGAAGGGCGGAGGGTTGAGGGTAAGCCTGATTGAGCCTGGGTCTATATTGCAGTGAGGACATGGCCTGCAATGTCCAGGAAGCATTCCATATGCAGGCTGTTTGAAGAGCAGGCCCAGCTCTCTTATTAATGGCGCAAACTCTCAGCTCAGTCTAGGTGCGCACCGACTTCTGCAAGAATCTAGTTCTCAATGGGCATGTCCTCACGGAAGTGTCCCACAAGCTTCACACAGCATAGGTATAGTCATCTCCATAATCGCATGACATCATCTCATTACAATAGCCCCTCCCATGTTAGTAACATGGTGCTAGATTGTGTATGTAAGGCCTCATCCAGAGCTCACTATAGCCAGTCAATAGACTTTGATTGATTTCAGTGGGCTTCGGATTGTGGCCTTAGGCCCTGATCCAGCAAAGCACTTAAGCATAGTGCACAACTTTACACATACTAGTCATCAATGGGACTGGCTGCACTCTTAAGTTACACTATACTTTGCTGTATTGAGGTCTTAAGTCCAGTGGCATGAAGCTGGCGTAGCCAGTGGAGTTGCTCCGTACATAATCTGGTGTGACTGAGAACAGTGTTTGGCCTAGGACATCAATTTTTATACTCTTGATTCTCTTGTATTTATTTAATAATATATTTTAGAATAAAATACAACGTTATATAGCACAAGAGCGGGGACATGAGCTCAGTAGCTCAACAACAACAACAAAAAGTTCCTAAAAACTCAGCAATGCAGCCAAAGTCTTTGCAGATCATGCTGAACAGAACAACTCACATCTGGTATGAAAAACAACTAGATACACTATTTTATGATTAGTGCCCTACTTTTGGGTACGTGCAAACCATGGAAATGGAAATATTTAATTGTGTGACGTAGAACATAATTAGAAATTATTAAGCAAAACTGGAATGTGCCAGAGACTCTTTAACGTGCACAGCCTCTGTGTGCCTTCAATTCTTTCACTGAGGAGCTGTATTCTTATATTAAGAGATTGCTTAAAGGGGACACCAAGGACCTCAAATTCACATAAGGCGCCATTGCAATTTGTCCTGCCTGTCTACGCAGGGAAGTAGGTGCCATTGTCACCCATTCCTCCTCTGTGTGGATTATTTAGACTGCTGGTGATCACCCAGAGTGGAGAAGATGGGCTCTCTGCAGCCACTGTTTCCCGCCCCTATCCCACCCCAAAAGATGAGCAGAGAGTAGATGAAATATTTGGAGCACTCCTCTAACTTTCCAGCCAGAGAAAGGGAGAAGCAAGCTGTAAATTACTTACTGACTCCTGGTTTCCCAACACCCAGATCGGTGCTCTAACTAGCTAGCTATAGAGTCATTCTCACACGCTCCTTCTTTGGTCCAGCAACTCTTTAAGTAGATTTAAAAAATGTAATAAGTTCAGTAGGAGAGACTGAGGAAATGCCACATCAGAATATCTCACAGTTCAGTGGTCAAAACGCTTCTCTCAAGAAGTTGGAGACCCAAGTTCAAATCCTTTCTCCTCCCCAGGTAGAGCGGGAAATTGAACTTGGGTATCCCACATCCCAGGAGAGCACTCTAAACACTCTTCTAGTAGCTGTGGAGTACAAGAGTTGATGGGAGACAGATTTGTCTTTGATTTAGCAGGTCGTCACTAGACCCGTTAAATCAACTGCCAATGTGTCAATTGTCACGTGTTGATCCCCTGGTAAGTCTAGACAAGCCCCTAGAGGCATGGGCTTAGGATACACCCACTTGTTAGCATTTCCCTTTGGATAGGATAGGCAGCTCCCTACCCAGCATTCTGGCTTTTGTAAATCCCAGTTTGGGGTGTCTCTCTCTCCTCCTTCCTTATGTCGGGATCCTAGGCACCTAACTCAGGCTTGGTGGCTCTCAGCGTTGTTCCAGTGATTTTTAGGAGCCGAAAAGTTAGTCATTGAAACACTCATTAAGGGTGTACAGAGGGAAAATCTAATGAATATCTTAGATATCTGTATAGTAATATAAAAAGTATGGGAAATTGTTGGTGGGGGAGAGTTAGTGTTTGTGCCTGGCAGTACCACACAGCGGCAAGCATCTGTGGCCATTTTGCCCAGTGGCAAGAGTCCATGGCTATGGGTAGGTGAATCCAGGCCCTCCCTGCTCCACAGAGTTCCAAACCAGAGCCCACTAAAAACTAGTTCAAAATGTGTGGCCTCGGAGGTGGCACCCCTACACCTT
The DNA here is from genome assembly GCF_025201925.1 of Gopherus flavomarginatus. Lineage (NCBI taxonomy): Eukaryota > Metazoa > Chordata > Testudines > Testudinidae > Gopherus > Gopherus flavomarginatus. The sequence continues at coordinate 9,120,735 of NC_066619.1, read as the reverse complement.
CTCCCTTGGCCATTTCCTACTCTTGCTTCTATTCCTCTGTTAGTGACACTAGTTTGCTGCTGGGCTCTCCCGGTGTCCTCCCTGGTCCCTGTCTCAAAGATCTTTCTCTCTCGGTCACAGCTGGTTGTTTTCAACTTCTGCAGCTGAAGGGCCTATAGCAGCCCAGCAGTGGGGCCTGGTCCTGGCTGTATGGGGCCCTGGCGGCTTCTTGGCAGAAGCCTGAAACACACAACTGCTCCCCATCTCTGTTCACCCAGACTAAGCTAAGCTTCTTCCTTTTGAACTTAGCCTCCACTGTGAGCATGCCCAGCAGGGGCAGCTGGACTGGGCTCTCTGGGGCAGGAGCTGCTCCTTAACCCCTACTTCACCAGCGTGGGGCTTGTACATCTATCCACACCCTCCCCCTCAGGCTAGAAGCTGGCGGTGGGTCTTCGTTCTGCTCTGTTCCCTCCCAAGAAAAAAAGTCATTGTTTGTGTGTGCCTTTCCTGGGTAACAGAGTACTTGGAAGTTGTAGGGTTGAAGGGAGAGGTACCACCTCATAATTCGGGTGTTAGTGTCTTTCATAGAGTTTAGTCAGCAGAAAAGGGCATAATCCTTTGTTGCCAGTTTCACAGTCATTGCCTCCTTCTCGATCATTGAGTTTTTGCTTCTCAGGGGCATAACTCAAATTCAGTATCTGGAGTTCATTACCTTCTACCTCTTGGGACAACACAGCCCCAAGTCCCACTTCTGAGGCATCTGTCTGGAGGATAAACAGTTTTGAAAAATGATGAAGAAAGAGAACTGGCTCCTGAGTTAGCTGGTCCTTCAAAGTCTGGAAGGCTCTGTCACACACCTTCATCCATTGCACCTTCCTGTGTTGGGTGTTTTTATGAGTTCCAAAATGGGACAGCCTTTATAGTGAAAACAGGCACAAAACGCTTGCAATAGCCGGCCAGCCACATCTGCTTCTTGGTTGAAGGGGCTGGAACAAACAAGAAGAACTAAAAATACTAGTGAATAATTAAAAATATGACATAACTGTCATCACAGATTTGGCCAGATAATTCACGTGACAGGAATATTGGTATAGAGGGGTATAATGTGTTCAGGAAGTGTAAAAAATGAGGAAGTATTGCCTTGTGTATCAGAGAGATACACATTGGTGCTGGAAGGCAGACCTGTAGCATATCTTTGGGTAAAGATGAAAGGGGTAATAACAAGAGGTGATGTCATGGTAGGCATCTATTACAGACAACATAACCAGGAAAAAGAGGTGGATGAGGCTGACATTTAAACAATTAACAAAATCATCAAAAGCACAGGACTTTGTGGTGATGGAGGACTTTAACTACCCAGACATCTGCTGGGAAAATAATGCAGCAAGGCACAGATTATCCAACAAGTTCTTGGAATGCCTTGGAGACAACTTTTTATTACAGAAGGTGGAAAAAAGCAACCATGTGAGAGGCTGTTCTAGATATAATTCTGAAACATAGGGAGGAACTTATTAAGAATTTGCTGATCGAAGGAAGCTTGGGTAAAAGTGATCATGAAATGATAGAGTTCATGATTCTAAGGAATGGTAGAAGGGAACACAGCAGAATTAAAACAATAGATTTCAAGAAGGCAGACTTTAGCAAACTCAGAGAATTGGTAGATAAGATCCCATGGGAAGCAAGTCTAAGGAGGGGGAAGAGTTCAGGGTAGCTGGCGGTGTTTTAAAGAGATATTATTAGGGGCAAAAGCGTGAAGTATTCCAATGTGTAAGAAAGATAGGAAGTGTGGTGAGAGACCAACCTGGCTTAAGCAGAAGATTTTCAATGACCTGAAATTCAAGATAAAGTCCTACAAAAAGTGGAAACGAGGTCAAATTATGAAGGATGAGTATATATATATAAAACACAAGCATGTAGGGATAAAATTAGAAGGTCCAAGGTACAAAAAGAAAATTAAACTAGGAGGCATATAAAGGGTAACAAGAAAAAAAATTACATGTACATTAGAAACATGAGGAAGACCAAAGACAGAGTAGGCCAATTACTCAATGAGGAAGGAAAGACAATAACAGAAAATGGCCACTCAGCATCATCTCCCTGGACTGTAAACTGACAAACTTGTAAGTCTCTGGAATAGAAAGGCTTGAGAGAATTAACATGGCACACTCTGGGCTTTAGTGAGGAATTGGGAAATGCTATGAGGTAGTTCACAGTTCCCAGGCGCTCTTGGACCGTGAATGGCCCTTCCCATGATGCTTCCATCTTATGGGCCTGTTGCGCCTTCAAGACCTGGTCTCCTACCTTGAAGGAACGTTCTCTGGTATGTTTGTCATACCAGGCCTTTTGCTCTTCCTGAGCATCCTTTAGGTTCTCTTTAGCAAGGGCTAAAGAGTGTCGGAGGGTGCTTTGTAGGTTGCTTACAAAGTCCAGAATGTTAGTTCCTGGAGAAGGCGTAAACCCCTCCCATTGCTGCTTCACCAACTGTAATGGCCCCTTAACCTCGTGACCATACACAAGTTCAAATGGTGAAAACCCTAAAGTGGGATGTGGTACAGCCCTGTAGGCAAACAGCAACTGCTGCAACACTAGGTCCCAATTATTGGAGTGTTCGTTGACAAATTTACGTATCACGGCCCCCAAAGTTCCATTAAATCTTTCCACCAGGCCATTGGTTTGATGGTGGTACGGGGTGGCAACCAAGTGGTTCACCCCATGCATTTCCCACAGTTTTTGCATGGTCCCTGCCAGGAAATTAGATCCTGAATCAGTAAGGATGTCGGAGGGCCAACCTACCCTGGCAAAAATGTCTGTTAGGGCCAGGCTCACAGTGTTAGCTTTGGTGTTGCCTAGAGCTACTGCTTCCGGCCATCGGGTAGCAAAGTCCACGAAAGTCAGTACGTACTGCTTTCCTCTGGGCGTCTTTTTTGGAAAAGGACCCAGAATATCCACAGCTACTCGCTGAAATGGGACCTCAATTATGGGAAGTGGCTGGAGAGGGGCCTTGACCTGGTCTTGGGGTTTTCCCACTGTTTGGCATACCTCACAAGACCGGACATACTTGGCAACATCCTTGCCCATCCCCTCCCAGTGGAAAGACTTCCCCAACCGGTACTTGGTTCTGTTCACTTCAGCATGGCCACTGGGATGATCATGGGCTAAGCTTAAGAGCTTTCCCTGGTACTTAGTTGGAACCACCAACTGTTTTTGCGGCTGCCATTCTTCCTGGTGTCCACCAGAAAGAATCTCCTTGTATAAAAGTCCTTAGTCTATAACAAACCGGGATCGATTAGAAGAGCTGAGAGGCGGTGGGGTGCTCCGTGCCGCCGCCCAAGCTTTCTGAAGGCTGTCATCTGCTTCCTGCTCAGTTCCCTTGAGGCTGTGGTCACCAGTTCTTCCTCAGACTGTGGACTTGGGCTTGGTCCCTCTTGAAGCGATGTAGGTGATGGGGTTGTTTCCGTTGCTGGTGAACCGCTCTCCGCTGGTGCACCTGAGGGTATTTCAGGCTCTGGCTGAGACTTTTGGGTATGGCTGTCTGTTGCTTCTGCCAGTTCTGGCTCGCTGGCGCCCACTGGCATTGAGTTTGAAGATGTGGTTGCAATTGCTGGTGCTGGTTGCTGTTCCAGTTCCGGGCCTGGGACTGGAGGTGCTGTGGCTGTTTCAGTGGTTGGCATGGAATCCGGTCCACTACCTCTGTCTGGGTCTCTGGTAACACAGACGAGGCCCCTGTGGACGGCTCAGGAACAGGAATGGGTCTGGAAGCTTGCCTGGTTTGGCTGCGTGTAACCATTCCCACTCTCTTGGCCCGCTTCACCTAGTTGGCCAAGTCTTCCCTCAGTAGCATGGGGATAGAATAATTGTCATAGACTGCAAAAGTCCACATTCCTGACCAGCCTTTGTACTGGACAGGCAGTTTAGCTGTAGGCAAGTCTACAGCTTGTGACATGAAGGGGTAAATTGTCACTTTGGCCTTTGGGTTGATGAATTTGGGGTCTACGAAGGATTGGTGGATAGCTAACACTTGTGCCCCCGTGTCTCTCCACGCAGTAACCTTCTTTCCGCCCACTCTCAAATTTTCCCTCCGCTCCAAGGGTATTTGAGAGGCATCCGGGCCTGGGGATCTTTTGGGTGATGGTGGTGTAATGAACTGCACTCAGATGGCGTTCTTTGGACAGTTGGCCTTGATATGTCCCAGTTCATTACACTTAAAGCATCTTCCATCTGATGGGTCACTGGGTCGAGGTGAGTTACTGGAGACTGGTGAGGTGGAAGAATAGTGTGTCTGTGGCTTTCCTTGGGTTGTAGGTGGGGTTTTTGGCTGCCCTCGGTTGTAGGGTTTATGGTCGGTGTGCCCTCTGGGGTATTCGTTCCCCTTGACAGTAGCTTTCTTGCTTTCTGCCACTTCCATCCATCTGGCTCCAATCTCCCCCACCTCGGTGAGATTTTTGGGTTTTCCATCTTGTATGTACCGTGTTATGTCCTCAGGAACACCATCCAAGAACTGCTCCATTTGTATGAGGAGGTACAGTTCTTCCAAGGATTTAACATTGTGTCCTGATATCCAGGCCTCATAATTTTTCCCAACGTAGTAGGCGTGTTTGGGAAATGACACATCTGGTTTCCACTTTTGGGTTCTGAAACGCTGACGGGCATGATCCGGGGTTATCCCCATTCTGTATCTGGCCTTGGTTTGAAAAAGTTTATAGTCGTTCATGTTCTCCTTAGGCGTTTCAGCTGCCACCTCTGCTAAAGGTCCACTGAGATGTGGCCTCATTTCTACCATGTACTGGTTTTCAGAGATGTGGTACCCAAGACAGGCTCTTTTAAAATTTTCCAAGAAGGCCTCGGTGTCATCACCTGCCTTGTAGGTGGGAAATTTCCTGTGATGTGGAACCATAATTGGCGAAGGGTTCAAGTCCAGTTCATGTTTTCTCTGTTTTTCCTTCTCTTCACTTTCTTTTTGTTGTTTTTCCTTTTCTCGGCGATGGGCCACCTCTTCTTCTTCTAGTTTTCTGTGGTGGGCTGCATTTTTGGCGTCTTGTTCTCTTTTATGGGCTGCCTGTTTGATTTGTTCTTCTCTTTCTTTCAGCTCCACCTCTTTTTCTCTTTTTTCCAGTTGTCGCCTGTGTTCTGCTTCTTTGCTTTGTTCTTCAGCCTCCATTTTTGCCTTAGAAGTCATGGTTCTTGTTTTCTTGTGTTGGGGTGCCCTCCGGTGTTTATTGTCTGAACTGCAGGCTCTGTTACCTCCTGGGGTCTGCCTAGCAACAGTGCCTTTTTCCCTTTCTTCCTCTAGCTAATCTTTTCAATGTAAAGTAAACCAGAAAAACCACCTTATTTGCATGTGTATAGTGCTGGTATTTGACTCCTAATGGGAGTGCTATTGTGTCACAAAAGACCCTTTTGTCACAGCTTAATGGTACCTTGCTTAATATGCAAGCCAGAAACTGCAAGAGAGCAGAGAAAAAAAAATTCTCTCTGGTTCCTTTTAAAAATCAAACTGTCTCTGCTTAAAAGCCCCTAGCAGAGAAAAGAAAAATATAATATTCCTACTGGCTTCTGGATTCTATCTTTCCCACCGCTGCCACCATGTCATAACCTAGTCCCAGATTTGGACCTTAGCGTCCAAAATATGGGGGTTAGCATGAAAACCTCCAAGCTTATTTACCAGCTTGGACCTGGTAAAGCTGCCACCACCCAAAAAATTAGAGTGTTTTGGGGCACTCTGGTCCCCCCAAACCTTCCCTGGGGACCCCAAGACCCAAATCCCTTGAGTCTCACAACAAAGGGAAATAAACCTTTTCCCTTCCCCCCTCCAGGTGTTCCTGGAGAGTCACACAGAAGCAAGCTCCATGAATTTAAACAGAGGGATTCCACCTTCCCCGTTTCCAGCCTTGGAAAACAGAAGTACCGAGAGCTAATCTCTCTTCCCTCCTCACCCAGAGGGAATGCAAAGTCAGGCTAGTAAATCTAACACACACAGATTTCCCCCTGACTTCTTCCTCCCACCAATTCCCTGGTGAGCACAGACTCAATTCCCTGGAGTTCCCCTTTAAAGAAAAACTCCAACAGGTCTTAAAAAGAAAACTTTATGTAAAAAGAAAGAAAAATACATAAAAATGGTCTCTCTGTATTAAGGTGACAAATACAGGGTCAATTGCTTAAAAGAAATATGAATAAACAGCCTTATTCAAAAAGAATACAATTCAAAGCACTCCAGCAACTACACACAGGTAAAATACAAAAAAACATATAAATCACTATTTTATCTTTTGTACTTACAACTGGGAAACAGAAGATTAGAAAGCAAGAGACAGAAATCCTCCCATAGCTGAGAGAGACACAGGCACAAGACAAAGAACTCAGACACAAACTTCCCTCCACCCAGACCTGAAAAAGTCTGGTTTCCTGATTGGTCCTCTGGTCAGGTGTTTCAGGTTACTTCTTTCCAGGTGTAAGAGACATTAACCCTTAGCTATCTGTTTATGACAGCCTTTTTTGTTTCAGTTTTCACCCAAAAGTTTAGCAGTGATCAGATGACTAACATAGTGAATATCAGTGTAAATGGGGCAGGATCTGAGGCTAAACTAGGAAAAGAACTAGTTAAAAATTACTTAGACAAGTTGGATGTCTTCACGGGCCTGCTAAAATACTCTTAGAATACTTAAGGGACTGGCTGAAGGGATCTCTCAGCAGTTAGTGATTATCTCTGAGAACTCCTGGGGAATGGGAGAGATCGCAGAGGACTGGAAATGAGCAAATATAATACCTATCTATAAAAAGGGGAATAAGGACAACTCAGGGAATTATAGACTCATAGAATTATAGTCAGCATAATGTTAGTAACCAGAAAGATAATGGAACAAATAATCAAACAAACAATTTGTCCGCAACTATAAGATAACAGGGTGATAAGTGACAGTCATCATGAATTTGTTAAGGACAAATCATGTCAAACCAATCTAATATACTCTGACAAAGTAACATCTCCCCAGGTGGATGGGGCAAATCAGTAGGTGTGATATATCTCAACTTTAGTAAGGCTTTTGAAATTATCTCACATGATCTTCTTATAAGTCAGCTAGGGAAATACAGCTTAGACGTACCTACTATAAAGTGGGTGCACATCTAGTTGAAAAAACATACTTGGAAAGTATTTATCAATGGTTCACAGTCAAGCTGGAATGACATATCAAGTGGGGTCCTGCAGGGATCTCTCTGGAGTCTAGTTTTATTCAATATCTTCATAAATGATTAGGATAATAGTAGATAGAGTGCACTTTTAAATTTTGCGAATGATACCAAGCTAGGAGGGGTTGCAAGTGCTCTGGAGGACAGGGTTATAATTCAAAATGATCTTGGTGACCTGGAGAAATAGTCTCAAATACATAGGATAAAATCCAATAAAGATAAATACAAAGTACTTTACTTAGGAAGGAACAATCGATTGACTGAATAACAAAATGGAAAATGACTGCCTAGAAAGGAATACAACAGAAAAGGAACTAGGGGTTATAGTGAATCACAAACTAAATATGAATCAACAATGTAATACTTGTGAAAAAAAATGAACATCATTTTGGGATATATTAGAAGGTGTGTTGTAAGCAAAACATAGGAAGTAGTTCTTCCACTCCTTTCAGCACTGATAAGGCCTCAGCTGGAGTACTCCAGTTCTGGGTAAAGATAGGACAAACTGGGAAAAGTCCAGAGGAGGGCAACAAAAATGATTAATATTCTAGAAAACATGAAATATGAAGAAAGATTGAAAAACTGGATTTGTTTAGTCTAGTGAAGAGAAGATGAGGGGGAGGAACCTAATAACGGTCTTCAAGTATGTAAAAGGTTGCTATAAAGGGAACTGGAGATGAAAAATTGTTCTTATCCACTGAGGGCAGCTCAAGTAATGGGCTTAAATTTCTGCAACGGAAATTTGGTTTAGACATTACGAAAATCTTTCTGACAGTCAGAGTAGTTAAGCATTGGAACAAATTATCTAGGAAAGTTATGGAATCTGTCATAGGAGGTTTTTAAGAGCAGGTTAGACAAATACCTGTCAGGGATGGTCTAGCTAATTCTTAGTCTTGTCTCAGTAGAGGAGACCGAACTAGGTGACTTATCAAGGCCCATTTCGTCCTACATTTCTGTAGCACATACATAGGTTCTTGTCTTTTACATTTAGCTTCTGCATTACTTGAGACAAGACACTAACATTTCTTTCCTTGAGTTTACTTACCTATAAAATGGTTAAAATAAAAAACACCCAATTCACAGGAAAATTATGTGACCTAATTAACAATTATATGTAAAGAAATCTGAGAACTTCAAATGTAAGAGCAAAACGGCTATGCACAGAAATTATTAACATTTCTGAGGAATGTTTAAATGAAAAGGAAATCTCCGTAGGGACTACTTCATACCCACTGTCTATGTGACTTTAAAATTAATATTGAGAAATCCTCTGCAGTGCTCTTCACAAAATCGCAATTGGGAAAGAAAAACCTCCCTGACCTGACAAATAAGTACGATACCAAGTTTTGAAGCATTGCTTTTCATCCCACCATAGGCAAATTTATTGAAGCTAATTTCATCACAATAATTTCTTGAAGCCAATATAATCATAAATTAGCAGAGCTAGTTGGATACTGGGGGTGGGGGGAAACACCCCAAAAGAAGTGCTTGCGAACATTCATTCACTATTCAGACTCTGACTGACAATTCAGTGTGTGATTCCCTCTTTTGTTTCCATTTTATTTGCTTTTGTGCATATGGGTTTTGATTATACTAATGCTTAAAGAACTTAATGTTTAATATTCATTATAGAAATAACTACAGGCCTAAGCCAAAGCCCTTTGAAGTCAATAGGAGCCTTCCCATTGATGTCAGTGGGTTTCGGATCAGCCTCCATATTCCCATGCAAGTAGATAATTCATTATTTGTTATTCCTTTTTCAATATTCAGTATTTGTCATTCATTATGTTATTCTACTCAAATCAGGCAGCAGAAACCATTCCATCTCGCTCAGATGACCAATCATCCCACTATGAATAACAAACTGTGAGGAGCAAGTAGTTGAAAGACATCCAAACGAGGACAAGTCAAACTTTTTCAGACAAATATGTTTTTTGCACCAGAAAATAACCTTTCCTCAAAAATTAAAAATTGCGTGAAAAACTTATTTTTTTTCCAAAAGTTTACATTTTTGTTTCAAACATGTTCAGAGTCTTTTTGTATTGATTGAATGTTTTTTAGTATCAAATTTTGTCTGAAAAACTTTGTCAAAACTGTTTTGCAACTTTTTTCATTTATCAAAAAGCCAGTATAGGCCTGGAGCAGTTTACCTCTCAGCTGGAGGAAGTAAATGTAAAAATGTTGATCGCTCTTTCAATAATGTTTTTTTTTATATATATACTAATTTAGATAAAACTGTTTGAAAGATCATTAATTTTTTTAAGAATAACGGGCCCATTTTGAACCTGCTAAACAGAAACAATTTCAAATTTTTCATCTCTTTTGTGATTAAAAAATCATTCAGTTCTAATACAGATGATTACAATTTATTATTTGTTTTATGGTAGCACTGAAACTGCTCAGTTGGGAGCAAGGCCCATTTTGCTAGGCACAGTACATACACATAGTAAATTATAGTCCTTGCCCTCAAGAGTCTACATTCTAATGCAGGGGTTCTCAGACTGGGGGTCGGGACCCCTCAGGGGATCATGAGTTTATTACATAGGGGTTGCAAGTTGTCAGCCTCCACCTCAAACCCTGCTTTGTCTCCAGCCTTTATAATGGTGTTAAATATATAAAAAAACATATTTTAATGTATAAGGAGGGTCACACTCGCTTGCTATCTGAAAGGGGTCACCAGTGCAAAACTTTAAGAACCTCTGTTCTAACGGAGGACAGGACAGCAACTAGGTATAACAAGCAAATAAAGGGAATGCAAGAATGCAACAGCAGTTACATGTTAAGTGACATGGACAATCCTCAAGTAAGGTGTATGGGTTAAAAAACACATATCAATAAAGTCTCTACCAGCAACCAGCTTAGTGAATATTTATGTATTGCAAATATATTTGTTGATATCAGAAACAGTTCATGAAAAATTTGGACATGGGAAAAAGGGCTAAATTCCTTGGATAATATATTTCCAATGAATAATTTGACTGGGTCTACTTATTAGCCATTTTTCTTGAGACCTAAAAGATTTAAATAACCTTTTTATTACTGGGATGGACTATATTAACCACATTTATTCAATCATCTTACTCAGGTTAATCTTCACATTCAGCTCTTTGAGACATTTAAATAATGTTTTCCATAGAATATCAGGGTTGGAAGGGACCTCAGGAGATCATCTAGTCAACTCCCTGCTCAAAGCAGACTGAATCCCCAAGGTAGTTTTTTTTACCGTAAATCACCCCCTCAAGGATTGAACTCATAACTCTAGATTCAGCAGGCTAATGCTCAAACCCCTGAACTATCCCTCCCACCCTTTGAGCTAGCAAAAATTCTCATGTAATGGGCTACAATGATTAAGTCACACCATCAGGATGTTTTAGCTTTCTTTAACATGAGCTTGTAGTTAAGGCACTAGACAGCTACTCAGGCACTTGGAGTTTGATTCTTGATAGTGCCACAGACTTTTTTTGTGATTTTAAGCAGGTCACTTAATTTCTCAGTGCCTCAATTCCCTCTCTGTCATATGAGGATAACAACAATATTTCCTGTGTCTGTATTCTCTGTTTAGAATGTAACCTTCAGAGGCAAGGACTGTCTCCTAGCATAAATATGTACCAGATATAATAGCAGGGCACCCTGATGTTGGCTGGGGCTCCAAGGTGCTATTATAATACAAATGAATATTAATAATTATTTGGCAGTTGATCTCCGCTTAATCTGCCATTGGTTACATAATTGTCCTATGTCACTAGCATGGGAGGTTCATAGGCTTGGCTTGCATGAACAAGCTACTCCTGGGCACTTCACATACACAAACTAAGGGCTGCTCTACATTATGAAGCTAGGTCAATATAAGTCACATTGCATTGACCTACTTGTGCATAGTCTACACTCAAATTTTACTCCATCTGATGTAAGCACCCCATTATGGCAATGCGGTAAAACCACTTCCCCGAACAGTGCTGAGCCGCAGTCAACCAACTCAGGTCTACACAGTGTAGACACAGTGTGACCTATCTAGACACTTGTTTATAAGGATCAATCAGAGCCCAAAGCCACACACTTTCTGTGCGCAGATTTTCCACTGACCTTAAGGAAGGTTTGCTGGTTCCGGTCATCATCAAGCTGGAACAAAAATTGCGGGAAATGTGACTTTTGTGCTTCTAGATAACTACATGTTGGGCCTGATCCCTCGAAGTCAATGGAAAGACTCCCTTTTGATGTGAGTGCTGAATGATCAGTTCCTCCAACAATTGTGCCAAAGATTTAATTCAGCCTTCACAGAACATCGCAGTTTTCCCACAACAGGCCTGTTCTTTGCAAAATCAGCAGTTAGAGGGCAAGCACCTCTTTATTTCTTCGATATCTTCAAATTCAGTTCACTGTGATGAAACATTTAAGAATAACACAGCTTTCAGAGACAGTAGGAAACACAGACCAAAAAAACCAAAACCAAAACCAAAACCAAAACCACACCTCACAAAACACCCAGGATGATATAAATTCTGTGGGCAAAAAGTCTTTCATCCAGAAATTACAGGGGGATCCATTCATTATATTAAAAGAAAAATAATGCTTTTAAGAAGTATTGGCAAAGAGACCTTCAGATGAATCTACTGCATCAGACAATGGATTGCCCATAATTTGGAGCTACATGCTTCACTGCCCTTCATCGAATTTCTGTAAAGAAACACAGATCAAGATTATCCCAAGAATTTATACCACAGCAGAAAAGCTGAATAAGATTAACAATGCAACTGCTTCAATTTGTTGGGAAAAATAAACCTGCCTAATGCATGCATTCCCGGGGTGCTTGGCCATGCTTGATTGAGCCTTGTCTACGCTTGAAAGCTAGAGCACATTAAATCAGCCCTGGGTGCCCTAACTCCTGAGGTGTCCACACTGGCATGTCACTTAGAGCACCTCCATTATTGCACTGGGATTGGCCTCTGGAAACGTCTCATGATCCCTTGAAGTCAAGTGGCCACTCTGGTCACTATTTTGAACTGGGCTGCAGGCATGTGGATATCCTCTTTCAAAGCTTTTTCTGGCATCCCGCATGCTTATCTGCTCAGGGACACAAAGCAAACCATTTCTGTGGAATGCTCCTGCTGCAAAGGCAGGCATTTGTGCCTTTGTGTTTGTGTGAGAGAGAGAGAGGTGGGGGGGTGGGGGCTGATGTCAGGTTTCCCCCTTCCCCCTGCCACTGTCTGAACATACAACATAGCTAGGGTGACCAGACAGCAAATGTGAAAAATTGGGATGGGGGTGGAGGGTATAGGAGTTCGTATAAGAAAAAGTCCCCAAAATTGGGCCTGTCCCTATAAAATCAGGACACTTAGTCACCTTAAAGATAGCATGCTGACACACTCTGCCCCCGAAAACACATTGTCTCTCCCCCCATATACACAAAAACCACACTCCCTGTCGCACTCTCCATCCCCTCATTTCAAAAGCAGCTGGCAATCTCGTAGGATGCCCATGGAACAATGGGACTGGGAAACCTGCATCATGTGCCTGTTCCATTAGGCATTGCAAACCCTTTCCAAAGCACACTGCAGCCACATGCACACTGGGATAGCTCCCACAATGCACTACTCCCTGTGGCGTTGCAAGAGCTGCTAGTATGGACATGCTCCACAGTCCCAAGGAGCACAGTGTGAACACACGGCAGAGCTTTCCCTGCTGCTGTCTCTGAGGGCTGGTTTAACTCCTGGCGCGCCCAAATCTGCAAGTGTAGACATAGCCTTGGTAACTTTTGGTTTCAGATTCCTGACATAGGGTCCAATGCCCCCACCCCGCTTTGCAAAGGAGAGCATACCTAGGACCAGGTAAATAGAATGGAGAGAGCAGCAGATCCAAATCATTTGACCCACCGCCTACCACAGAGCAGCCTGCTGGGATGGCAGGGAGAGGGGATTAGGACGAAAGGGCTCAAGGAAGTTGCTATTAAAATGTTAGTTGGTGTGTGTATCTCTCTGGGATTATTTGTAGTGTCCCCTCTTCCTGGCCTTGATTTTCTGGTAGCTAGATCTGCTGGCTTTATGGACCTCGCTCTCACCATTCCTGGTTGGCACCTCCATTTTGAAACTCTGCAGGCAAAGGGTTGGTTAGCTCTCTCACTGTCCCCAGAGATTGCACCTGCACAATGCAGGCAGAGGCATCAAATTGCAAAAGACAGTCTGGATCAGTCCCTCAACAACCTACTGAAAAGACTATCATCTTAGTTATCACCAAAGATCAAACCCAGGACCTCCAGAGCTAAAATCTGAAATAAAGCATCGACTCTCCCAGAAGACAGCTGTAGCAAACACTTTTCCAGACACAACAGGGGATATGTAACACACCCTGAGCAATGCAGTTATGCTTGCAAGGTGTCAAGTGTCCCCTGTGGGCTGGTGAACAGCCTCAACTCCCGATGAAGACACATGCACTTATGGGGAGTCAGAGCATTTGGAAACCTTCAGCAGGCTCAGAGCTGAAGCAGAATCTAGCCCTGACTAATCACATTGCTACTCAGGCTTCTAGCTGGAAGACAGAAATAACCAGATAATTACCCTGTGATTATACAGCAGTTACCTTGTACCATATATACTCTACACAGCAATGTTATTACCCCCAAAATATGTATGGCAAAACCGCATGGTTATAATAAAGCCAAGGCCCTTGCTTTGTTTTTTATTTTTAAATTAGTCATTTAACATGTGATTTCCTTTATCAGCTGTTTGTTCTGCTGACTTATGAGGGAATCTGAAATTGGTGTAACAAATTTGCTCTTTTAACAGGTTTATTATTGCATTATTCCTTTATGGGGTCTACGACGTAATTGCACAAAACGATGTTATAAATCCCCACTGGAAAGGCTTCATCCTCTTCAGCCCCAGCGGCCGATGTCTAGAGGACACGAGACGCGCATCTCCCCCATCTGCTATTAACATGCCTACATGTTCCTCTCAGAGTAGTAGAGGGCAAAGCGAACAAGGGACAAGGACTAAATGCTCCAAATGGAGAGAGAGAGATTTGAAAATAAGCCAACAAGCACTTACAGCAAAACTAACTACCAGCAAAACATTTCCTTCACAACAAAGGTTGAATCAAAACCCTATTCCCCCAGCATATGAATTAGAAGAACAATTGTGTGATTATGATTAAAAAAAAGAGCATTACATTTTATGTTCAGCTATAATTGGTATTTATGACAATTTATGTAAACAGTAATGAAGCCTATGTGATTTTTTGTGGGGAAATTGCATTATGACACCAATGATCGTTACTGTTAATTTTCCTGAAGATGATGGCAATCAGCAGGCATAGTTTCATTGTAAATAGGTTAATTTAAAATTCAAACGCTGCTGGTATTTCAAAATGAGTTCATGTTTGATTTCCGAAAGCTTTGGCCCCAACTGTCAGAATGTCGGGGTTTGGGGGAAATGCTTCACCTGATTTGCATCAGACTAAGAAAAAAACTTTTTTTCAGGAATATTTTTTCCCTTACCAATCTACCCTGGTGATTGTGTGTTTGTTGTAATCTATTTTGTTCCATCAATTGCTCACCGAAGCTGATACTGAAAAGCAGGCTTTGGAAGTCACCAAACCACAAGGTGATCTAGCAGCTGTCTATCTGTGAAAGGGGAGATTCACTCCAATACTAAAGACCAGCATAAATGCATTTTCCTGGCTTAAGTGGGAATTTAAGTGGCAAACAGATTTTGTGTTACCCCATTGCCCATAAGTACACTTCACTTCTAGGAAGCACCGTGCAGCAGAATTACTGGCAGGCTCTCGTTTCCAATTATTCCATGAAAACAAGCTAACTGTATCCTTAGGAATGGAGATATTTTAAATAAAGGGACAAATTCTGCCATGATCTCTACCCCATTCAAAACCATGTAATATTTCATGCCCATCCCCAGAGTATGAGAGTATCTCACAAAAAAATTCTATCTACTTTCCCCACAATACGTGAGTACCTTCCAAACAGTAGGGCACTCATCCTCACAACACTGCTGTGTGAGGTTCAGGGGTATTAGTATCCTCATAAAAAATCAAAGCACAGAGAGATTAAGGGCTAGATTGTCAGTCAACCCTATGTAGCCAAGGGAAGCAAGCGGGACACTTTTATGGCCTCCAGTCTGTACCAATCTGAACTTGACTAGAGTCAGATTCTTTGAAGTCCTTTCTCTCAGAGGTATCTAATGCAGTTTCACTAGACATTTATTGTCATCTTCTTCAAAAGGACCTTTCCCCTGTTTTCCTGCCTTCCCAGCCCTCAACCAAAATTGCTTTAAAATCATTATCATATCCTCAGCTTTATTTGAATTTGAATCACTATAAATGATACATTTCTACATAAGTAGATGGAGAATGAACCAGCTTGGAAGCCAGTTCAGATGAAAGGCTGCAATATCACCTTCTACATATCTTCAGTACAAGGTCGCCTTCAAGGACGACATTAACAACTTGTTCACAGTCTAATGACACATTTAGATTAGAGTTTGCAATGTACATAGCTGGGGTTTTTTCTTCCTCTGTTCACTGCCAGATAAGATGTTTGATAGGAATCTCTACTGTAACCTTTCAGAATTCATTTATTTAGGAGAACTAAAATAATGAAATGCCAAATGAATTAAAAATGATATTTCTTATAATACTGAGTGAAGACAATTTAAATAGTCCATATGCACAAGCTCCCTGAGATGAATGATCTATTTATTTGGTAGGAAAAATGGGAAGCATTTGTTAGTTATTATTTGTTGCGGCTTGAAAATTCTCTAAGGGTGAAATTCACCCCCTTCAGAGGTCTATACACCATATTAAGTCCCAATCAAGCACTATTTTGAGGGCTAGAGTGACCCTTGAGTAGTGCCTGCAGCTTGTTCTGGCCCGCTGCACAAGTGGATAATTATTTCATCCCAGAGCTTCAGTAAATTTCAAAAGGAGCTAGGTGAGTAACTCTCACAGGGCCATTTGGAAATCCCAGGTGCAACATATTCCTCAGAGTGGGAGCGGGAATAGTTCCTCTGCAGATGTCAAAAGTATGACAATGACAAAATACATTTCCACTGAGATATAAAACAAATGTCTAGACCACTGGCCATGCTTAAGGAGCCTGCAGTGTTTTCCACAAGAGTGAGGATATTAACCCCAGTGAACTGGGCAAATTCCAGATGGCGTGACAACTAGAGTTGGGACGTATTCACAAACAGAAAAACTGTTTGGAAAATTGCTTCTTGGTCATGTTTTATTTTTATTTTTTTTTGTGAATGTCAAAATGGGCCAATGTAAAAGAAACCTATCATGGTATTATGCTATTCTCCACTGTTATTTATTAGAGTAGCACTTAGAAGCTCACACCAAGACTGAGACCCCCCTGTGCACTATATAAACCCATAGTAAGGGACAGTCCCTTACCTATAAAGTTTACAGTATAAACAAACAACTCAGATAAAGGGTAGGAAGGCAAATTGAGGTGAATTGACTTTACCACAGTCTCATGGCAAACTGTCTATCTTAGGTACTTATACGGCTGCCACTGTCACAGTATCTGAGAATCTCACAAACTTCAGTATATTTTTCCTCCTACACCCTCTAAGGTAAGGCAGTGCTGTCATCCCCTTTTTACTAATGGAGAACTAAGGTATAAAGAGAATAAGGGTGGGATTCATCAGGGAATTTAGGTGCTTAATTATCTCTTTAATATAAGGATAAGAAAACATGGTTTATGGTGCTGGACTCAAGGAACTCAATCTATTTAGTTTAAAAAAGACAAGGTTAAGAAGTGACTTGATTACAGTCTGTAAGTTTCTACATGGAGAACAAATATTTAATACTGGGCACTTCAATCCAGCAGAGAAAGGTAAAATACGATCCTATGTCTGGAAGTTGAAGCTAGACAAATTCCGACTGGAAATAAGATGCAAATTGTAAACAGAGAGTGTAATTAACCATTGCAAGAATGTACCAAGGGTCATGGTGGATTCTCCATCACTGACAATTTCAAAACCAAGACTGGATTTTTTTCTAAATGTTTTGCTGTAGGAATCATTTTTGAGAAGTTCTATGGACTGTGTTATACAGAAGGTTAGACTAGAAAATAACAATGGTACCTTCTGGCCTTGGTACCTTCTGGAAAAGTCACAAATTCCCTGTCCAGCTGCTGCCTAATGCTCAGCTAACTCCTAAAGTCCCTACGTGACAACATTTTCACCCTGAAAGTCCTCAAGGTACTCTACATTTTGGCAGTTGGACATATACACAACAGCCTTAGTCCTACCACCCAGTGGCTAACTCACACCTAACCCCCCCCCAGTCCTTAGCTAAGTCTTGGAATCAGGACTGTAAACTTTGAGGGTCTGGATTTGAGCACCTAAAAGAGGAAGCAGCAGCTGTTGCTTCTCCCAGGTTCGCTGTTGTCAGGGCAAAATGCCTGTAGGCATTATCTTGTTTGTTGTCTAAGTTATTCTAAAGCTGTGGCCACTTGGCCAAGATTCTAATGCTTTTCTCTGTCCCTCATTGGTCCCTGGAATGTATGTCACTGGAAAGGAAGACAGAATTTACCCCATGATGTCCGTGGAATTGAACGTTGTGGTTGGATAATGGTATCCTACAGGATAGAGAAAATAAGTGTTCAGGAGAAGTGGACACGTTTATTTTCAATTTCTATTTCATTAATGCCATTACAACAACACAACTGGTTGCAAAAGAAAGAGAAAGTAAATCAAATACATGAGAGTGACTCAGCACATCCATGGAAGACCATGCATTTGATGGACACCTGGGCTTAGGGAGCTGACTTCTCGCTATCTATTTGTATGCCCATCAAGGCTACAGTATCCGAACTGCTCACAACTCCCGTATGAGAAAAGTAAGTATTATCATGTCCACTGTACAGTGAGAAACTGGGGCACAGAATGATTAAGGCTCAGCATTTCAAAGGTGTTTAGGAACATAACTGCCATTAAAATGAATGGACATTAAGCACCTAAATGCCTTTGAGGATCTGGGCCTAAGTAATGTGCACAAGGTCATCCAGGAAATCTGTGGCAAAGCAGGGAATTGAACCCAGATCTCCTAAATCCAATATCTTAACCTCAAGGTCACCTGCCTTTAGCTTGCACTTCAGCCAATATCAGGGTTGGAAGGGCCCTCAGGAGGTCATCTAGTCCAACCCCCTGCTCAAAGTAGGACCAACCCCCAACTAAATCATCCCAGCCAGGGCTTTGTCAAGCCTGACCTTAAAAACATCTAAGGATGGAGATTCCACCATCTCCTTAGGTAACCCATCCCAGTGCTTCACCACCCTCCTAGTGAAAAAGGCATCTTTTTAATGAGTTCTTACGTTTAAATGAGCTCTTTTCAAAGAAAAAATAACCCAGCTGACTTGCTACTTAATGCCTGACTTATCTGATAGCATCTTCTCTGTAATAACTATTGCTATGTCCCTGTCTAGTACCTTTTGGCTAAGGAGTTCAAAACACAGACATTAATGGATGAATCCGCACAGCAATCCTGTGAAATAGAAAATGAAATAGGAAATGAAAGAGTTGAAAAATGGGAGGAATGGTGTCAATGTTGTGAACTCCCTCTCAGCCCTGCCCCGCCCCCCCCATGTTCTATTTAGTCCAGTTTCCAAAGTTTAATGAACAATGGTGTAGGAATTTTGAAATTTGAAAAACTCTGATCAGCAGTAGTGGGAACAGTGTTAGTACCTCTGCAAGCCAGTGATGAATGTGTGTTATCTAAGCAGAGGTTCATCCAGAATTTGATGGGCTGTGAGCTTCCTTTATCCAGTGAAAGTACATAGCCTGCAAGGGAGATCCATGCCCAATACTCAGAGGACATGGTTCTGTCACAGCTCCAGCTGGGGAAACACACATATGTGAAGCAGCCATCTTGGCTGACACACTGGGAACTGAATGGGGGGAACTTGAGAGCTAAAACCATGACCTCCTACAGTTTGAACTAAAGCTCTCTGGGCAGAGCTGTAATAGCTTCCTATAGTCTGAGGCTCATGCTCAGACAGGGGCTCATAACACGCTGACCAGTGGGTTACCCCTCCATTTACAAATGATCAAAGTGAGACACGGAGAGGATGCACGCCAATTTTCCCCCAAAGTAACACGGTTCCCAGATGTTGCTCCAACATATTTGCTCCTGCCATTGGATTGTGAGTACAGGCCCAGTTACATCGTGGCTTCTCATTTCATTTGCAGATGGATGCAAACCACTGAACACGTTTCAAAGGGCAAACAGTATCCACTTTTGAAAACGTACCCCAAAGTGACACAGGGACTAAACCAGCACCAGATCTGTCTCTCCATGTAAAGCCACCCCTCCATCCAGCTGACAGCACTATAGTGTTCACTGTCTGCCCAGCAGGAGCATCAGTGAAGTGGGACAAAGAAAAGAGAGCTGTTATTTATTATTCATCAATCTCCTGGGCTGCTTTGCCACTCACAGTTAGTCTACTTGCCACAGACATTGTTTATCATTTGACAATTCAATTTAGGTATATCTAGAGGAGACACAACATGTAGGGAAGGCTCATGTATCTCAAAACGCTCGCATTCCCTTAACTTCCCTACTACATGCCCTGTGCTATACAGAACAAATGCAAACAGGTGGTCCCTGCCCGAAAAAGCTTACAATCTGATATTAGGTGACTAAGAGCAGCCAACAATAGCGGGAAGAGGGTGAGGAAAGATAAGGGAAATATTGCCAGTGCCAAGCATTCAAAAATCACATCCGGCCCCTTAAAATTCTGAGATTGGCTTAAAAATCATGAGATTTTTTAAAAAATATTACTTTTTAGGGTGTGTGATTGAGTATCCATTCCACACAAAGCCTGGACATGTTTAAAGGGGCCAATGCACCTCATAGCTCCACCTGGAAAAGAGTCATGGACTGATAAAGTCTAAGTGATGATGAAGCCCAGCTGGGCAGGGTTAGGCTGAGCTTGTATCAAGCTGGTAAGGTGAGAGCAGGAGGGGGCTAGAGAGAAGAGTTCTCTAGTCACTCCCTAGAGAAAAAGGGAGTCTGGCTAGGGACAATAAGGCATCTTAGGGAGACAGGGAAATCCTGGGATACTGCCTTGAACTATAGTCGAGAGGGGTGAGGTAGTCACTGCAAGCTGAGGAAGCTCAAGCTGGTAAAACCAGAGGTAATCCAGGAGGTAGAACAGGGGAAGAGCAACAAGGGCTGAGATTGAGTAGATTGTGGTTGCTAAACATAGGGTCCCTGGACTAGTACCCAGAGTTCCTCTACTAGCCACTGGGAGGGTAGCACTGGACCTGGACTAGGGCCAGAAGACTGCTTGACAAAGCATATGGACAACTTGTCCGGCGAGGCTTTGACATCCCGAAGGAGGAGACTAAACAGTGACCTTTCCTGAGGGCTGAGTCACAAAAAGGGATTCCCCGGTGTCCCGGAGAGAGGGCCCTGGTCTGAGGAACTGATGGAAGGGGCATAAGACCAAGCAAGAACTAATCCCCAGAAATTCACCACAAAAAACCACCCCAACAGTGAGTGAAACTCCTTACAGGGTTCTTTTTTATTTGGCTTCTGTTGCGTAAGCCTTTGGGGTTCATGTTTTCAAGGCTTTCTCCACAACAATGAGGGACAGAAAGATTTTGTATTTTCAATTAAAGCTGAGACTTTCCTGGAATCATCTGACTCCTGGAGGTGGGGCTTTCTGAACAGCAGCAAATATTGTAAAACTTGTGAGACAATCTCATAGATGGGAGCCCTGTAAGAGTTACTGTAATAAGATAAAGTCATGTTGTTATAGGCTCAGCTCTTGAAGTTTGAATACAGATATTGTTTTTCTTTTTAATATGTGAACTGAATCCTGCATTTCAGACAGAGTCTCACCAGGGGGCATGGAGGGGGGCTGTCATCTCCTTGTCTTATAATATGATACCTAAAGCTGGTTAGGAAATAGAGTTTATTTCCACCTAAACTTTCAATTTTTCCCTCAAGAAACCAAACATAAGAAAAACTACCAAGAACAAAAAATTCTGAAGCAACTCCCCCCCCCCCAAAAAAATTTCCCATGAAAACAAACCAAACAAAAATCAGCACCCAAACAAAAATCATATTCAGCTTCCAGCTGAAAGATTGGAAATGCTCAAGGAAACCTGTCATTCCACAGAAATGTTAATTTAGTCAAAGTTCCAGGTTTCTTTCTAAAATAGTCTTGGTGCAAAATTTTCAACCAGATCTACTGATGCCTGTATATATGCAGCCTAAAATCATATTGGGGTTTTATTTTATCATGTTGCATTGCTGTTCGCGTCTAGTGCCACTGCCACTCTTGTTCCTTACTTTCTCTTTGAGGGTACTTTGGCTTTCTAGGTTGTTTTCCCCCTTGTAAGAACTGCTTTGGGTTATTTCTCACAGATGATCATGATGATTATTTATTACTTATACTGTAATAGCTCTTTGAGGCCCCAGATAAGGTCAAAGACCCCTTGTGTTAGGCACTGAACTGTAGAACCGGAGAGAAAGACCCAGTCCCTGCCCCTGAGATTTTACAATCTGAGATCCCTGTCCTGTAATTCACTGCAAGAAGGAGCAGTGGTTTACAGGACTGGGGTTTAAATTGGCAAAACAGGCAAACAAAGAGGCAGATTATTATTTGTATTGTAAGACTGCAAGAGGCCCCAGTTGAGACTGGATCCCAATTGTACACAGGCATATAAAGAGACAATGCTTGCCCCAAAGAGTTTGGTAGGAGGGGCAGCAGAGGTGAAGTAACTGGCCCAAGGTGACACAGGCAGGCAGTGACAGACCTAGGAAAACAAACCCAAATCCACTGACTTGCAGTCTAATGCTCTATCCACTAGACATCACTACCTCTTGGGTTGCATATCATGACAGGTCAAAAGTACAAATCATGGTTTAAAAAAGCTATTCATTTCTCCAGCCCATATGTCTCCTCCAGAGTGCTCAACCATGAGTCACCCTACATCTTCCTCAGCCCAACAGTAATTTTTAAAGTTATTTTCTTATTAGCTCTCCCACTACATATCTAACCACCACCATTTACACCAATCATAATCCCAACGCCTCACCATTCCCAGCTCTTCTATCTCAGGTTTACGAGCCCCGTGTTTTTCAAAGGTGAAGCTAATTTTCGACAAGAGCCTCAAATTCCTATTCACATTGCTGGACCAAACTATGAAGTTCTCATTTACTCTGATGAGAACTAGCTGAAGATAGAATGACTGCTTGTGTGAGTAAATGTTGAACGGATGAGTAAAATCACTACAATCTGGCCCATTCAGTAGTAGTTTATGCCACAAATAATCCCATGAAAATCAATGGGGCTACTCAGTTACTTCTCAAAGGTATATGACTCTTCTTCTCCTTCTGTGTCAACCTCTGGAACTCCTTGCCAGAGGGTGTTGTGAAGGCCAATACTATAACAGGGTTCAAAAGGGAGCTAGATAGATTCATGGAAGATAAGTCCATCAACGGCTATTAGCCAGGATGGGCAGGAATGGTGTCCCTAGCCTCTGTTTACCAGAAGCTGGGATTGGGTGACAGGGCTTGGATCACTTGATGATAACCTGTCTGTTCATTCCCTTTGGGGAACCTACCATTGGCCACTGTCAGAGGAGAGGATACTGGGCTTGATGGACCTTTGGTCTGACCTTATGGCCATTCTTATATTTTTATGTTCTTTTGTGTTTCCCTGGTCTCTAGATCCTGTATTATTATTACTCCATCTTCACATCACTTCCCAGTTTAGCACCCTGTGCATTAATATGCTATTTACCCCCTCTTTCATATAATTAGTGAAGATGTTCCGTAAGGCTGACCTGTAGCACCCCAGATGCCTCCCTCCAGCGCCACTTATCATTACTCCAGTTTCATGGACGTTGAGTTAGTTTTCGGTATGTGTGACCATGTTCATATCTTAGCCAATTTGAACTAATTTTTTGAGACACTGTATCATACGCTTTACTAAACTCCAGATATATTACACTGAACGAATTCCCTTCAGCCACTAATTTTGTAATTCTATCAAAAACAAGCAATCAGGTTTGTCTGGCAAGATTTGTTCTTCATAAATCTCTGCTTCTTATTTATAATAACCATCTACATGTATATGAAAAATGCAAACACCAAAGATGGAGAGGAGCCAGGTGCTCCGAGACACAAATATATGTAGTTAAGCAAAGGAAAATGTATGGTGAATATCAGGAAGTATTCCCTACTTTTGAGATCTGTTGCACTATAGAATAGACTCCCACAGAGAATAGTGGTTTAGCATAGCTGCCTTCAAAGAAGTTGACCTGAACTTGTTTCCCAGGTAATAGTGTGTTTTCAGCTGTCTGGTTTCTCCTATTTTTTTTTCTGGAGAAATTGTGTGTGTTCACTAAAACTGCAGAGGGACAAGGAAAGCTCTTAATAAGTTTTCTCTGCAGCATAATCAAGAGTCTGCTGGACTTCTATGAGGCAAAACATGGTTTCACCCAAATTGTACCTGAGAGTCTTCCAAAAGTTTGAATCGCACCAGAGAGGTAGAACTTTAAATCATTGCAAGAGCTGGCCAAAAATGCAAAATGTTGACTTCTTTAAAGGAAAATTTTGAAAAATGTTACTGAAAATTGTTCGCCATTTTTCAGCTAGCTCTAGTCATTGCTTGTCATTTAACCCTGGTCTGACCAGATGCCATTTTCATCTCTGGTGATACTATAAGAGTACAGCAGTAATTAAATTTCTTGCTCTTCTGACCCACAGTCACTAGTGAACTCTGCACTGCCTTTGTGAACTCTGTATCCAAGCAGCTCTTCCTTCCTGATAGCTTCTGCATCCCTTCAAATAATAATTTTCTCAGCAGCTTCTTACTCTCTTTCTTATTTTCCAACCATTTCTCCCCCACTTTCTAACTTCACCCTTCAGGAACTCATAACATTTTGTTTCCTAATCAGCTGGAGCCAAGGTCAGCTGATTCCCCCGATTCCCCAGAATCTGGCACCACGCCTGCTCCTAAGAGGGCCTAGCACCTTAGGCACCTTTTTAATTTTTTTTACATACCCGGTAGCGGTCCGGGTCTTCGGCGGCATGTCGGCGGCAGGGGGTCTGGAGAGAATGAAGGAGCCCTCCGACGCCGAAGTGCCACCGAAGACCTGGACTGCCACTGGGTATTCAGATCAGACAGGGCCGGCTCTAACATTTTTGCCTCCCCAAGCAAAAAAAAAAAGAGCCCAGCTCTGTCCCCGCGAGCGTCACGCCACCCAAGTCCCCGCCCCCCGAGGGTCTCGTCGCTCTGCCCAAGTCCCCGCGTCTCCCGAGTGTCATGTCGCGCCACCCAAGTCCCCGCCCCTGAGTGTCACGTCATGCCACCCCAGTCCCTGCATCCCCAGAGTATCGCATTGCACTGCCCCAAACCCCCTGCCCCCTCCAAGCATCACGCTGCCCAACCCCCCGCCCTTCCTGAGCACCGTACTGCGCCGCCCAAGTCCCTGCCCCCCCGAGCATCACATTGCACCGCCCAAGTCCCTGCCCCCCCCAGTGTTGCATCGTGCGGCCCAAGTCCCCACCCCCACCAAGCGCCACGCCGTCCAAGCCCCGCGCGCCCCCCACCCCAGCAGCGCCGGGCCAAACCAAAAAAAAAACAAAAACAAACCCCGAGCACAGCCCCGTCCCAAGGTGCCACCCCAAACATGTGCTTGGTAGGCTGGTGTCTGGAGCCGGCCCTGAAATCAGGCCCCACAGTTCCTAAAGCTGGCCCTGGCCAAATAGGTCATTACTGAGCAACATGAAGTGTTCGCTTAGGAACAATGACCACTGCCAGCATCATGCCCAACCCTGATTGGGGCAAGGAAAGAGATTATAAGACTGGCAGTCAAAACACTGTGTCTTTAGCCCTTAACTACACAAAACACTCCTACTAAGACACTCTGAACTGACAGACTACTATTCCTCTACATGGCTCCTTTGCAATCCTCAAAGTTCTTTACAGAATTGCAGACTCAAAATACACTAAGGATTGGATGAAACACAGAAGCAACAATATTACAGAATTACACCTCTGGGGTGAAACACAGAACAGTGCGCAGCAATATTAAACAACAAGAAGCTAGGGCTGGTTGAAATATAAAAAGGTATGAATAACCTCTTGAATTTGACTGGCTGTTGTTCATGGGTTCCTCCTATTCATTATTCTTAAGTAATCAGATAACCACCGGGAATCCATGAAAACAGTTGTGAATCTCAACAGTGTAACAAATTTGTACCTTTGTCATATTCATTATTTATTTTTTCCCTATTAAAATATGAATTATTTAGCAACTCTCCATTTGGGGTTAAAGCTCTGGATTGGGATTCAAAAGATCCGTTTTCAAATCCTGACTCTGCCTCAGATTTAGCCAGTGTCTCTCATGTTTCCTTCTCTTCTGCCTGTTTAGGTCCCAATCTCGTAGATGGTTGAAAGTAGGCAGACCCCTTCTCTCATCAAGAGCTGCCTTGAAGACAATGAAACTACAGAAAGGCATTGGTGGAATCAGTTGCAGGACTGTTGTTTTTGGTTGTAACCTTTTTGGTGCAGGAATGTGTGTGCCTAACATAATGGGGACCTGATTCCTTTAGAGGCTCCAGATGCTACCGTAAAAAAAAAAAAAGTGATGAATAATAATAATCCCTTTCCAGAACACCAACAATATCCCATGACTAGCTGTAAACCATGAATAATGACTAGGTGAAGGAGATTGTTTATGAAGAATTTACGAACAACTTTCAGTCTCAAAACTATTCATCCGAAGAATTTGATCAACACTTATGAACAGGCACATCTTATTGGCTCTATTTGTGAACCCACCCAAACGTTTTGTAAAAACCTCATTTGTCACATTTGTGGTTCAACAATGCTACCTAGCCGTTTCCACAGAAACGCAAGAAGATGTCCCCCTGTAGACAGAGCTGCAGGAAGAAGTGTTAGGGAGGCAGAATGTATTTACGCAAATTTGATGTTCACTAGTATTAATAAACTGACTCATGCAGAAAGTGCCACAGGGATTTTAGTTACCACGGGAAGGTAAGCTATCACAAAGGTCTTGTCTTAGGGTGACCAGACAGCAAGTATGAAAAATTGGGACAGTGGGTGGGAGGTAATAGAAGCCTATATAAGAAAAAGACCTCAAGTTCGGGACTGTCCCTATAAAATCGGGACATCTGGTCACCTTATCTTGTCTATACTTCCCGAGGGATTGACACATGGTGATCGATGCATCAGCGGTCAATTTAGCAGGTCTAGTGAATACCTGATAAATCAACCGCAGATCACTCTCCCGTAGACTCCTGTACTCCACCAGAATGAGAAGTGCAAGGGGAGTCAACAGGAGAGCGTCTCCAGTCAACATCGTGTAGTGTGTACCCTGAGGTAAGTAGATCTAATTACATTGACTTCAGGTACGTTATTCACATTGCTGAAGTTGTGTAACTTAGATCAATCTCCCCCCATAGTGTAGACAAGGCCAAATACTCAGTACCTCACTTTTACAAAATGTGTTGGCTTGGGTTTCCTTGTACTCTCTCATCTATATGCTTGCATCCATCTGTGATCTCTTTTTATAAACTTAGATTGAAAGCTCTTAGGGCAGGGTCCATCTTTTTGTTCTATATTTGGGGTACTGGTCCCTGACTAGGTCTCTTATGCACTATGTGTAATACAAAAAATAATGATAACTACACATGTGAATATAGGAAAAATAGTACAGAATCAACCACCCTTGGAATCTATTATAACTTGAAAGCTCTTGGCTCATGACATCTTTGCCTGTGTTCAGAGCTTTGCATTCAGATCTTTAACAGCTTCTACATGATGAGTATAATAAACACTTTCTGTGTAGTATAAAAGCCAAAGAAGGCCCTAAACTATGAGGTTTTTGAAAACTAGAATCAGATTCAATTCCAGGCTTTTCATGGATCTTAAAGCCACAAGGGACCATCTGACACATGGAGAGTCAGAGCTTCAAAAGGGATCGGCTTCTATTCCCACACCTAAATAAGGAGCAGATTTTCAAACAGGGTTCAGCACTCAAGATAGACACAGTACACTGAGTTCTTTTGAAAATTGGCCACTTATTTAGGTGCACAAGTGGGAGTTGAGCTCTTTGGAAAATTCGGCCCCTAGTTTCACCTCTTTCAGAAAACAGGCTACAGAATGTTGTCTAGAAATTCCTGCATCGAGTCCATAACTGTCTGAACTAGGGCCTTTTTCTTTTCACAAATAAATTTGCACCCAACTCTATTTCTCTTATCTTTTGAAGAAACTGCATAAGTCCATCTTCCCTTACTGAGGTTCCTCAACCAAGAGACAAGATGGGCATCTTGATAATTTACTTGCTTTATGACTATTGTCTAACAAAAAGACCCTATTTATGTTTTCACCTTACAAGGCAGTTCTGGATTTGATCTGGCAACCTAGAAGTAAGAGGCTATCCAGAAAAGAAGAGGCTATATTACACATAATAGCAGCAGAAGTTAAAACAAAATGGGTATGCCATGGAATGAGATTTTACCCCAAAAATAATCTTCTGTTTAGAGACCTCTGAATCTTTTCAACTCAATGGCACCTGCCAATATGCTTGAGAATGAATCTGTAAGAACATGTTTGCTGCGTGTGTACTGCTCCTGCAGTCTGATCTATTGTAAAGTCATATTCACTGCAGTGGAGCGGTACAGTAACAGAAATCAGCATGTGAGTGTCACCTGGATTTTTGATCAGAAGTGACCTCTTACACATCTGAAGGCACATGTGCAAGACTGTGAGACAATGGAAAAGTGAGTGTGCGTGTGCCGCATTGAGAGAGGAGGTAGGAGCGCAATGTTTGTGAGTCAATGGAAGTGCAGTGGGTGTATGTGTGTTTTGCAGGGTGGATGCAGATGGACAGAGTTTGAATAGGGATTACTTTCTTGTATTCAGTTGTGTTTGTATTTGACAGTAGGTGTGCACCCAGTCAGCTGATCAGCAGGGGCAGCTCCAGGCACCAGCACGCCAAGCGTGTACTTGGGGCAGCAAGCCCCGGGGGGGTGGGGGGCTCTGCCAGCGCCGCGAGGGCGGCAGGCAGGCTGCTTTCGGCATGCCTGCGGAGGGTCTGCTGGTGTTGTGGCTTCGGCGGCCCTCCCACAGGCTGCCGCCAAAGGCAGCCTGCCTGCCATGCTTGGGGCGGCAAAATGCCTAGAGCTGCCCCAGCTGATCAGAGCCCATTCGGATCATAGCGTGATGTACACTTAGGGTGACCAGATGTCCCGATTTTATAGGGACAGTCCCGATATTTGGGGCTTTGTCTTATATAGGTACCTATTACCCTCCATCCCCTGTCCTGATTTTTCACCCTTGC
Organism: Gopherus flavomarginatus; assembly: GCF_025201925.1. Lineage (NCBI taxonomy): Eukaryota > Metazoa > Chordata > Testudines > Testudinidae > Gopherus > Gopherus flavomarginatus. Next base: position 9,092,227 of record NC_066619.1, on the reverse strand, counting down.
TATCTGATCATCCTATGTACACTATGGTATGGATGTGTGTCTTTGTGAAGTGCACAATGATTCATTTGAGTTACATCATCATTCACCATTGTGGCTGCATTTGCCCGCATTCATAGGTGCTGGAACTAGAGGTGTTGGGGGGGCTGCAGCACCCCCTGGCCTTAAGTGGTTTCCATCATATACAGGATTCACAGTTTCATTCAATGGTTCTGGCACCCCCATCATACAAATTGTTCCAGCGCCCTTGCTCACATCAGTATGCGTGTGTGTGCGTGTGTGTGTGTGTGTGTGTGTGTGTGTGTGTGTGTGTGTGTGTTATTGTGGGAATAGGAAGGCACGGATTTTAAAAAGGAACCCATATGTTTGTGAATGATTAGAAGCAGAATAGTTTTATTACTATCTTTCAGAAAGAACTCTATTTTGTGTCCCCCCAAGGTGTGAATGTGAATTAAAGAAAGCTGGCAATGACAAAGCAGCCGCTGTTGAATGAGAGAATAGGAACTGCAGTTATTGGCAGGAGGGTTTGTTTTTTTTTCTTGAGGGTTAAGACAAGTTTGGAGGCCAGTCCTTTTCTCCTCTGCACTCCACTGGCTGTTCCAGCCTGGAGCTAGCTTGTTATAACCTACTTAGGCAGTTGGGAACTGTCAGTCACCACTTCAGAATCAATGGCTGCAGATGTGAGTCTGGATGCAATGCTGTTTCCCCCTGCAGTAACGAGCAGTTAATAGATTTTATTATAATTATTTTAATTGAATCATCTCACCAAAAAAAAAAAAAAAAGTTAGGGGGAGTTGTGTATTGTTTGTGAATACCTCTCCCCTTCCCATACACAAACAAACAAACAAAAAAGAGGTGAAATCTCTGAAGCAGGAATTCCAGGTCTAAGTATAATATTAATAATGATACAAATAATACATTCATCCTATGGGGAATTTGTTTGCATGAACCTGAAATGTCAGTTCATCAGAATTGTGCTAAAGGAAAGAAATATACAGTAGGTCTGTCATCAAGGGAGAGAAGATTTCTTAAAAAAACCAAACAAACAAACAGTGCTGCTGCATTTGGAAAATCACATACTTTTTTTCTTATTTGTCCCTGAGAGAAGACAAACTCTGGAGACGTCTCCAAATTTTACGGGGTTTGAGGTAGGGGTCATGAGTGGACCTGATTGCAGGATGTCCTTGGTTATTTTTTGATCCTTCTGACACCTTTGTTATTGTATCTGAATGCAGTGCTTGCAGCATCCTTCCTCTAGACCCTGGGAGTCAACTGGGGAAAGCAGGGAGAAGGGAGAGGATGTCTGTTGGTTCCAATGACAGCACTGGATATCCTCGGTGTTGTCAGATCTGGTTATTGTTGTAAATCTCAGGTCTTAATTACATCTCTGAGATTCACAACTCTATTCTTTCCTCATCCCTGGGGAGATTTCAATATTCTGTCTGTCATTCTGGTGGATGTTACTCACCACAGTGAATTCACAGCCCAAATCAAAAGCTATATGGCCTATGAATAAGGACAAAAGCAGTTCCATGTGGTAATGGGTGAGGGGCTTCCAAACCAAGAGACAGAGAGTTGGCTGCCCTTACCTCTGCTGAAGTTCACCTCCCATTCTGGCACCCTCTTTCCATGGCTCAGAAAGATATTTCCAAAAAGGAAATGTTTTCCCTTTGTCATGCACCAGCAAGCCTATGTTGTTCAAAGCATTTAACAGGAAAGGACAAAGCCAGTGACGGATATCAACAGGCAGCGTGGGGAGAGAGAAAAAAGCCCCCACACCTCCAACCTGGAATGGGCAGAGGAAGAGCTGCCATCCAAGTTCCATCCCCAAATGGAATCATTAGTGAATTGAGACTCAATACTGATCCCATTGAAATCAATGGCAACATTCGTATTAGCTTTGATGAGAGCTAGACTAAGCCAGAGTTGTGGGAGAACCAGCCTGTTAGCTCTAGGCAAATCCTAAAGGGCTAGAGCAGAAAAACCAACAGGATATGCAAAGAGGCTAATTTGATGCCCCTCTAAGGGTATGGCTACAGGGCAATCAGGAGTGTGATTGCAGCTCAAGTAGGCATTCCTGGGCTAGCTTTGATCTAGCTAGCGAGAGTACTGACAGGAGTGAAGCTGCAGCAGCAGAAACTTCAGCATAGGCTTTACAGCTAGCCTGCATTGGAACCAGTGATGCTGGGGCTTCATTGCTCTTGGTACTTGAAATAGCTAGATCAAAGCTGGTTGTCTACACATGCTGATTGCAGTGTAGACTTACCCTCAGAATGTGCCTGGCATCCGAACTCCTCTAAGTGCAGCTGAAGAAGAAGCAGCTCCAAAAACACCCACCAGCTGGGAACCTAAGGAGAATGGTGAGCTACTGTAAACAACCTCAGAACAGAAACATAGAAATATAGCATAGAATCATAGAATATCTGGGTTGGAAGAGACTTCAGGAGGTCATCTAGTCCAACCCCTTGCTCAAGGCAGGACCAATCACCATATGTACCATAGAAATGCACAGGGCAGCCTGCAGAAATCAGAAACAAAGACACAGAGGTTTCTTTCTCTATAAATTCAATAAAGTAAAATGAAGAGTGGAAAAGATTTTTTATTTCTCATGTTTATTTTAAATACCATTCAAAACCTCCTTGGAAAACTACAGATCTCGCCTGAGCCTTGGATTTCCCACGTACCTGAAAATAGCCCAGCAACAAAAACCTACAATGAGCTGAGAAAATCTGGCTGTCCTGAAAGAGATTTTCCTTCCTGTTTCTTTAATTAGTTAAATTACTTCTATAAGGCCAACTGAGTGCTGGGGAAAGGTACCAGATTTACGGTCCTGGACACTGAAATCCTCTATTTATCTACATAACAGTTATCGCCCAATCTACACATCTCACAGCTCCACACCAATGTATCTGTAAGCTATAGATGCCATTGTTACATTTTACAGCATAAACACATGAGAGATTAGACAAAAACATAAAACACCCTTGCTGCATGGTTGCGACATAACATTACTTTATTTCATAAAAATCAGAACACACAGGAACTCAAAAAACAGAGATGAAAAAAACAGACTGGTCACTAAAACACAGAGGCATACTTTGCCTCATATCACTTTAAGCTGGCTATTTCCAGACCTGCTCTGATCTCATGCTTTGCTGTAGAGTCCACTTGCCTGCAAGCAGTACCAGGGATCCTCCTGCCCTTCAGCAATTAAAGCAATAACTTGCAGTTCCAACACAGTCATTAATACACCACAGGCAGCTCCCAGAGGAGTTCAGTTTCTAGATCGCATAGTTTGTCCTTCCAATAAGATTTGCAACATCAAAGGTGCCAAACATTTAAAAGACAGCATGCTCACTACTAGTGACCATTGCCACTCTAAGATCCCTGTACTAACACTTCATTCATATCGCCCCAGCCCCAGAAACCAGCATTTGTTACATCCTTGCTGTATCCCCATAATTTCCAATGGCTCAGACTGATGTGCTAACTGCACCATCTATCAAACAATCAATATAAGGATTCAGTCTGACTTGCACGACAATTCCTTGTCTGAGATCCTGTCTAGAAGCCAATCCCTCACCCTCTCCATACCAATGGCAAAGCCAAAATATCCCACTAGTTTGCAAGAATGCATAGTTTGTACAGTTTTATCCTCTTACCCCTAAAGGTGGTTCAGTGAAAAGTACAATTATATTGCTGGGTCTCCAGTATTTCTGATGACAGCTACCAGCCCTTTGTGACTTTGTCTCTTCATGCATGTCTAGTAACTCCTGTATTCAAACATGGCAGATTCTTCTACTGTCCTAAAGTACCTGCATAATCTGTACTTCTCCACTCTCTGTAATGAGTTTTCCCTATCCATCTCAATTCAGCCCAACGCTGTGTTGTTGAACCAGAAGTCCAGGGAAAATGGAACTCCAGAATTTTCCTCAGGTGTCCGTTCTCTAACTTTTAAAATAACGTTGGGCATAGTTTAGTGATGGGAGATTCTTCAGTTGTCCAGAGATTCAATCCAGCTAAGTATCCAAGTGTCTGTAGGCCTACTAAAGGTTATCTAAATTTTGGCTTAGAGATTGAATGGAAATTGGTGAAAAATGGATTTTACTTGAAATCGATAGTTTCTACATTGATTTAAAATAGAAGACTAGCTCCCACTCTCTGCCCCCATGGTATTTCAGCACATTCTTTTCCAATCCCATTTAGAACCAAGATGAAGGCAAATTTGCCCTTCTAGGTTTGTTTAGTGGGGAAAAAAATGGATTAATGTAGGTTTCTTAATGGTACTGGAAAGTGAAGTCCTACAATTACCAGGTATCAAAGGGATCTTTAACTTAATGAAGAAAAATACAATGAAAACCTATGGCTTGAAGTTAATGCTAGAGAAATTTAAGTTAGAAATAAGGCACACATTTTTAACAGTGAGGAGGATTAACTTTTGGAACAAATTACCATGGGAAATGGTGGATTCTCTGTCTCTAGTTCTCCTCAAATCAAAATTGGAGGCCTTTCTGGAAAGTGTGTTATAGTCAAATACAAGTTATTGGCCTCAGTGCAGGTGTAACTGGGTCAAATTCTAGGTCCTCTGTTATGCAGGAGGTTGGACTAGATGATCATTGGTCCCTTCTGGACTTAAAATATGTGGAGCTATGAATTTACCCAAAAGGTCACTGTAGTCGATCATATGCAGCATTAACATAAGCATCTCCTATGCTGCCCTGCCTCAGTTATAAGCTAAAGACATCATCCATCGCAGCTATTGGAAAATGCAGTCACTGTGGCCCATTCACTACTTGACCTCTCTGTTGAAGCTTGCAGTAGGAGTGTAAGACTATGCCAAAAGTGTGGCAGTTTGTTTGATTGGAATACCTATCCACTAGGAACTGAAGCCCAACAACATATTTCAAATAGTCTGCCAAACAGCCATCCTGACATAACAACTTTTGGCTGCTTACCAATCAAGTTGGAGCTGAACAGCTGACCTTGAGCTGAAAGGCTCTGCATCTTGTAGCAACACACATATCTAGCGATTTCCCCTGTTTTCAATAATAGCTGATGGAATCTCTTCTTTACATGTTTAAAAAAAGTTCAGTTTATGTTTAAGGTGAATGGAGATCAAGCCACATAGGTTTAAATTCAGATTCAGAACCAGATACCAAAACTTTCCCCTTTTCCAAAATTTGGCTGTGTTCAGATCAAGGAGTTCAATCTGGACCTACCTCTCTCTTTTTTTTCCTGACCCAACTGATCTGTTACAGCTTCTTTACAAGGGCAGATAATGTTCCATAACAAAAATAAGAAGCAGTGGGCGCCTATTCTATGTAAGGTCCCATGAGCTACTGCATATAGAGTACAATGTACACATTGACTATATCTCTGTTTTTCTCCCATGTTGAAAATTTTGTATTCATGTTAATATTCAAAAATCAATAGTTATTTAAAATGCATGCACACACATGCACACACACACATCCTAAAGAACATTATTAATGCAGAAAAGTGCCACACTTGCATCTCAATGTTCTTTTCTCAAATTCTAGTCTTTGGCAACATCACTCCAACCCCTTTTCATTGGCTCTCTTCCATTATCTGCCTGTGTTTCAAACTGGCTCACAGCCTCATGCCCATGTGCTTGTGAGGCTGGAAAAAAATTGCGATACCTGAAATATCCCAAAATAAACTACTGCAGCTAGAGAGGTCCTTGGTATGTCTCCAAGGAACTCATGTTTGATATCATTAGAAATCCCTTCGGAAGCAAGAAAGGGATGACACAAAAAAATCATTAGGACATTACAAAATATGCCAAGGTTCTGAGTGTTTAAAGTTTTTTTTTCCACCCAAGAAATGTATTTATTTTAATTTACATTTAGATTAGGTTCCCAGCAGCAGATGGAAGAAATGTAAGTCAATTTGCAGTAGAAGACACATTCCAACCAATGAAAAATCAAAGAAAAATAGCAACCGTCTTTTGCTCTCCTTTTGGACAATAGTCTTTAGAATAATCCTCAGCCTGAAAAAAGTCTAGGGCCAGATGGGCTCCATGTCTTAATGCTGATAGAAGTGGCAAAAAAAACAGAGAAAAGAATCTTTTAACAGATATATTTAAAATCTCCTTGGAAGCAATAGCAGACTGTGTGGGATGCTAAAGTCTGCTTATATTACAACAGTGTGAGAAGCATGGTTAAACCAAGCAGTCATTTGTGTTTAGAGACAGAGACTGGGTATCAGGATGCCTAGGTTCTATGCCACTTTGTGACTGACTTGTTCTATGAAGTGTGCCAAGTTACATAATCTTTTTGGGAACCTGTTTACCCACCTGAAAAGTAGTAGAATGATAAAAATTGACTATACAACAGTGGTTCCCAAACTTTAACAGCCTGTGAACCCCTTTCACTAGCACATCAAAGTCTCGCGAACCCCCTCTTAAAAAGTATCAGAGGGTAGCCGTGTTAGTCTGGATCTGTAAAAGCAGCAAAGAATCCTGTGGCACCTTATAGACTAACAGACGTTTTGGAGCATGAGCTTTCGTGGGTGAATACATGCATCTGAGGAAGTGGGTATTCACCCACGAAAGCTCATGCTCCAAAACGTCTGTTAGTCTATAAGGTGCCACAGGATTCTTTGCTGCTCTTAAAAAGAATATTTCCAGGGATTTTCTCCTTTACCTGAGTATAAATGATAAAAGCAGTGATCTTGGAAATATAAAATGTGTTTTATGACATGCTTATTACACACTATTTATTAATAATTATTATTTATCATTACAGTAATTTTATTACATTATGAAAATGGCAACACTCTTCTAAGATCTCACTTTTGTAGCTTGTATCACTTTGAATAAGCCTGTTATAAGACAAGGCTCCTATGTTTCATCAAGGAGTATCAGATGTGAAACAGCAGGAAGGTATTTAAGAAACCAACTCAAAAGAGTTCCTCCTACACAAGCTTTCAGGTCTTGAGCAGTCCAGGCAAACAGCGCACTTTACAACAAAGCTTAAACTTGTTCTTCATAATAATTTTAAAAAAATACTAGCGGCCTATTTAGTTTTAAAAACAGCAAAAAATATTCACCTCCCTTTCTGTTTCTTATAAAGAGTCTTCAAGTTAAAATATCCTCAGCTTAGCTCTTGGAAGTCCAGGGGCTGTGGGCTGCTGGCCACGTGCTGCCTGGGGTTCCTAAGGATAGCTCTGTTCGCCATTAGGGATTTTTTTCCCAAGAACCCCCTGTAACATTACGCAAACCCCCAGGGGTTCACAAACCCCAGTTTGGGAACCACTGCTATACAATGAAGATTAGAGCTGAGCAAAAAATTCATGATGACTATTTTAGGAGTCAAAATGTATTTGTTCTTGAGTTCAAATAACTCCATGCATCAGATATTGTCATCCTCACCGATGCTGACGTAGTCTGCAAGCAGCCCTTGGTTTCAACTCTGCTCAGTATGTGTAATGTTGGCACAATCTGACTCCATGAAATTACACCAATTTTTTAACTTGTTTCACAATTTTTCATGCAACATATGTTGCACTTCTGGAGGTTTGTAAAAATCTGCTTTTGCTTAAAAAAAAAACAAACTCACATATTGTATGCTTACAAAGGATAGAGGCAGAGATGTTCTTCAGCAAAAGGTACATAGTCTACTTAAAGTAAGAGACCCTAAATTTTATTTCCACCGCTGCAACTGCTTGGCTTTAATAATATTTAGACACCATACAGTTCTGCCAGCCTACTCCTTACTCTGAAAATAGTCCCACTGAAGTCAATCAGGCTCCTCATGGAGCAATAGCCCAGTGCTGCAAATACTTATGCATGTGAGCAGCTTCAGTGACCTAAATAATATCATTGGCTTACTCACATGTTTATATGGTTGGGACACAAGGCACCACTCCATTCAAGGAAGGGTATCAGAAATTGGCCCAGTGTAACTTGGGCATAGCGACAAGCCAGTATCAGAATTAACTTCCAGATTGCTTGGTTGTGAAGAGAATGCTTAATTGTGTCTGAAGGCATCTCTACACTGTCACATGAATTTGAGACCTTTAAATTCGGGCCAGCAGCATCCACATGGCGGAGTTACAGGATAGCACTTTGATATGCCCTGCTACTCACAGGCTCTTAGTCGGAGCTACGGGGCAGTGTAGATATGCCCTGAGACCCACCATGTCTATTTACCAGGAAAATCTTTAATTGTTTTGAAGTTCAATTTTGAAATCTGCAAAATGAAAATTATAGTGTTTGCCTCCATCCTTGTGATGACAAATAGCTCAAATGCTGTATACATTTTTTGGACTTTCCTAAAAGACTTATCATTGTACTCATTTTACAGATAAGGAAATTGAGGTTCAGATAGGTTAAGGCCAATATTTTCAAAATCATTGCCCACTGATTCAAACACTTTTTTTGGTGGCCAGCTCAAGATTTCTGGCTGGACTTGTGGATGCTCAACATTTCTGAAAGTCAGGCCCCAGGCGGCCGGATTTGGGAATCCAAAAAGTGAGACAGACAAAAATCAGTGACTCACATTCAAAATTTTGGCTTGACTTGCCTTGGAAGCAATGAGCACTAGTAGTTTAGACTATTGGTTTAAAAAACAGTGGTTTGTAGACCACACTGGTCTAAAGAGAAGAAAATCCCACCCAGTCTTAGTTTCATTTTTCTCAATTCTTCTCATATGCAAAATCCAAAATATACAATATTCAGGAAATCCCAAATGGACCCAGGTTAAATAGGAAATCCAAAATATAAAGAATTGAAAGTATCATAATCACATATAAGTAGGGAGTTAAGTATTATTCCCTCCAATTTAGAGATTTAAAAAAATTAGAAGGATAAATTCTGTAGTGAGGCCTTCTTTACCTTACTCCTTCCTATTGGGTCACTTTTCCAGTTATGATCTCACCAGTTACGATCTCACCCTCCCATCCCCTAAGTGTAATGAGAGTGGACTATGGTTATTTCTACACTACCGCAGGATCGAGGCTGCTGCGATTGACACACTGGGGGTCGATTTAGCTGGCCTAGTGAAGACCTGATAAATCAATGAGAGAGAGCTCTCCGGTACTCCACTGAGAATGAGAGGAGTGAGATAAGTTGACCTTACCCATTATTCACATAGCTGGAGTAGTGTAACTTAGGTCGACTTACCACGATAGTGTCGACATAGCCTGTGTCTATGTAGATGTAAATAGTTACTAGATATGGTGCCAGTAGGTAGGTCTCAAGACTATGCTGCAAGTTCCTGGGCTTTTTAGGACTAATCAAATTTGTTGAGCATGACACATGGTTTCCTCCATGTAGCTCTTTCACCCAGCTCTTACTATTTACTATGTAAATCACACCTATATATACTGCAGTATGCCAATTTACTTCCCATTTATAACACATCTGAATTTGACCTATTGATGTGAGAATATGGTGTGATGGACTTGGCCTACAATTTCAGAAATAATAGCAAAGAGAATTATTGGCCAAACCGTTTTTTCACACAGTGTATCTTACTTTATTTTTGCTCTGTGTGGAAATGCTCCTTTCAATTTCAAATAGAGTTTTCATTATAAACACTTATTTGCAGAGGTTAATTAATATTTCTGCCAACCAAAGGAAAATAATATCCTACCAGGCTTACATTTGGCACAAAACAGTCTAAATTTGGTTGTTGCTGCTGGATGTATTATTATTATTATTATTATTATTATTATTAATGCACCAATTGCATATGTTTAACTCACAGGAGGAAACATTTAAAAAAATGAATATTGGTTTCAGGTCATTTTTTCTCTCTCTCATTTCTATACACACACACACACACACACACAAACATGAAAAACTCAAATTCCGCGAATGCTTAAGGTGGTCACTCTTATGAAAGCCGATGTCCTTAGACCCAAATTCATATACGTGCAATGGTGTGGTATTTACTGTACATATTATAGACACAGCTGATAGTAACACCAATAGTTGAGGTTGCCTGACACTTTCCATTATAAGACCCTGTTTTCAGTTACTTATAACTTTGCCAAACTCTAGCCATCCAGGCTCAAAATTTCTACTCCAGATGTCTGCCTCAGGCAGAGTTCTTTTTGAAAGTTTCAGTTAAAATGGTTCAGCTGTTTCTGAGAATGAAATTAGGGGGAAAATATGTTGTTAAAAATCTTAGTGTCTTGCTGAGAAGCACTAGCACTTCCCTTATTTGGAGAAAGGGTTTGAAATTTGCTAGTGGGAGTAGTCTGGATTTCAGAGATGTGCTTTTTGATGTACCCATGAACATTTGCTCAAATTATTCCAAACTATAAGCCTCTTAAAAATCAGTTTGCTTATGGGCTTTACTGTGGTCCTCACCACTATAATATCTGAGTGCTTCACAAACAATGAATTTATTTTCACGATACCTCTGTGAGGTACAGTAACGTTATTATCCTTATTTTATGCATGAGAGATAGACTGTCCACTATTTTTGGGTGCCCAAGATGATACGCGTAGGGCCTGATTTGTCAGAGTATTTGGCAATTTATTTGACCATATATATTCAGAACACAGCTCCCATTGACTTCAGTGGCGTCTATAAGTGCAAGCTCCTCTTCAAATCAGACTGCAGGCGTCTCAGGTTTGATACCCCAGAACTATGGAATACCTAATTAGTAGCCAATTACAAAAAGTTTGGTTTAAATGACTCGCCCAACATCTTGTTAGAACTCTGTGGCCGAGGCAGGATAGAATCCAGATCGCAGAAGACTCATTTACTCTCCTTGTTTCAACCACTGCTACTAGTGGTATCCGTGATGTAACACACTGATGCATTCTGAGTCATCTTCAGCATAACAGGAAGCATGAGACAGTTTAATAAAGAGCAGAGTACACTTCTGAAGAGCTTAGCTACAACTTTTCTCTGTGATGAATTCCCCCAACAGCCTGGTTAGTGGGTACGGTCGGCACATAAATCAGGCTTAACTCAATATCCATTTTAGCTTTGAAGTTCACCTTTAACAGGGAAACAGCACGGTGTTATACAGTGTAAGGCCATCTTCACAAAAGAAAATGCAAGAGGATATATATATATATATATATATATATATATATATTTCTTTTTTAATGGAAACTTGGCATCCTGCAAAAAATTGCAGAAGGATGCTAAAATTGCAGAATCCACAATTTTGAGGCAACAGAGGTTTTTCAAATGTCCTTAGTGATAATGAGATCAGTACAAGAACCAATAGTGCCCAGTTTATATATCAGTGACTGGAAGGGGAAAAATGTGCAGGAAGGAGATGAAATTTGCTGATGACACATAAGTGGGGTAGGAGAGCCAGTAAGTATGAAAAAAGGAGGAGGGCAGTAAAATTCAGAATGAATGAGGACACAGATACTTGTGTGGTTTATGCAGTTTAATATAGGAAAAAATAGATAATAAAGCTAGATGTGACAGAAAGAACATAAAAAGGATAATACCACCAACAGGCACATGCTATAAACATATTGACTAAAGGAAGGCTCAGTAGGGAGTGGGGAATAAAACTCTAAACCATTCAGAGCTGGTTGTTAATAGCAGTAGAAGCCACAAGAAAAAAGCAACCATACAATATTTAGAGCACTGGGAGAAATGTTTGTAAAAACTCTCCTATTTTCAGGTTTCATTACAGGCTCCAGGTTCAGTAAAATCACTAAACATGAGCTGACTCATGGCTTTGACACAAACCATTTGATACTCAGCAGTTTTGATCTGTGGTTTGTTTTTCTCAGTTCATTTGAATCTGCAACTCAGAGTGAAACCAGGGGAGTGAAAAATCCTTGCGAGCTCCAAACACAGAAAATATTTGCAGGTGTCTCTGCAAACTGAAACCACTCAGGGATTGTTTGTTTGTTTAAATGGATCCATATACAAGTATTTAGGCACGTAACTCCCAAGTTAGGTGCTTAAACACTTTTGAGGATCTGTGACTAAGTGTCTCCTGAAGGATGCAAAGTGCCCTCAGTGTCAACTGACAGTGTAGGGAGCTCATCACTTTGCAGGGGGCACCCAGAACTTTGCAAGCCCAACCCCAAATATTGAGCCAAAGACATCACTAGCACAAGAGCTTTTGCCCATTTACACAGAGGCAAATCTCGTCCATAGAATATGTAGTTCAGCTGGTGACATGCTGGGCCACTCCGGGGTGATACATGCTTGTTCTACACCAAGAAATTCAGCTCCTGTCCAATGCTGACATTGTAGGTGCAGTACTAACCAACACTGCACTTTCAGAGGAGCTGTTCTTCAGCTGAAATGTTAAATGGAGGTCTTTTCTGCTCATTTTTGAGGGATGTGTCATGGAGTCCCCAGGTGATGCTTTGGAACTGCTCCCCACAAAGCCAGTCAGGACTTTGGGGAGCCTCCTCTCCCTTAGAGCAGACCATGTTCAGGGCAAGAAGCTCACGCAGCTTCACCTTCCTGGGTCTGACCTTGGAGCATTCAGCATATGCTCCTCTGTGCACTTCCCACAACGAGTCCACCCAGGGGAAGCCAGAGGGTCCTGCACCCCTACTTCACAGTCAGACGTGACTCTTAGCCAGCCAGTAAAACAGAGGTTTATTAGATGACAGGAACAAGGTCTAAAACAGAGCTTGTAGGTACAGAGAATGGGACCCCTCAGTCGGGTCCATTTTGGAGCCCAGCGAGCCAGACAACCCCATCTACACTCACTTCCCATCCCCAGCCAGCTCCAAACTGAAACCCCCTCCAGCCCTTCCTTCCCTGATGAGTTCCTTTCCCAGGGACGAGGAGGTCACCTGACCTCTTTGTTCTCTCACACCTTTAGATTCCATTGCAGGGGTGAAGGGCTCGGGCCATTAGTTGTCAGGAGACAGTGTCAGCCAGAAACTGAAGCACCCACACAGTATCCAGAGGAAATGTTAAGACCAGTCCCACTTCATCACAGGACATTAAAGCTCCCAAGGCACTTTCTGAAAAAAAGTAGTGTGACAACCCATGTTTCATTACTTAATCAACTGGGAATGGAAGGACCTAATTCTTAAAGACAGCCTCTTATTTTGCACTTGTAGTTTTGCACCCATTGAAGGAGCCAACGATAATCTGTAGGTAGCTGAGTCAGACGCCATCAAGAGGAATGATAGTCCCACATTTACAGTGCTAGTGTGGGACTTAAGTGACCTTGGGTCAATTCCTTCTGCCACAGACGTCTTTTGAGACCTTGGGCAAGTCACTTAACCTCAGTTCCCTATCTGTAAAAATGGGGACAATAGCACTGTCCTACCTCCCACAGCTGTTGTGAGGGCAAATATATTAGAAGACTGTGAGGCACACAACTCAGATCCTTTCGTAATGGGGGATACAAATACCTTAGATAGATCACTGTCCAGTGGTTAGGGCATCAAGTGGGAAGTTAAGACTCCTGGCTTCTACTCTGATCTCTGCCAATCAGCTGGTGGAAGTCCTGCCTCAGAGTCCCTAGCTGTGTACAATGAGGATTGTAATACTCAATTTGCTTTGAAGAGTGTTGGCCTCTATAAGAAAGCGCAATATAGTATGAGAGTTAACGACTACCTAATCGTGCCTGTAAATGAATCATTTGAAGTGCAAATCCTATCATTTCTGTTTCCAATATTCTAGCCACTATTAATTAATTATAAGTGACAAACTAGAGGCTGGGTTAAGCCTGTTCAAAACTATGGTCCTAAATGTCAGTCTGTATTGGTAAAAATATCAAGGCACATGAATGGAATATGCAAAACTGTCTTTCATTAGGCTGGTTTCTTTCAATAACAGATTCTAGTTGGTTCCATACCCATGCCAGGTTCTTGTTTTTGCCACTGTAGGCATGACAGTGTGTGAACTATTGCTAAGCACTCAGTGGCTGTTGCATTTATCTAAACAGTCATTTAACTCTAACAACTTTAACTCTGCCCTTTTGAGACACCAAAGTAGAAAAAGTGCAATGAAAAAGCAAATTCTATTCCAAAGCCATCAAAATATCTTCTGCTCAATGAAGGGAAAAAACAACACTTGTATGTTTTCATGTATGTTATATCTACTGATCTCAAAGTATGTTCACATGGAAGGTAAGGGTCATTCACATCCAGAAAGGGAAACAGACACTGAGAGGTGAGGTGAGTTTTCCAAGGTCACTCAGCAGGTCAGTGACAGAGACAGAAATAGATTCTAGCTCTCTTGATGCCCACGCCGTTGCCAATATTTATAATAATACCCATCTCTTATATAGAGTTTTTCATCAGTAAAGCTCAAAGCATTTTACGAAGAAGGTATTATTTTCCCGATTTTACAGATGGGGAAACTGAGACACAGAACTGACTTACCCAAGCTCTCACTGCAGGCCAGTGCCAAAGCCAGCAATAGAACCTAGGTTTCCTAAGTGCCCAGCCAGTGCTCTAGACACTAGATCATACTCCCTTCCTTTAGCCTTCTATAGTATATTCATTTTTCAAATTAGCCATTGACCCTCTGCTAGTTAAATCTGTAAATTTCACCCATACCTGAACATTTTACAAATTCACAGGGGCATGATGGGTCTCCTTTATTTTACCTTCATCTGAAGGCATCGGGCATAAATAACTGACAGGGACAAGACACCAGGTCAAACAGACCAACAATCTGTCCCTGCAATGGTGATCCTTATTCCTGAAGTCTAGCTCAGCTATTTTGCTCTGCATCCAAAGTCCTTCATCTCCCCACCTTGTCTTTAATTGACAGAAACAAAATCGGGTGGATGTTTCATTTGAAACGTGCCGCTTCACTCCATGAAGCAGGATATGAGCTTTCTCTTGCCACACAGAGCTTACCAATAAAGAGCAAGCAACCCCCCTCGGGCAATAATCAGTGGCCATACAGTACTTGACCAGCACAGCAGAATTGTAGTTATTGCCGAAGGTGGTCAATTCTTTTTCTAGTTAAGATATAAAGCAAAAATAGGTCTGGTGGAAGAGAGAGAAAAAAGCAACAGAGAGTAACATAAACTCATGGCATCTATTCCCCCTCTCCCCTCCTTTTGGACATTGGTTTTTTATTGTTGTTCCTTTCAAACCTGAAGCACAGCATTGCTCAGAACATCCCAGCAAACACATTATGTTTTTTGAAGTCGATATAAAAAGCATACATGCCATTTGCAAATCGAGGCGGGTTGCTGACAGAAGAGCTTTGAAGAAGTTAGAAGTGGCAGACATTAGCTGCCAAGTGACATGTGGCACCACCTCAAAGATACGTGTCAGTGGAATGTGGATAGAGACCAACTTCAGCCTTACTCTGTGGTTGTCCACAGCCCGTGATGTGATGTTCCTGAGATTGCTAGGTGCCTAAAGATGCAGCTAGGCAGCAAGGCCCAGTTCCTCAAAGGTATTTCAGCTTCTAACTCCCACTGAAGTGAATGAGAGTTAGGCACCTAACCTGGTGAAGCATTTTTGAAAATCCTACACTAGACACTTATCTGCATCTTAGGCTCCTAAATACCTTTGGAAATAGGCATATAATGTCCAAGACCCCAAGTGGAGAACATGGCTTCATTATTCTAGGCGCTGTGAAGACACATGGTAAGAGATAGTACCTTTCCCAGAGAGCTTTACAGTCTAAATGAAAAACGTGGGAGAAGAAAGAGACTCACAGAGGGTTGAAACATGTCCCCTATGATCACAAAGCAGGCCAGTGGCACAGCTGTGAAGAGAATGTAGGTTTCCTGAGTTTCAGTCAAATGCATTATCCACTGGACTACACTGCCTCTCACAGTCTTGTATTTCCCACATAAGGGCTAGAGACATCCTAGGGGAACTGAGAGGGATTGCTCACTCTTTGCATCCTCAAGCCACTGTCCAACGCAAAGGCATAGAGTATTTCCTGAGGCACTACCCCTTACCTAGTTGCCATGGGGACTGTGCCCGTGACAATCAGCATCAATTATACTGTGGCAGGGCAGTTGTGATAGGAAGATATATCCATTAATAATTGGACTAGGAGCACCAACTCATTTCACACCGGCCAGCAAGTAGCACTGCTTTCACTCACTAACAGAAATGGATAAGAACACCAATGTTGTATCTGGATGCACTGAATTTTGTCACTTCAGAGCACAACCAACCGCCCCAGGGCATTGTGTTTGACCAAAATTTGACATTGGTTTTGAAGAAGAAAACAGAAGCTGATTTTTTGGTTTAATTTAACTCAGTGCTATACGGAGCTGGATTTAAACTGGTGGTTTGGAAGTTCAAGACCCTGACACTCATTACTAATTCCATATACTCTGGCTTTCAAAACAAGTTCGTGTGTAGATATGTGTTTGAAGAGCAGATGAGTTACCTCCTTGTATCACTTTGGACTAGAGCTAATACAGCGTTTTCTGCTAAAAATTGCCTTCTGGATGAAATGTAAAATTTTGCTAATATATTTTGGGAGGTTGTTGAAAAAAAAAAAGAAAGGCCTTAAAAACATTTCCCCCCCCTTTTCCACAATTGAAAACTACAATTATTTAGTTTTTAACAACCCCATTCCCACCTCCACCCCCAAAATTAGTTTTCAATTTTACAAGTTTTTCATTTTTTGATAGAAAACAGAAAAAAATTTATGAAAAAAATGTCTATGAAAGTGAAAAATGTCTACTGTCTTTGAATTTTTTTGTGGTAAATAAAATATATTTCCAGACCAGCTCTACTTTTCTATGCAGTTTTGTTGTAAGCAGATGTCGGCTAACTTTGCTAGACACTAAAAATCATGGTCTTAATAAAGTCACTGGATTTATAGCTTATTATAACAATCCGGAACCCATTAACTCCCATTTTTGTCCTATGACTACAGGGGTGTTAACAGGCCACTTCATCTTTAATGGTACCTTAGAATATGTGCTGACTATTTATGCTGAACTATTTGTTCAACCTTAGATTTAGCTGTGACATAAGAACATAAGAGCAGCCATACTGGGTCAGACCAAAGGTCCATATATCCCAGCATCCTGTCTTCCAACATTGGCCAATGCCAGATGCCCCAGAAGGAATGAAGAGAACAGGTCACCATCAAGTCATCCATCCCCTGTCACACATTCCCAGCTTCTGTCAAAGAGTGAGTACCTTTCCCAGACCTGAAGAAGGACTCTGTGTAAGCTCAGAAGCTTATCTTTCTCACCAATAAAAGATATTACCTCACCCACCTCGCCAGCTCTACTTTTGACATTTTATTTCCACCTACTTTTCTGCTGGAAAATAAACCAATATTAATTTGTATTTCTCTCTTCAAGGGTACAGAAAAAGCTGGAGTCAAAGTTCTCTGCACAGCAGCAACAGTTGAAGAAGTCAGCAATTAAGTACAATATCTTCATTTTTAAAGGATTTTAGGTCCCAATGCAATTTACCAATGAGTCTGAGCCATGGTGACACCTATATTCCCCCATGCTAGCTCTGGCTATCACTTAATACTGATTTATCAATCAGAAGAAGACCTTTGCTGTTTAAATATTTCACATTCCATTCAAATCTTAAACATCACAATGGAACTCGGTTCACGGTTTCTGACACAGGGTCTCTTGCTGGAGGAAAGAAAGAACATATAGGAGCAGAAGTCAGAAAGGAAAGGGCATGAAATGAGGTCCTATTAGCAAAGGATGTAAAATGGAAGAAGGAAAGGTTTTATAAGTACATAAGAAGCAAGAGGCTGACAAAAGAAAGTGTTAGGTCTTCTACCTAGTGAAGAGAAAGTGATGAAAAAAATAATAGATGACAAGGAGAAGGCTGAAATGCTTAATAGCTATGTTGCTTCGGTTTTCACTGAAAAAGGCTGGTAGAAAGAGGATCTTAATGCGCTGAAAGTTAACAAGGGTAGAAGGAGGTCACAAGCCAGCATTAGGTTGGAACAGATTAAAGAGTATCTAGATAATGTGAATATAGTCAAATTAGGAGGGTCCAATCAAATTCACTTTAGACTGCTAAAGAAGCTGCCAGAAGAAATATCCTGGAACCATTAGTAATTATTTTTAGAGAATTCACAGAGGACAGGTGAGGTCCCAAGAGGCTTAGAAAGGGCAGTCATAGTTTCTGTTTTAAAGAAGACAGAGAAGCGGAATTCAGGAAATTACAGGCTAGCATATTGGTCTTCCATGTCTGCAAAGTTGCTAAAACAATTAATATACCAGCTGACTAGTGAGGACTTAGGGCTTGAATTGATTTATGGCTTGAATTTAATGGGAAAACTCCCACTGATTTTGATGGGTGTTGGATCAGGCCCCTAGAAGGCCACATAGTTGTGCCAAACACAAACTGTCCTAAAGGGACATTATCAATTAGTTATTGACCCACATTTATGACAAAGAAATGTTTTTATCATTAAATATATAGTGAAAATAGGATTTAAAACAAAACAAAACAAACAAAAAAACAGCAGTTTTGGGAACTCATGGCCTGATCTAAAGCCCACTGAAGTCAGTGTGAGTCTTTCTATTGACTTCAGTGCACTTCATATCAGGCCATCAACCGTAAGAACATAAGAATGGCCCTACTAGGTCAGACCAAAGGTCCATCCAGCCCAGTATCCTGTCTGCTAACAGTGACCAATGTGTCCCAGAGGGAGTGAACCTAACAGGTAATGATCCAGGGATCTCTCTCCTGCCAACCGTCTCCACCTCTGACAAACAGAGGCTAGGAACACCATTCCTTACCCATCCTGGCTAATAGCCACTAATAGACTTAACCTCCATGAATTTATCCAGTTCTCTTTTAAATCCTGTTATAGTCCTAGCCTTCACAACTTCCTCAGCAAGGAGTTCCATGTGCTGTGTGAAGAAGAACTTCCTTTTATTTGTTTTAAACCTGCTGCCCATTAATTTCATTTGGTGGCCCAGTTATTATATTATGGGAACACACAAATAACTTTTCCTTATTCACTTTCTCCATACCACTCATGATTTTATATACCTCTGTCACATCCCCCCTTAGTCTCCTCTTTTCAAAGCTGAAAAGTCCTAGCCTTTTTAATCTCTCCTCATATGGGACTCATTTCGAACCCCTAATCCTTTTAGTTGCCAACACTGTGTAGGAGAACTAGAAAGTAATTGTGACTCTAAACAAAAGTTGAAATTGTCCTGTCTGTTTTCATTGCCCAAGCGGAGAGGACTACATAAAAGTGAAGAAAGAATATAATGGTGAGAAATAACTTAGACTTACATTTCAGTTTTAATAATTTATGACTGTGCTAGTAACAGGTATTTTAAGTATCTCTATACCTAAATTGTTCTTTTAATGTCTTTCTTTCATAGGTCAGCAAGCTGGTGCATAAATGAAACACAGTAGGCGTAGAAGATGTTGATTTTTGTAATGCATTAGACAAGGTCCCACATGCCATTCTCACAATGAAATTTGACCAAGATGTAGGGCCGCCGAGAGCAGGTTCGGGCCCTGGTGAAAAACATTTTTTGGGCCCCCCAGCAAGGGCAGACTGGCTAAACAGGGCCAACAAAGCTGGGGAAGCCAGGCCCTGGGCCCCCTTCCAGACCGCCGGGCCCTGGTAATTTGTATCGGCTGCCCCCCACACTCCCCCTTGTTGGCCCTGCCAAGATGAAGAACTGATTATGATAACCAAGTCAGAGGGACTGACTCTAATCTCACTTTATCCAGTTTTAAAAGGGTTGAACAATCATCTTCAACAGAATCATGTCCAATTTACATGCTCACAACTGACAGCAGAATCAGGCCAAGAGAAGAATTATTAAGGGCCGAAGGTTTGTTTTTTAAGCAATTTTAGGTGTGCAAATCCATGCATCTAATTTGCAAATGCAGTTGCATGTCTAATTTGCAAGCAGGGTGACTGTGATTATATGTGCAAATTAGGTAATTATGCAAACAGATAGCTATAATTGTCCATTTGTACACACAATTTCCTAATTTGTACATGGAATCTCAGTAATTATGCATATAATTACATAACCAAATTGTCTAGCAAGCTTCTGCCGTCAAGCTTGGAGAAGTTATTGAATAGGCTTTCACAAAGACCTCTTACGGTCCTATATTTTAAGTAACACTTTGGATGACAGAGAGACTTTAGAGATCATTCATATCAGGGAGGGATCACAACTACAAAGAAAATACAATAAAATGTCAACGTGTTTGAGAAATGGTCTGGAATCAATGAAATGAGATTTATTAAAGGCGAATGTAAAGTGGAACAAATACCCACCTACACAAACCTACGTTAAGAGAATACAGGTTGGGCAGCAGTAAAACCAAGAAGGATCTGGATGATGCAAAATGTAGGTGTGGATCAGTCATTCATACGATACTGTCTTGAAAGAAGAAAATGTCCTATTGGGTCTTGAGCCTTCACAGCATTGCACATATGCTTAACTATGCACACTATGAGTTGGTCCCAGTAAAGTTAATGCAATTACTCACGGTGAGTAAAGTTAGTGTATTAAGCTCTGTCTACACTGCACTTTCATCAGTAAAACTTTTGTCGGTCAGGGGCGTGAAAAAACACACCCCTGACTGACAAAAATTTTACCGACGAAAAGCGCTAGTGTGGACAGTGCTTCGTTAGAAGGAAAGAGTGGCTACATTGTGTGCTGCTGTAAGGTGCTCAGTGCAGACAGAGCCGAAGTCTTTCCAAGACTAAGGATTTAAATTGGAATTAAATAGTAATAATGATTCTGATGAAAATAGCACTAGTTAGATCTATCTATCTATTTCCAAGGTGCCTATCAATATAGTATCTAAATGTTGGCATCATAGAATAGTACATTCAATTCTGGGCACTATATTTCAGAAATGAAACAGAGTAGTTGGAGTGAATACAGGGAAGAGCAATTAGAATCATAAAAAGCCTAGAAAAATAAAACCTACAGTATAAGGAAAAGTTAACAGAACTGGGCATGTTCACTATGGTGAACAGAACACTGAGGGGACCCATAAAGTATTTGTGTACAAATATGAAAAGGGATGTTATTAAAAGGACATAGTGTGAAACATTCTTACTAATCCGTGAGGACAGAGCAAGACATAATGGGCTTAGGCTACAGCAGGAAATATAGGTTAAATATCAAGCTGGTTGAATAATAGGGACATTTACTTGCAAGTAAGTTTGCTGGATATGAGTTGGCATTCTGATCCCTTTTTTGTGTGGCTTAATGTGAACATTCCGACAATCATTTTTTTTTAGTAAAAGAGTTATTGTTTAGACAAACACATGACTCACTCAGATAGTATGGTCCAGGAAACTATCAGAGAGAGAGAGAGAAAGAGTTCTGTGTTCAAATTCTGAAACTTTTTGATTAATTTAGATACAATTTTTTGGTTCAAATTTGAATCTAAATTCACTCCTGAACTTGGCCCTACCAACTACACAATACGTTTTCATAAATTTCATATTTATAGCATTTTAAAATTTTGAATTTCCCGGTTTCAGATATTTAAATCTTAAATTTCACAGTGTTGTAACAAAGCATGAATATGTATTTAAAAATGGCAAAATATAAACATGTAAAGCCCATGGTGACCCCCCCCAAAAGTGACAACACCCCTCTACCATGCCACCCTTACTTCTCCACCACTGCTGCCAGTGGTGCTGCCTTCAGAGTTGGGTGCCTGACCAGCAGCTGCAGCTCTCCGGGCACCCAGTTCTGAAGGCAGCACAGAAGTGAGGGTGGCAATTCCGCAACCCCCCTACAATAGCCTTGTGACTCCCTTTTGGGCTGAGACTCCCAGTTTGAGAAATGCTGCTATAGGGCAAAAGTATACAAAAGGCCAGATTTCATGGGGGAAAACAAATTTCATGGTCTGCAACACATTTTTCACAGATGTGAATTTGGTGGCATCCTACTCACGAATGACCATGTTGTTTTGAATGTTTGAAAAATATCAAGAAAAATAAATATTTGAGTTCCAATCAGATCATATTTCTCCAATCAGGTTGATCCTTTCATGGGGTCCCAATTCAGCAAAGTACTTTAAGCATGTGAGTAGTCTCACTGAAGTCAATGTAGTCAGCACTAGAATCAAGAAGCCTGATTCTCACCTTATTTACCACTGTTTGTCAATTGACTTTGATGGGGTTACTCCTGATTTACACTTGTGTAAGATCAAGATCAATCCTAAGTATTTATTCTACTCCAAATCCAGGGATTCTGTCCTTTCTAACAATACAAGGATTTGTGCCAAATTTTCAGACAGTGTAAATTGGCATCACTAAAGCGATACTGATTTACACCAGCTGAGGATCTGCACCTTTGTTTCTAGCCCTGGTACATCATGAGACATCACACCTTAACACTGTGACGTTATTTTGTATGGGGAAGATATACTAGTCAAGTTTATTAACTGTAATCTATTATTATTATTTCAACAACCACTGAAATGCCACTAGCTTTAGGTTGGAATGTGGCAGCTGTTTAACAGTGGGCAGCAACACTGCACATCGTTTTA
The DNA here is from genome assembly GCF_025201925.1 of Gopherus flavomarginatus. Taxonomy (NCBI): domain Eukaryota; kingdom Metazoa; phylum Chordata; order Testudines; family Testudinidae; genus Gopherus; species Gopherus flavomarginatus. Next base: position 9,069,837 of record NC_066619.1, on the reverse strand, counting down.
AGGGAGGAAGTGAAGGATACTATATGCAGCTGAAACTACAGGCAGAATTTTAAGTAGGCAGAATATAATTATTCAATTTGGATTTTAGCCAGATCACTGGGCTAACTCCCCTACTCTTGCAGAAGGTGCTGTAGGATTGCTAATGACCATAAATGGTCAAGCCCTTGATTTTACATCTCATCCGTCCAAAAGACTCAACGTTGTGCTTAGCTATTCTCATTCAAAAGCCACTTTAAAAGGTGAGCTCCTATATAATTGGAATTTTAAAGGAGTTCATGTTGTGTTTATGGTGCAATCACTACTAAATGATTTCATTTAAATTTTTCATAAGCTACACTTTATGAAAAATTAAAAGAAATAGACTCTGCAGAAACCTTGCTAAGAAATTGGATCTCTTAAAGGAATATACATACCATCTAGTCATGCAACACTGATCAATCCCTGCAGGTAAACAAAGGATAATTTAGAGCTGGGTGAACAAATAGAAATTGACCGAAACTCAACAGTTGGTTAGTTGTAATAATAATAAATAAAAATAATAATATCTTATATTTACCTTGCTCCTTTCATATATACTGGCATCTCCCCATTGTGCTAGAAGACAACAGATGGAAGGAGTGGCCCAGCTGTCTTCTCCACAGAGATATCCAAGGCAGAAGCTAGGGACTGTAGGTCACCTGTCCCATAAAAGACAATGAAAGTTAAGTGTGTGTTAGGGAGGCAGGCCCTTTTGGGGAAGATGGTGTTTGTGGAGATTGGGAGCAAAGTTCATTAGTTTCACTGATGAAACTGGCAATTTTCTGTAGGGTTCTCATAAAGTTTCACATTGACTTTTGTGGTTAGTCCAGCCCCAAAGCTCCAACCAAACTAAAGGGATATGAACTCACCAATTTAGATTAATAAAATCCACGAGAAGCTACAGTTGTGAGTTTTGTCTAGCCTTGATCATTGCTCCCATATTTAGAACTGCAGGGTTCTGTTTGCGAACCTTGTCAGGAACCAAACAGTCCAGGTTCTTCGTGGCTAAGTCCTAACACAAAGATAGAAATAGACTCATGTTCAGAGGATCCCCCTTCCATGCAACCCCAAAGAGCCTAATTCTTTTGTGGCTTATATATGTGCAACTCTTCTGAAGTCAATAGGATTGTATGGGTGCTAGAGGGGTCAGAATTAATACCTTTATATATATAGTTGATCTAGACAGAAAACAATTTTGTGATATTTTTTTCTATTTTCTAACCATCATTTCAACTGATATTTTCTGACTAGATCTACCACATAATACATATTTTAGATAGTAACTAAAATCACAGTAGAACTGTACGGCTAGCTCTCAGTTCCGGCACCATGATCCTGCCATATATTTGCCTTCTCAGCCTTATCCGGCCTGCTATAGTGAAATATTCCACTGGAAAGGACTCCGTTGCCTTTTGGAATCTCCAATTTTCCTGGAAAATGCATATTATTACAACTTTGGCAAAATAAAAATACTTCAATGTCTTAAGGGGGTGGTGATTACCTGGCAATTTCTGTATAATGATGTCGTCAGGCTGCCCTCATTCACTGAATCCCATTTTGTTCACCAGCTTGTGTTTTCTAACCATGGCATGTGGGTAATCTGCATAGGTCCTTTTTCAACAAATTACCTGATTATGCATGTACCTAAACATGGGAATAATCCCAGTGACTTCAATGAGAGTTGTCACATGCTGGAAGCAACTCACATACATCAGTTCCGTGATTCATTGGGGCTGTAGTTGGGTAAGTTATAATGTACATTCCCAAGTCCTGGTGGAGAGCAGCAGTGCAAAGAACATTCACTTATGTTGGTGATTCCCCTTCTCCCACTGTTTACAGCACAATTTCATTTTCCGATTGTTTCTTATGTTTCTGCTTCGGTTCCTAGAGGATTGATTTAAAAAACAACTGCAACATACAAGGTATTCTTCCTGTGGTATATCTAAAAGAAAAAAGAAAGAAGGGAGGTATAAGAATCTTTCAGCCAATTACCATGTGTTAGTCTTTGAAAAAGTTTGTTCTTTGAGGAACTCTCATGAAAAAAAAATAGAATGATGTGTCTCATTAAAATGAATCTAGGTTGATTTACTATAGCTGAAATCAAGGGTTGCCTGACCTTATAAGCTGTGCTATTCCATTTATAATAAATCTCAGTAGTTAAAAATAGATGAGCTTAGGACAGATAATAAAAGGAACACTTCTGGAAAATTACATGATTATTACAGAGAGGTTTCACCAGACCATTTGTCGACGGGTCTATATAAGGACTGTAGTGCCTGTCTCCGCTGACAAAGGATGATGAGGTGCTGAGGTGCTTCTCAGAGCTATGTGATATTGTTAAACACTTACGTGCAGCAGCGTGGGTTGTGGCCAGGTTACAATGCACATGTTATGTGACTATCACGTATGAGGCAGTTTGTTAATACAGCAGAATGTAGGTATTTGGTTATATCCCCAGCTGCAAGGACAAGGGATGTGCATGGGTTCCTAAAATCAGAATTAAAATGAATTCAGGCTTGAGGATCCACTGCACTCTGATCTATTCCTGAGGCTAGGGAATTTCATAGCAACTGATGTCACTGACCTCCAAGTATTATTCCAAATGGGTTTTTCTCCTGTGAAAAAGTTCTTTTTGCCTGAAAATTGCTCCTGCTCTATACGAAACTACAGCAGACTCCATTAGAATTCATCACCTGGTTTCTGTTGATTTCTACTGTCCTAACGGAGGGCCGCCTAGGGGTCCTGGTTTTGGACGTGAATCCCATTGTGCTAAGTACTATCCTTTGCTCTTCCAGAATTTGGCTGCAGATTGGCACTATTGAAAAACAGATGAACATTTCAATACGGAATTTCAACTAAGGGCATTGCAAAGACTGTTCCTCTTGGGGGAGCCTGGAGCCCAAAGATTTTTTTGGGGGGAGGAGGGGAATTTTTAGATATGCAGTTTTGCTTTGGCTCATTTCTAGTCAATACCAGTCAGTATTTGCATATTTACTTTGGCTCATTTCTAGTCAATACCAGTCAGTGTTTGTATATTTACTCTATGTGTGCGTGGCACAGCGAGAGTGAAACTTTGTACACATAAATCAATTAAAATCTCTGCATCTGTCCATGTGCTGTCTGCCTCTATATCAAGCGGAGAGAAAAAATTTTCCACGTTCAGGGGTCGCATTATCATCTCACTCTGCTGCAATGCATCTCTGGAGGAATTCTATTGAAGGCAGTTGTCCAGCTTCTCAACTAGGTCATATCATCTGTGCATGTTTGCAGTGCCGCATGGCAGCAGCCGGGAATCTGTTATGCCTCCCAGATCCCCGGCTGCCTGGCTGCAGTGAAAGTTACAGCCGACAGGCGGCCTACTCTAACATCTTGCACATTTGCAAGGGCCATAACAGACCTATGCCAGTGTCAGGGGAGCTGCACTGCACCACACTCTGTCATGCCCTGAACTCACACCTGGAAGGTCCATGACATGCTTGCTTCCTCCCTCACCTTAGCTTGGGGACTGGGATGCAGTCAAGTGGTCTCTATCACTTTGTATTGGAAGAGAGTTCCCCTACACAAGAAGAAATCTCCATATATGGACATACCGCTACGTGCCACTTATGCTTAGGTGGCACAAAGTGGCCTTGGACGAGGGGTGTATCTGACGCAAACAAATAGAAAATCATTGTGCATGAGTGGTGAATGAGCTAGATTTTTCTTTGACTTCCATTTCGGAATATTTAGAGACGGGAGTTTCATTTTGCTTCAAAAACAAGACAGGGGGGAGAGGGGAGTTATTAGTAAGCACTGCAAGTAATACAAGCTTTGAAATAACACCTTACATTAGAAAAGCTGTGTATTAATATGAACAAGTATCGAAGGGGTAGCCGTGTTAGTCTGGATCTGTAAAAGCAGCAAAGAGTCCTGTGGCACCTTATAGACTAACAGACGTATTGGAGCATGAGCTTTCGTGGGTGAATACACATGCATGCATGCGACGAAGTGGGTATTCACTCATGAAAGTTCATGCTCCGATATGAAAAGCTAACCATAGTGTCATCTCTGAACTGACAAGCCCTAAGAAATGAGGGCCATGTTTTCAAAAGAACACCGCAGCCACTATCAGGGCCAGATTTTTCAGACGGTTCAGCATGTTGGGTGCTTTTGAAAATATAGCCGTAATAGGAGCTGCTGGATGCTGAGCTGGTATGAAACTCTGTCCACAATTGTGCATGAGGAACATTCAAAAAGCTGGCTGAGAACTCTTAAGTCTGCCTAACAAGGCTGGGAAATCATATATTCCACTGGTAAAAGAGGCATTGGCTGATGCATAAATGAAAGCCTAGAGGAAATGAAACCCTCTTCTCTGGGTTCTTTATCCAAACAGACCCACCAAAGATCTCTGTCTATCTCATTTTTTTGGCATGTACTGGCCTCACCATTTTGCATTGCAAAGGTTCTGTCAATCCCACAGTCTTTTCTCATTAATTTAATTGGTCAATCGTTATCCGAGCTCCCAATGGAAAATTAAATGGCTTACAAAGCCTGGACCATTTGTATTTTAAGAAACTTTTTTTTTTTTTTTAGTATACTGCAACTTTTATTTGATGAAAGTTACTATTAACATATTTTCATAATCTTCTCAGCCTAGCAACAGCAGGAGTAAAAGGTGTGAGGGGCATGTAATATTCATGAAATTAAGGAGAGTTGAGATGAAAGGGAGTTCCATTAGGGAGACCAAGTGTGACAATATGACACATATTTGCATATTTTACACTTTAAATCTTTTCAGCACATCCAAGTTGATATATGGATGTAAACATGCATTGCCAGTTTTTAGCATATTATAAGCCCTCAAGACTTTGCATGCATTTTAATATGTTTCATTATTGCTGTAGATTTTAATTTCGAAACTGCACAGCTTTGATGGAAGGAAGCTGGAAGTCAAAGCATCTGGCCTCTGCTTCAGGCAAATGCAGCCTTTTCCTTGAATACTTTTTGGAAGAAGCGAATCTATTTATTTGTACGTGTTTTGGAATTGTGTGTGCATGTGTGCGCGCACAATGGGGGGTGACAAATGTGCCACACACTTTGTTTCGTACACATACTAATGAAGTGCTAAGTTAACTATCCTGGAAGAAAAAGCACTATCTTTGGTTATATAGATGTGACAGACTACACAAAGTTATTTGAAGCAGCTGTTATCATCTATGCCTCTCGGTTAACACAGCGAATCTTAAAGGTGTATGTCTTTACCAGTGGCTCTCAGCCTTCCCAGACTACTGTACCCCTTATAGGCATCTGATTTGTCTTGTGTACCCCAAGTTTCACCTCACTTAAAAACTACTTGCTTACAGAATCAGACATAACAATACAAAAGTCTCATCGCACACTATTACTGAAAAATTGTTTGCTTTCTCATTTTTACTATATAATTATAAAAGAAATCAATTGGCATATAAATATTGTAATTGCATTTCAGTGTATAGTATCTAGAGCAGTATAAACAAGTCATTGCCTGTGTAAAATTTTAGTTTGTACTGACTTTGCTCTTGCTTTTTATGTAGCCCGTTGTAGAGAAATATCTACATGAATTGATGTACTCCCTGGAAGACCTCAGTGTACTTCCAGGGGTACATGTACCCCTGGCTGACAACCAATTGTCTATACAATGTCCTGCTTACAATTAGTGTCCCCTTTAATGTGCACCTCTGCAGTCTAGGACTGACGTCTGATTGCATTTAATCCTGCCAGAATACAGTGATGTAAGCAATGCCATGGTTTATAGTAATAATATGCTGCGTAGCACTTACCTAGTGCTCCTCATCACAATGTGCTTTGCAAACACTAACTAATTCATGCTTACAACTCCCTTGTACGGTAGGTACGCTAATGCCATCAGTGCTCAAATAGTCAATGTGCTTATACGACCCTTACAGTGGTCACCAGGCAGAAGTCAACATTTGCCAATAGCTCCCACGAAGTGGTGTCGGATATACCACACTGTGGCACCTTTAACCCCAGCGTATTACGGTTGTGTTAATTCAGTTTTCCAATACATTTCTTTGAGTTATTTAAGAATTATAGATCATCCCCCCACTTTCCATGTGGGGAAATCAAATCACATATAGACAAAGAGGGGGAGGGAGAGCTCAGTGGTTTGAGCATTAGCCTGCTAAACTCAGGCTTGCGAGTTCAATCTTTGATGGGGGCCACTGGGGCAAAATCAGTACTTGGTTCTGCAAGTGAAGGTAGGGGACTGGACTCAACGATCTTTTAAGGTCCCTTCCAGTCCTATGAGTCTATTAAAGAGACCTCTCTAAGGTCACACAGCCAATCAGTGGCAGAAGTGAGGATAAAATCAAAATGTCTTGATTTCCAGTCTCTTAGTCTAACCGCTTGACAACACTGCCTGATATGATAATAAATAGCTGGGATATAGCACCTTTCATCCCTGTATCTCAAAGCACTTTACAAAAGAGATCAGCATCATTGTCCCTATTTTACAGATGGAGAAAGTGAGACACAGAGTTGTGAAAGGTAGCTCAGTAGCAGAGCTGGAAGTAGAGCCCAGCTCTCCTGAGACCTATTCTTGTACTTTGCTCACTGGGTCACACTGCCTGTCTCTAGGAGAGTATTCATCTCTCTGACATCTAAAGGGGACACTGCTATTTTTTTTTAAAGAACATTGCAGATTACTATACAAAAATAGCTATATAGTATTAGGAAATGGTTGAAGTGGCTTTTTTCAGTATTATATAATCACCGATGCTGAATATTTGTCAGTTTATAATCTTTATTTCAACTACAAACAGGCAGATATTTGTAGATACAGATGCTATAAGTATAATTATAGATCTGCCTAGACATAGACATGTCCAAGAGGAATGTGAAGCTCCATCATCCCCTTCTCCAGTATTTTTGTGTGAATTCATGACAGCCAGAGCACAATAATTTAGACAAAAACTAGTGCTATTGTGTAGGTAGCTTCACTCAGCCAATGTATCTTAACCCTGACCTACCTATTTCAGTCAAGAACTTTGTCTGAGCAGAACCTGCCAATCAAGTGCTGATTTGACAATGTAGAGAAACGTCCAAGATATAAGGGCAAAACAGCCTCTCGAACCTATTTCACTTGTGTGACTTTAGACAAGATTTAAACCCAGGTTTCCAAAGCTAAATTCTCCTCTCCCTTTTCCCCCAAGAGATAATACCAGAGAAGGCAACAGAAAGTTGTCCTATTTTCACTGAGACTGAATTTCCTTCTTTTTCAGGTTCTCTAAAATTTTAACCTCCCTCTCTCATTTGCCATTATCCACCACTATTTATAATATCCGACACCAAAAAAAAAAAAAATCTGGAAGTTCACAGCCAAGGGATACCATTCTTTGGAATCCTGGTGTCTAGCCTTTTAAATTAATCTTTCAGGGTGTTAGCATTGAAGGATCACAACTCCTGTTCCAAACAAGTTTCATCTACTCAGTTAAAAGAGTACTCCCTTGTCAGCAAGAGGATTTCTTTTGTTCACAGCCCATGATAATAACCGCAGCTCTCCACTCTTATTCCTTTTGCTCCTAAAAGGAAACTTGGTCACTGGGAATTTGTAAGTGCTGGAAGAGAAGGGGAGTAGTTAGTTATATAGTTAATAGGGACAGCATCTAGCTGTTAGATAGCACATACATCTGTCAGTGACTCTTCCTGGAACGTTTGGCAAGTGATTTAGGGCTTGTCTACATGAACCTTTAGTTTGTGGTAAGCTGGGGTATTCAGCTACCCCACATTAGCCACCCACAAACTAACTGTCTGTGTGGAGCCTGCTGACGTGCATTAACAGTTCATTAATGTGTTCTGATCTAGACCCATTTTAAAGAGGACTAGATCAATACCCTGCCCACATTCTTCTTCTCTCTATTATGGTAATTTCTACAGATTCCAAGCAAGATATATCTACTCAGAGAGCTGGAAGGGACCTTGAAAGGTCATTAAGTACAGCTCCCTTCCTTTACTAGCAGGACTGAGTGCTGATTTTGCCCCAGATTCCTAAATGGCACCCTCAAAGATTGAACTCATAACCCTGGGTTTAGCAAGCCAATACTCAAACCACTGAGCTATCCCTGCCTCAGGACCCAAGTACACTAGGCATTTTACAACTGCTGTAAGCAACAGGTCCTGCTGTGAAGACTTTACAATCTAAATATGCATCTAAATAAAAGACAGTTATTGCTGTCTCCATTTTACCGATCGTGCTCTGAGGTACAGAGAGAGGAAGGGTAAGTCTACACAGTCCACAGCAGCAAGCCTACAGGCCCTAGTTGACAGATGCGGGCTAGCTAGGCTTATACAGATATTGCATTTTGGGCTGGAGCTCAGGATCTGAAGCCTATAGAGAAGGGATGGGCTTCAGGACAAGAGTTCCTGCCTGAGATGCAAGTTAAGAACATTGTTTACACAGCTATGTTAGTGAGACCCTGTCAACCCAGGCTCAGACTCTCGCTGTGTAGAAGTACTCTAAATGACTTGCCCAAGGTCACACAAGAAGTTTCTGGCTGATAGAGGAAGTGAAGCTAGATTTTCTGAAGCCAAACTTAGGCCCTTAACCTGTAGGCCATCCTTTCTCTCATCCTAAAAGGAATACTCTGAAGAATACGTACTGCATAATGAAGGTAAAGATTGCAGAATCTGGGCCCTCAATTAGACATGCGCAGCCAGGGATAGAAAGAGACAAAAGCTATGAGTTAAAAGGGCAAAAATCATGAAATGTGTTTATTATTATATATGCATCCTCACAGGGGTTTTGTGCAGGTTAATTAATTAAAGTTTCCAAGGTGCTTTGAGGCCTTTAAATGAAAAGGTGCTGTGGAAAGGCAAACCATCATTATAGCTATAATCAGCACCATGTGGCACATTATTATTTCCCATAGATCACAACAGGGGCACGATCTTTGCCTGCCAGTTGGCACTCATCAGAAGCTGCCATTCCTCTAAATACATAGACATTGGCAAATGGAGCCATTAGTGCCTTTAACATCACTGCAGCTCTCTCTTCAGTGGGTGTAGATCGGCGTGGCATCTGTGGAGTCAATGGGGCCATGCTGATTAATGTCAGCTGATAGTCCAGCCTGCAGTGTATTGCCCTAACGTACATGGTAAACTCTGATGCACTGATGGGTGTGTGGCAGTAGGTATTTCAAAGAGGTTTTTCTGGTTTGTTTTTTGTGTCTCCATCAGGTGTTTTACACCACAGATACTAACTGTAAATACTAACTGAGTTTTAACATCTGATCATACAGAGAGAAGCACAATCACAACCCTTTGTAAGAACAGTGATATTTTCTATTCTGCTTTTTAACAGTACAGAGGTTGGCCTGATGGAAAATCATAAACAGTGTTGCTCCTGTTCCAGTTCATGAAGTCGTAACATCTACCCAATGTTGCCCAAACAACTCCATTAATTAGCATCAATTCCCCTTCCTTTCTAGGAACAAATCAACACTTGTTCCTAAAATGACAAATGCTGGTGTATTGTTTGAATACAGATTTATTTTCCCACCATTACAGGTATGAAATGAAGCATATATATAACTATGTAATCTTGCTCTGATCCAGCATGGCTGAAGCATGAAGAAACAGAGAGCAAATAACAGTGAACAGTAAAACCTCCCACGCTACAAATACAACACAAACCACTGATAACACAATAGAATCAAGTTCACTGCTGCCATAAACTGATTTACTCCAATGAAAGCCCATGGAGTTGCATCTACTTTAAGTATACTAAAAATAGTCTTTTGCCCTGTCCATTGTCTGCATGGGATGGACATGATGAAAGGTCTTCAGCTTTGGAGAGGGGCAAAGTAGTTACCCAAGTTTTCTTATATTTACAGCTCTCTCTCGACATATGAAACAAGCTATATTTTTAAATTAAACAATAAAACTTTTCCAACCCTCAGAAATGGTCTGGATTGAATTTTGAGTGAAAATTAGTGTTACTCCTTATAAAAGATCTACAGTCCAGTAAATGATCACCTTTGAACACTAAATCCAGGATCAGTTCCAGAAAGGGCCCAATCACAGCTGAAGCCACCTAAACATACTGTATTTGAAATAATAAAATAAAAAATCAAAATAAAATAAATAATCAGAATAAAATCAAATAAATAAATAAATAAATATAACATAAAAACAACAACAACCTAGCTCTTATATAGTTCTGCAGATCTGTATCCAAAACTGAATTTTGAAACTTGGGTACATCTCTAGTTTTCATTTTATACAGAATGGTTTCTGATGATTCCTAATACCAAGCTACTATCACAACAGCAATTGCACATGTTCCTTGACTGGGTATAAATGGACAGCACCAACCTGAAAGCAAAGACTACTCTGATTTATACCAGCGATGGAATCCGGCCCTTAAGTCTACTTTCATAATGAAGGATCCCTGCAGGACTGAAAAGGAATATGGTTTACACGGCACATTTAGAAACAGCTCAGACTTTAGCATTTATACAACAATACAGGATAAGCAAGCAGAACACACAATGTGGACAGGATCGAAAGGGCAAAGTGAAAAGAATACAAAACTAGCAGCATTTATTCAAAACAGAGAGCAACATGCACTAGTCTTCACGGGAACCAAACAGTAAATCTTCCTTTTTATGCTTTTCAAGCTAATACCATTGATGTTTAACAATCTTCAGGTTGTGGGTGGCTCACTGGATTAGTCACTGTTCTTTTTGCTTTGGGACCAGTCCAACTCAGTCATCTGCAGAATGAGCCAAGATAACTATAATCAGACTGCTGTATATATATACATATAGATGAGAGAGAATTGAAAAGATTTGGTGGTTTCACTCTGAACCATGTTCTGATTCAGCAGCACCCACAGTTGTACGCACATGACTGTCAGTATATGCGACTGGCAAGGGCAAGCTCCCCACAGGACAGAGAGAGGGGCAACAGAGGCAGTTTGCCCCGGGCCCCTAATTTGAGGGCCCTAAACTGAGTGATGTTGGGACCTGTCCTGTGAGGTCGCAGAGCCATTCAGGTTTGACTTGGTGGCCCTGTGACAGAGAGGCCACTGGGCTAACCCCAAGTGCCACTGCTACCCCGCCACTCACTGAAATTTGGCCTGATCCATTTTGACAGAGAGCCGGTGGGCCAAACTTGCGTGGCGCTGCGATCCCTACACTGAGAGTGGTTCAGCTGTGTCTGACATCTGAAAAATATATGGGGTGCCCTGGCAATGATTGCTGTGGCTGAGCCAAAAGCAATGTGTTTGGGGAATGGTGGAGGGAGAGCAGAAGATATTAAAACCACATTATGCCCTTATCCCACAGATATCTAGGATAATTTTAATATCCTTGGATGACAAATATGTTTCCCCCTCTGAACAAGGATTAAAAATAGATGAAGAAGCTGCCAGATGCCAATTGGATGTACAGATAGACGGATGATTTCTCTCATTAATGAACTACGAAGCGTCAGCATCTGCGGACATTGCATTCATTATTACACTTTGCCAAGGCAGCCCCTGCTAACAAGGAGATGTTTTGTTTACGGGTATAATCAATAAATATACTGATTTGAAGGCCACATTTTCAGTGCTCCTGATTCTTTTTTATGAGTGAAAGCTGCACCTTCGAACACTGTGCCCACTGTTTTAACACCCGCATTGAACTGTGAGGGCAAATCTTAAAAATTCATAGATTAAAGCCAGAAAGGAGTATTAGATCACCTAGTTCATTTGTAGCTGCAAGGAATACAAGCAAACAGGAGAACTGGAACTCAGCCTGTCTGGAGTATAGCCCATAGCGAATAAATATTATACAGAATCAGTCTGGCTTCCAGAGGCACTGGAATTAATGGGAGCTGAGGGGTTCAGCCCCTCTGAAAATCTGGCCTTATATGCATTTATGGATAGAACAATGCACTGTTTTCCCATATTACATATGGGGACAGGAAGCTAGGTGAATAGTTAGATGTGGCAGCCGAATATGGTTTACACTACAGCTATTGCCAGGACATCAGAACTCAGCTGAGTAGCAAAGCCTTATAGACTCTCTTGAAAAGCACAACTGTAAAGTCAGCAGCTGTTGGTTCATCAGCCCCATTGTGTCATAATGTGAGGTCACAGAGCTCAGCGAACAGAAATGTTAACAAGCCCTGTAGTAGAGATACAGGAAGTGATAGCGGGAAGGGGGCTTGGGAGCTGAATGGTTGGTCAGTTAATGGCTCAAGTATTTGTGTTGAGACACCTCTCTCCACTTTACATTTTGTAACATTATCAGGGAGGAAGGAACTCATCTCTGGTTTTCTCTGTCCTGGGTGTTTATGATCCTAAAGTACTATTGTGAAAGGGGACAGATCTCAGAGCCCACCAATCACAAAATATAGGCCTGTATCATTGAACTATAGCTAGATAATGGAGATTTTTCCTATCCATCCAGCCATCCTTATTAAGGGTTCATAATTTCTATGGACTAGTTGCTAGCAGAGGTCACAATCTCATGCACACTTGGACAGATCTGTTATTCCAACCATTGCAGATTAATGGTACATATGCACACTAACCAATGCTTTGTTTTCTAATCTAGTTGTACTGCATTTATATTTCTCTGGTCTCCCTAGGGCCAGATTTTCAAAATAAATCAGCTTCTATTTAGGCACCAAAACCAAGTGTGCTGATCTCTTTGGAAAATGTGGCCAAGAGGATCTAGAGGACATCAGAACAACCGTCGTCCACTTCTTACTGCTGCATCTAGACCAAGATGCCACTTCCCTATGGAATCAAAGGGTTCCCCTCTTTTCTGGAGTGTAAGGGGTTGGAGAAAGTGTGTGTGCGTGTGTGTGTGTGAGAAAGAGAGAGAGCGACAGAGAGTGAGAGATTTAATGAAAAAGTTTGGATTGCAACAATATTCTTCCGTAATAAGTCCAGTCCTTGATGCAAATCACATTTATTTTCCAACACTGAAATGTTTCAGTATTAGATCTGACACTTAAAAATATGTCCGCCTGGCTGCGTCACATCCAAGCTGCCAGCTTTCAAATTACAATTCCAAAGCCAACCAGGACATGAGATTTAAAAAGAGAGATCTAATTTTAGAGCAGAAACTCCATACAATAGGCAGGCGATCGTGAAAATTAAAATTGGCTTGGATTTAAATAAATAGACTCCCCCACCTCCCGCTTCTGCTGGGCATAAACAAACTTTGGAACTTTCTGCCCCTCAGATACTGGCAAAATTCACATGGCTGGGATGGAAAAGGAAACTGGCTATTGCCTGGATGACAATTCACAGGATACAAATGATATGACATGCTTAAGAGTGGTGGTTCTCTCTCATGTACAAGGTTAATTGTCAAATTATGGGTCATGAAGGATTTTCCTCCAGGTCATGTTAACATAAACTTTTGGGAGAGGATTTCTTCTTCTCTAGCATTAATCAGGGATCATCTGTATGTGTAGGTGGACACAATTGCACGGGCTGCGGATGAATGAAAGGTACCACAGTCCTTATCTTGGGTAGAGTCTGGCACTTCCTATGTTCCATTCTGCAGATGATTTTAAGTCTGACCTGAGCCTTTATTACAATGAGGTAGTTTTTGTAGCAATGATGCCTCAGGCAAGGCCTGGGCCATGTAGTCCAGAAGAGAAAAAAGGATTAAAATGTCCCACATATTTCCTAATCTTTTCCCCTTCTAACTACGTTAAGGTCCCCCTGAGTGAGCTGACAGCTCAATGATTTCATCATGCCTTCCTCCTCTTTATTGCAAGCTCCCTTATCCAGTGGGTGAATATAAAAAATCCCATGTGATTAAAGTGACCTATCACATGGTGGCAATAAAGAACACATGCAGCAAACACATTTTGCAAGTGTTTCATATGCTGGGAGTTGTCTAAGTGAAACATTTGGCAAATGACTTTCACTAACACCAAAATTCATAAAAAATCTGAGCTGGTCGCAAAAGATTTGTGAATGGAAAAGAGGGCTTGGAGGAGCTGAGTGCTATGAATTGTTTGCCTAGCTTAATAGCACCACATCAAGATATTTAAAACAGAAAATAAAAGCAGGAGAGTCCTGTGGCACCTTATAGACTAACAGACGTATTGAAGCATGAGCTTTTGGGGGTGAATACCGACTTCGTCAGATGCATTCACCCATGAAAGCTCATGCTCCAATACGTCTGTTAGTCTATAAGGTGCCGCAGGACTTTTGCTGCTTTCACAGATCCAGACTAACATGGCTACTCCTCTGAAAATAGAAAATAGTCGCAATAGTTCAGAACAAATAATTTAAGGATCTTAATGCATTCAACAGATGTTGCAAATTATGAGTCAGGTTGTGATACATTTACTCACGCTGAATATTATCCTACTCCATGAGCAGCCCACTTGACCTAATTGGGGACACACATGGAGTAAGGTACTAGTCATGAGAAAGAGTATCACAATCTGGTCCTACATGCATGGGGATCACTTCACAAAAGAATGCAATGCAACCACTTCTGGGGCTGAATGGTGAAGACATTTAACAGCACACAACAACAATACACAAGAATGATAATCCAGATGGAGATGTCAGGTGCAATAGGTAACATATAACTCAAATTGCATTGTTGCCTTTGGATTATCACCCTCTGCGCCTGAAAAAAAGTTCTTGGGAACTTAATTGAACTAGACCAGATTGAAAATGTGTCCAAATTGGTGAAAGTGTTCATGAAATTTTCAGTTTTATTGAAATGCCTAATTTCAAATAGTTTTGACCAGCGGTGCTGACTTTTAGTTTTGCTGGTGGGTATCCACACCAGCTCCACTCCCTGCCCCAAGGCCTTTCCCCCACTGTGCTCCCTGGACATTTCCCTCCCTCCACCTCTTCCCACTCCCACTCTGTCCCCTCCGCCCAAAACCCCCTCGCTCCTTGCTGCCGAATCTCCCCTTCCTGCTTTAAAGGCAGTGAGAGGAGGAGGGGGCAGAGTGGAGAGAGGGCCGGGGCAGCCGTACTCAACAACTGATGGGTGGGGGCAGGACCAGTGGCTGAACAGCTGTTTGGTGGCCAGCCCCAGGGCTGCCAGAGCAGCAGTCCCGACCAGCCCCCTGGGTCTTCAGCACCCCCTATTTTTTTTCTCCATGGGTGCTTGAGCCCCTGAGCACCCATGGAGTGGGTCAGCACCTCACTTTTATGGCTCAGCTGAGAGATACCACATGAGCACAGCCCTCTCTAGCATCATTTTGGGGGATTGGTGCTGAGGTGAATCAGAGGGAGGAATCGCACCTATTGAATTACTCAAGACATGTCTTGTAGCAGCTTGGGTTTTTCCTGAGAATGCTCTGTACTCTTGTCCTAGTACAGGGAAACGTGGAAGCTAGCTCACCCTCAGGTATGCCTTTTCTAAGCTGCTAGTAGCTTCATTACATTCACTTCCATTCTATTCATTCCGTTTGTTCAAGGTTGAAGCTTCTCATAGCTAGTGACTGATTTAGGTATGGGAGATTTGTGTTTAGCAATATGACATGCTGTAACCGATGAATTTCTTGATCTTAGGTTACATGAAACAAGTGTAAACAGCTTCAAAATGTGCCACTCCGTTACAGCTGCTGTAGCATCTTTATTTTCAGTCCTTTCTTACAGAAGTCAGGCGTTCCTCAATAGGTAATGCTACGTAATTGCAGGCAGGTACTATAATTCTATGGGGAGTGATAAGACTGCAAATACAACAGCAACAACAACAAAATGATTCTACAAGCTCTGTGATCTGTTCACAGAGAACAAATACCCAAACTGCTGACTGAAATTGTTTCGGTAAACAGGAAAGGAAAAATCGGGCAGCTTTAAAAGGAATAAATATTTTGCATCTTTCATTAAAAGATCTCTAAATACCTTACAAATATGAATAAATGAATCATCAAAACACATCCATCATGTCAATAACTCTTTCCAGAGATGAGTAAACTGAAGTACAGAGATTTGAGTAACTTGCTGAAAAAGTACTTTCCCTTGGATGTAAATATTTTAGCATCAGCCGAGCAAATATTCTTCCATCTCAACATAGGCTGACTCCAAGGCTAAAATGGTTCATGTAGCCAGAGACGGAGGACTGACATCATTTGTGGCTGGGGTCATGGTTCCTGCAGTTTCCCTCAGTCTATTTTGCATATTGAGGTGGTTTGTCGGGGCTTTGCATACACTCTGTGTCTGAAGGAGCCTCATTACTGGCCTGCACAGAGACAAAGGAGGTGGAGGAGGAGGACAAGGTTTGCATTAATTGCACAGCTATCTGTTGTTCCAGGGGCCATTCAAGCATATAATAACTTAAGTAGAGTTTCAGTGAGTTGGAAGCTGCTGCTCCTTTTAATGTTTTGGCAAGCTGATTTCCTATTATAGCACAGTTGGTATTTCTTTTTAAAGTCTTGACAGAAAGCGGTAGGTGGCCACACAGATTTTGTCCCACTAGTAACATATTTTCAACATTCCATTAACCAGGCAAGGAGTCAACTGGTACAACTGTGTCTACAATGTTAAAATTCTTGAAAGAGGTGAGCCCAGGCAGCAAAGTTCATCTCTGAATCTACTTAGATCTAGACTTCTGGTTTGGCCTATACATTAGTCCTATAAATTAAGGATGGAGATGGAAAGTTTGGCTCAGTATAAATATCCAAAATCCTTTTTTATGGTTCAAAAAAGAGCTAGATAAATTAATAGAAAATAGGTCCATGAATGGCTATTAGCCAAGATGGACAGGGATGGGGTGTCCCTGTTTGTCAGAAGCTGGGAATGGGTGACAGGGAATGGATCACTTGATGATTACCTATTCTATTGATTTCCTCTGCGACACCTGGAGTTGGCCACTGTCAGAAGACAGGATACTGGGCTAGATGGACCTTTGGTCTGACCCAGTATGGCCTTTTTTATGTTCATATGTTCTCCAAGTCAAGAGAAAATGGGATCCAGGATTTTTGTTTGGGACTATCTCTTGTTCTCAATCAACAAAAAACCCGAAGTCCTGAGGCTATCCTTTAGCAAACTCAGTCGCAATGGACTGAGAAAACACTGTTATAACTAACTCTGAATGTCTACCGAAGAAAGTCTTCTAAGGCTCATTACGTGAAAATTTATATTGATGGGCAGTCAATGTCTCGATTTTAAAGACAGCCTTGAGCATTTTTTTAAAGATATTTCATCTGTGACTTGAGAATTCTTAGCAACCAAAAAGAGAACCATAGTCAAGAAGATGCTATGGTTGATGAAGAACATGGTATAAGAATATAATAAAATAACCATCTTTCAAAATGGTCATACATGAAACCATTAGTATAAAAGATATTTGCTTTCATGATACCAACTAATTGACTGTCATTCTCCCTTTTCCACTATCTGATTACCTCATTAACAAAGGGCAGTGATGATTAGGAGGAGTCAATAATGATTATGTACAGAAGAGCAGGAAAAACTTTGCTGTGAGTATTCGCTTGAATATTTACATGAATTCACACAGTTATTTTCTGTTGACATTTGTGCAATCAAGTTTCACTAGCATGATTACTTGTGGAAAGCAAAGTATGTTAAATGATCAATGGAAAAATAGATTAATTTCTTTGGGCACTGCAGAGTGTCAGGCTACCTATTTAGGTTCCTGAAGTTGAATTTAGAAGCCAAAATCATCATTTTTTTTCAAAGTCTTGGAGTCAGACTTTCACTTATGTTCTGGCTTTTCTGAATCACTCTGTTGGCATGTACCCGCTGGAGTTGGCTCTTGTGTCTGGCATGTCCTGATGTAGAGACCAAGTCAGGAAGATAGAAGCCTAGTTGGGCATAAGATCCCATAGGAGTCATGCACCACTGATTCAAGTTAAGGCAGCCCCTAGGTGGCTCTAAAATTGGAGTTACCATAGACTGACCTACAAAATCAGGGAGCTGTAACCAGCTGTTTGCTGCCCCTGAAGACACACTATGCTGAGCACAGCTTGGATCCTGGAGAGAATCTGGCCCTTGGGCTAGAATTTTTTTTTCCATCTCACATGACTATAAATCACACAGTCAAATGTACAAAATAAGTAGCAAAGGATCCAGTTCAAGTTTGAACCCCTGCCACGCCTCACAGATATTAATAGTATGAGATGGCCATTTTGTCACAGTTTTCCTTAGCAGTTAAAATCCACAAAATTATACTGCTAAGATTTAAAACCAGTTGATCATAATTTACATTTTATTAGTCTGGGGGAAAAAAAGAAAAGAAGAAAAAAATATCCATTACCAAATGTAAAATTAAATGATCATTAAGCTAATTAGCCAGTTTGTTGTTCTCATTGAGTTTATTGTTTCAGTTGTACTTGTGCAAATTAGCAAAGGGCTTAATTTGTGCAGAAATCAATAAATTCTTTTTGCTGTAATATATGCACATTTAAATTGTCAACATTTCCACAAGAAAGCTGGAGTGAGGTTTTATTTTGGGGCATTAACAGCTTCTCCAGACATCTATACTTCCTCAGCTAATATGGTCCATGAATTCATGTCTATTTCATAGCCAGCTGTTGTTAGCAAATCCACACACACTACTGGCTACAAGCACTTGGTTCCCAGTAGCTCCCATTGCTTTCATTGGGAGCTTCTTGGTGCTGAGTTCTTTTGGAAATCTGGGCTTATAGGAATTAGGCTTGAATCATACCATGGATTATATGGATGAACTGAGGGGTGAAGGGAATAAGGATGTGGAATCACTACTCCTCTATTTCACTGTACACTGCAAGGGCAAGGGCCCTTCTTAGTGCCCACGAGTGCATGGAGAAGAAAATTGCCTACCACCTCCAGTGATGTTCCAGAGCCCAAAGCAGGTAGTCTATTGACAAGGATTCAAGCATATATGATGCAGAGGTTAGCATGCAATAGTAAGGGATCGTGCTTCTCCATTCCTGATCCAACCACCTGTGATAGCTGTGATAATACGGTCCTGGCACTTCTTCTAGGCCAGTCATCTGCAACAGGTAAGGTTCTTCGACCAGGGAAGCAGTGGCGGCTACATAGGAGGAGGGTTGTGGAGAGTGTCCCGAGGACTCTGTGAGACAGCACAAGAGTTCACAGAGCACAGGGATATAGGAAGGCTGCTCCTAAAGGCAACAGCTGCAGAAGAGAAGGTCTGACACTCTGGCACCCCAATGTTTACCACTCATGTAATTAGGATATGTTTTGTACAAAGTGTTCTTGTGAGGTATCATTCTAAAACTCTCGATCTGCTAGATATTCATATCTCACTGGGCTGTATAAGCTATCATCACATGTGAAGTTATGAAGTTTGGCTAGGTATGTGTGACTGAAACGTGTGAGGTTGAAAACATCCACAAGCAGCCTTTCGGGTACAACTGTAAGAAGGCCAAACAATGTTAATGGCTTATTGAGGGAACGCACACAAGCACAAGGCTTACTCCAGGAAATGTGTACAACAGAAACCTCTCAGAGAGAGCACTACACAATGGGATCTGTTTGATCCAGATCACAGCAGAAGAGCTTTCCAGCAAGTGGGAAGAAGATATAACAGGGGGACAATGACATCATGATGGTACCTCACTTTCCCTACAACAACACACCTGGAAACACCTGAGGTAAAAGACTGAACTGGGGGGGAAGTTATGGTCCCAGGTTAAAGTGATTTCTAGCCTGTGTATGAAAACCTGGGAAACTCACGCTCCAAAACCGAGGCAGCTTGTGTCTTAAGAATCTACCAGCCTGTTGATCACTCAGGGTGAGAATTTGTTAAGTTATATCCTACCTATCTAGTATATTAAGCTCTGTTTGAGTCTTTGTTTATTTACTAGATAATCTGCTTTGATCTGATTTCTATCATTTATAATAACTTAAAATATATCCTTTTGTAGTTAATAAACTTATTTTATGTTTTAATCCAAACCAATGTGTGTTTGACTAAGGTGTCTGGGGAAAATCTCAGCTTGGTTATCAAAAGTGTGCATGGTCCTCTTCACATTGGAGGGAGAGGCGGACTGGGTATTAAACCCACATACTGGCCAGATTTGACCAGAGCAGGACAGTACTGCTCTGGGGTGCTAGGCTGGGAGGCTGGTGGTTAGAGAGCCTGCATGGGACTGCAGCTGGGTGTGAACCTACCTGTGTGAACATGGGTGGAAATGCAAGCTTGCAGGGCTTTGAAAGTTGTCACAGCATCACAGTGTGAAAGGGAGCCCAAGCTGGTAGGTCAGAGAGCTCAGTGGTATCCCAGTTCCAGGTGGCAACTCTGTGGGAACCCTTCACAGAAGGCTCTTGTATTAAAATCAGCAAGGTGATGGGGGAGGAGGGGAACCAACGAAAAGACAGTGGTGTAAGAACAGAATGATCAGAGCAGGGAGCAGAGAGAGAAAGAAGATGCATGAAACAAACCTTGGTTTTAAAGCAAATGAGAATAACTTAAAGAGCATGCCCATCCCAGTAGCAAGGACACAATAGGTACACACCATTGATATGCTGTGAAGACGTGGGTAACAAAAAGTGTTGTTTCATGATGTCCTACATTTTCAATTAACAGAAGTTGTGGGGGGGGTTGTTTTTGTTTTTATTGTTGTTGTTATGTTTTAGTTTAGTGTTGGATTCTGAGAAATTCCCACTGCAGACAGAGTGGATTTTCTTTCCTTGAATAGCTGTTCTGTAAAACATCTGAGAAACTATGTTCTAATGATTTCATTAAACCCCCCAAACCTCTCTGGGGTCCTCCAGGATTATTTTCTCTGCACACAAATGGCTGCCATTACTCTGCTTCCATTCCTAAGGGGGTGAATAAGCTAAGGTAAAGAAGCTGAATAAGCAAAAAACCTGAAGCTTGATCATACAAACAACAATAATTCATAAAAAGGGGTAGGAGGGGTTGAAAAAGGAAATACAATTCCCCAGACAGTTGATGTGTAAAACAGCCCAGAGGCAACATCTCTCTCCAGTGCTCCAGACACACATGTTCAGTAGTGGTGAGCAAAAGCATTCTGTTTGCTTTTGATATAGATTAACAAGAAGAAAGTGCAGTACTTGCCACAGCAACTCTGCCACTTCATATTGTAACTCATGTGCCCTTTCAGAATATATGGCTTTAAGGACAGCACGTGTATAGTCACCTCTGTAGCAGACATGGCGAGAGCAGACAGCATAAGTTGACAGACTGCGCAGCCAGCAACTGACAGGCACGGTGTCCTCTCGCTGTACAGTATGGTGAAGCTGTCTACCATCCCCAGTATTGCTGTAACTTGGATGTACAATTTAACTGATTGGCCCTTTCTGAATGGTGGGCTACTTTCCAGCTCTTCTTTAAAGTCTTGAAGCATTTGAAGTCAATGGGAGATCACCAGGTGCTTGTGCTTTTTTTAATTGGGGCCTCTGAATGGAAGGGACAGTGGAACAGATACTAGCATAAAGTTTATGGCCAAGTAGCCACAAATTTACTATAACTTGAGACAATAAAATGAGATTTCTAAGGACAACTCATTCTGGCAACAGTGAAAAGGGGGTGTTACCGAAATATCGGGTCTGCCTAGCTGAGAGCCAATTAACAGCCTGACAGGGATAAGGAAAAATGCTTTATTCTGCACAAAAAAGGAGAGCCTGTACCTTGGTACAAAAGACTCTGTCTTACACAAACCTTTTATACACATTCAGACAAAGACCCTTGCGTGTTAACACTTGATTGGTAGTTGTCAAACCTCACACTCTGTTATCTGTTCAGTAAAAACTGGCTTGAACCAAGTTTTCTCTGCTTTGAGGCAGAAGAGATAGTTCAAAAGTTCAGGCTACTGTGTCCGTGAGGCTTCCGCCCCCGCCCCCAGTGGCCACTTGTAAGCTATTAAGGGGGGCCAGCCGCTTGTAAGCTATTAAGGAGGGCCAACAGTAGCTTTCACAGTCCCCCCTTCGGGCCTGACAGAGGGGAAACAGCCACCTTGCCATGACACCATCTTGCCCCCTTTTTTGATGAGCAAATCAAAGATCTAACAAACCAGCATCCACCAAATGCCCCGATAGGCCTATTTAATTTAATCCCATGGCCGGTAAATATAAACCCATGCAGGCTACTGTACAAAGAAACCCTTTCTTTGCTACTAGAGCTTGGACATCCTTGAAAATACAACTCATTTTGGTACAGAATGTCTGCTAAATCCTAATTAATGGGAAAGAGCATTTATTTCCCCTTTCCCAACTCCCTTCCCTTCACATCTCTAACCTCAGGATCTGACTCCTGATCTAAAGACAAGCCACTGTAGATGTTGCTTGCCATATGCTTATCTGATCTTATCCCACTAGTAAACTTCATAACCAGTTCGGAATCCATTATAGCATGTCCCAGTTGAAATATATTGGCTCTCAAGTCCATGATGTGAAAGTGATCAGGACAGTCAAGGACAGAACCCACATACTTAATTTGGATATTCCGGGGTAGACTGCATGAAAGTCTTCATCGTCTAGTAAATATCTTTCCTTCCTAATACACCAGCGCTACGTTGAGAGCACCTCTCTAAACATGTCAAAGCTGCAACTTAGGCTATCCGATCACAGCTACTGGGAACAGCTACATCCTGGAAAACTGTCCCTGTTTCTCCCAGGTGAGGATCTTAATGTTGCTAAGTATGATCAAACTGTTGCTTCTGAGAGAGGGAGATGATGATGGCAACATTGGCAGTGGAGTCACTGCAGCAGGAAAATGAAGGGTGCCAGACAGTCCCACCACATGTCCCCTGGCCAAACAATAGGAGCTGAACTTGGTCCAAGCACAAGTCCCACTGAGATCCTGATGAGTCCCCAGCCACATGGAAGCCAGTTTCCAGGTGCTATCACCCAGAAACAAGACAGAGAGGCACCTGCCAGCACCATTCTAGCCACATCTGCAGAAAAGTTACATCCAAACAAGCTGTGGGGTTCATTACAAATTTGTGTTGGGAGGTGTTAGGTGATTTTGGGCCTTCAAAAGGTTGAGCGCTGCCCCCTTTATCCTTCCTCTGATGCCCAGTGATATAATGGCTCTTCCCTGGATGACTGGTTCAGGAATAGAGGCCTTCTTGTTCCAGCTTGTCCTTTTCCACTGGAGATAGGAAATTCATATTATTAGTAATATTACAAGGGAGATCAGGGATACATTGTGCTAGGTATTACACAGTTAAATGGTGAGATACAAGCCCAGCCTCAAATAGCTTGCAGTCTAAACATACGTGATAGACAGGGATGCAGATCAGTGATTTGCTCATGTTAACAGGGAGGGCTGAGTGTTCCCTCCTGTAAATGAATTCCACAGGAAACGCTGTGAGTTTTTGACTCAATCTGACCCGCAGAGTGCCTCCACATACCACTACAAGTATGTGGAATATCCCAAGTTACTTTTCATAATTAAGTGAGATCGGCTATAATTATTTAGCCAAAACCCCAAATTGACATGAAAGTTCAGGAGCTTAATTGTAGGAGATGGAACAGAGTTTGTCCCACTGGCAAGTCTTGGATTAAACTGATAAACAAATAAAAGCCCACAATAACAACAGCATGTAACTTCATCAGTAACCCCAGAAAGCCACAAGAACTAAATCATTAAGATCAAATTCATTTTGAGAGCTTACTGAAGGATTTAACCACTGCTTGATTAGATGTTATATTTGTCTGAATGAGAACTGTAATGTGTTAAACTTTGATGGATGCTTGGTCTGGTCACAACTTGCTGATTTAGGCATCAACATATTTCCTTGGTCTGTTTTTAATTTTTGAAAGTTATTTGCTTGTGGAAAAATATGTTGCACCAGGAAAAATTAAAACATATCTCATTTGTGGTTCATCTTCTTTTAAGTAGCTGTTTTGGTTTGTTTTTACCAATAAAACCTTCTTCCTCAATTGTGGATATTTTGGGCTTCTAGTAAAATATTCGTTAACAATTCCCAATTATCATTCACATTTTTCTAATTATTTTTTTCCCCAGCTGATTTGACTCATAATTATTTGTTGGGTGTCTGTAAAGGTTTGATCTTGCCTCCTGACACACTTGACTGTGAAAATCAACTACTGTTCTTGAACTAAAACAGACTATCCAACATATAGAAAGTATCATGTTCTAAATGGTGTAGCGGCTAGTATATATGTAACACTGTTATCTAATGACTAAGAACTACATAATATTATTAAATAAAAGCCATAGTCCTACGGCCAGTGGAGAAAGAGTCTTATGATTAATACACTAGATTGAGAATCAAGAAAGCTGGGTTCAAAACCCAATTACACTACGTAGTTTTGTGTGACCTTAGGCAAATCACTTCATCTTTCAGGCCCATATTCTTAAAAGGTATTTCATTTTCAATGGGATATAGGAGGCCTACACACCTTTAAAGATCTAGGCCTGAGATCCTACTTTGCCTAAAAAGGAGTTAATAAAACTTCCTTTATCTTCGGTGTAAAACTTTTATCTTTGCTTTAAAACAAACATAAGGAAGCACTTCACACAACACAGAGTCAGCCTGTGGAACTTGTTGCCAGGGGATGTAATGAAGACCAAAATATAACTTGGTTCAAAAAAGAATTAGATAAGTTCATGGAGGATAGGTTCATCAAGGGCTATTAGCCAAGAAGGTCAGGGATGCAACCCCATGTTCTTGGTGTCCCTAAACCTCTGACTGACAGAACATAGGACTGGATGACAGAGGATGGATCATTCAATAATTACCCTGTTGATTCCATCTGAAGCATCTGGCACAAACCTCTGATGGAACACAAGATATTGGGTTAGAAGTACTATTGTTCTGACCCAGGGTGGCCATTCTTTGTTATGTACGTGTCTGGCCTATTTAGACTTTAAACTGTAAAGGTTAGGAAATGTCTCTTTTTAGTTGTACATACAGAAACTATCACAATGGGAGTGTCTCAGTTGGTACAGTTCTATTAGACTATGAAACATGCTTCCATCCCTCTACTGATGTGACTAAAGGACACCTGTGATATTTTTATTTGTAGATTAAGGCAAGCCTTAAACGTGTTATTTGGTCTTTTTTTGAGAAGGACTATATCTGTTTTATAGAATTAAATGCAACATCAAAGTCCCAGGAGTTCATGGCTTGATGCAGGAAGCACTGGGTGAAGTTCTCTGACCTTTGTTACACAGAAGGTGAAACTAGATGACCCAAATGTCTCTTCTGGTCTTAAAATCTATGAAAGTACAACATCAGCAAAAACACATGCTAACTCATCTATGTAATCAGGTAAGAGGAGAGTTATAAAGGACTCAGTGGATAAGTATGGGGAGAAAGGTGTTGTGCTCTACGGTAAGAATGTAGACACTTGCTTTTAGCACAGTCCCATATGAAATTCTGGTAAGTAAGCTGGAGAAATGTGGGCTCGGCAAAAAGACCATTTAGAGGATACATAATTGGTTAAACAGCTGCAAACAAAGAGTAACTGTTAATGAAATTATGTCAAATTGGAGGGATGCAGAGCTTAATTTGTGCCAGGGCTTTCCAGGGTTCAGCCTCTAGGCTTGGCAGTTCTTAGCCTCGGCACTTCTGGGTTTGCTGAATTAGTTATGAAAATAAAAAAAAAAAAAGAAAAATTGCTTGAGCCCCAGAAACTCTTTCATTACAAATTAGGCACTTGAGGGAAGTCTCAAATGGGGTTTCACAGGGAACTGTTCTGGGTCAGGTGCTGTTTAACATCTTTATTAAGGATCTGGATGTAAAAATAGAGAGCATACAGATCAAATCTGCAGATGACACAAAGCTAGGAGGGGTTGTTAACACTTTGGAGGCTAGAGCAAAAATTCAAAGGGATCTTGATAAATTTGAGAACTGGGCTATAGACAACAAAATGAAAGTCAACAATGACAAATGGAAGGTGATGCACTTAGGGAAGGAAAATCAAATGAACAAATACAGAATGGGAGATAACTAGCTTGGCAGCAACAGTGCTGAAGAGGATCGGGGAGTTGTGGTGGACCACAGCCTCAACATGAATCAGCAATGCAACGCTCACGCATCTGGGCAAGAGGTTAGACAAGATGACTCTTGTGGTCCCTTCTAACCCTATGAGCCTATGATTCTATGACCCTCCAATATATATTTCTACCATGCCAGGCATTCCTGGTTAGGGCCTATATGAAAAAAATGGAAGCATTCAGTTTCTGAATATTTGTCTGGGCCCCAAAAACCTTTCATCCTAAATTCATCAAAAGAGATTTGGTCTCAGTCAAGTTCCTGGTCACAAAACTCCACCAGCTTTATTAATATTATTTATTGACCTTTTTGGCAATCTCAGTGGGGAGGCTAAGAGCTGAACATTCTTTAATACCATGGCATCTACGCATTCTTCTCATTTCTAGAACAGGTCCCCCTGGATAGACATAAGATAGAGGGCAGATATGGGTTAATGAAGACTGAATAGGCTGCTATGCCTGTCATATAGCTGATTTCTAGAAGATGTTGACAACAGCCAGTGTGTGATGGAATTTGCACACCCCTTCTTTGTATTGTACCTCTTCAATGAATATACAGAGCACTTCAGCCTCTGGGGCTAAGAGTATAGCACCTTTCACCTGGGCTTAACTCACTCTCCCATCCCTTTAAATAATGAGACAATGTGAGCTTTGTGCCATTTTATACCTGTTATGTTTTCTGAAAAGGGTGGTGAGTATATGCAACTAAGCCATCTCCTACTTTCTGTGTAGCTTCTCATTGGTTTCCCCTTTATCCTGTGCTAACAAGAAGCTTAAGGGGAAGCCAAAGGTCACATCCGATTTTACAGATCAATGTTTTATTTTGCAACGCAGTCATAAATCAGAAATACAGCTGCATCCCAGCAGAAAAAATAGGGGCTTTATCCTTTCCCCATAGGAATCAGATTGAGCAGCCAACATTAGTCAAACTCCTGAGCCAGGATTTCGAGAGACAAGCTACCTTGCATAGAGTAAGCCACTGTTGTTTGATTATATTGTGAACTCTTACTTAAATATATCTGTTGTAAGATATAGTCCTCTGATGTAAGATTGGCACAGTCTAGCTCACACACCACTTTTATAACAGAGAATTAAGCAGAACAGTCTGTTTCCTTCGATCTCTACAAATTAAGAAGAGGAAGAAGCATGTGCTCTGATAAATACATAGGTCATGGTTGTCCTAAATGAAATATAGCCACTCTCCTGCCACACCATACTTCCCATGTTATTTAGTCACAGTGATGGAAATGCAATGTCCTCATTGTCATATGCAGTCTGGTTGTAGTTGTGTTAGTCCAAGGATATTAGAGAGATCGGGGGTGAGGTAAAGCCTTTTATTGAACCAACTTCGGTCGGTGAGAGAGAGCAAGCTTTCCAGCCACACAAAGCTCTTCTTCGGGTCTGGGAAAGGTACTTCCAGTGTCACAGCTAAATACAAGGCAGAATAGATTGTTTAGCATAGTAGTTAGCAAATATTCTAAAGCACCATTCAATGTATGGCCAAGTAATACCTTTTCAGTTATATGATAAAAAGAGTTATTGGGTTATCGACTGTTGTAATATGCCATCAATCCAGAATCTCTGTTTAGTCTATGATTTTTACTGTCTAGCAAAGTTATGAATTTAAGCTCTCATGCTCGTCTCTTGAAAGTGTTGTGCATGTTTCCTTTGAGGAGGAGGACTGATAGGTCAGATATAGAGTGATCGCTTTGTAAAATATGTTCACCCACAGATACGGTGTTTTTGTCTTTATCTTTTTCCTATTCATTTGAGAGTGTAGTGTTTGTCTGATTTCACTCACAGAGTTGTTATTGGGGCATTTAGTGCACTGGATACAGTACATCACATGTTATGATAGGCATTTGTAGGACCTATGGCTCTTGAAAGGTGCATTATGGGGAGCATTGATCACTGTAGCAGTGGAAATGTGTCTGCAAGTTTGACATCTGTTGTTCTGGCAGGGTCTGTTGCCATGTTGAGTCGGTGTGTGCACTGGTCTGTGGGGAGCTTGTGTCTGATGATGAGCTGCGAGAGGTTGGGGGGCTTTCTGAAGGCCAGAAGTGGGCGAAAGTTTTCTTTTAGTATGGGAACCCCACTGAGTATGGATTGTAGATGTTTAATGATTGTAGATGTTTAAGGAGTATGCAGTCAGAGGAGGATTTATTTCTGAACTGAAGCAGGTTCTCTTGGGTATTAGGGTGGCCTATTCCATAATGCAATCTACTTTTCTGGTGGAGTGTCCTTGTTTGATGAAGGCAATTTTAAGCATGTTAAGGTTTACATCCTGGACTTTCTCCTTGGAGCATATTCTCTGGTATCCTCATTGACATTTCTAAGAACCTTATGCAGATTAAGCATTAAATAAGTTACATTTTGGCCTAAGATGTTCCCCCAAACAAGAAAACACATTCAGTTTTGGTTCTCAATATTCTTAAACTTTAGGAAAATAAGTATTTGTTTAGATCTGAACATTTCAGCTGTTCCCATGTCTCCATCATGAGTTGAAGCAAAATCATGGGTCAATATGCCCATGGATCAACAGCAGAAACCAATGTGGATCTGAATTCCATGTTTAGCTTTGGTTCAGGCCACATGTTTGGCAGCATTCTGGAACAATCTGTTAAAACAAAATCTTGATCAGTAAGATTTAGACTTGTTTAGATCCCAGTGGATGGTTTTTCAAAGCCATTCTGTTCTGGAGAAAGTATTGCAGTCTGGTGAGTGGAAGGTTAGAAGGGAATTAAATAATCAAGTAGTGGCCACTATATCACCTGAAGATCTCTCCTATTAAGAAACTACCATTTAAAATAACAAGGTGCAATATGAACCTCATAAAAAAGTGTCACATTTCTCATTCTGATCTCCAATCACACTTGCTGAACACTGAGAAATTCACAAACTCAATTTAAAGGGGAAAATATAATAATGTTCAGGTTGAAGTCATAAGCACATTCATGCTATTAGACCTGTTAGCAAGTTTCCCATCAGACCTCCAGGGATATGGAAAGAGACCACAGATTTGTAAGAACTCTGACTATTTTCAAGATTCCACTTGAACTGCTGGGTTATCTACTTTTGCACAGATTGTCCCAGTGTATCAGAGCGCCATGCGACTGTAAATTATTAATTTGTGTGCCAATTAAAAGTAGCCAACTGCACCCACAAAGTATTCCCAAACTCTGATGCTGTACTGAAAGGAAACAGATTTCAGCATTAAATGGGAATCTAAACTTAACATAGAGCTTCTCATTCTGCAGTCCCCAAGCAGGCAAGATTCCCCATGAAGTCAATTTATCTATCTGTCTATCTATCTATTAGATCTCTGTACTTACATGGCCCTCGGCTCCCTAGCATCTGTCAATGAGGAGTTTTGCCTGAATCAAAATACAACATTTGAAACTTGAAAATAACAAGAAGCTCTGTCCAAATCCAGACAATCCTTTCTTCATTCCAAGAACCGAAGCTGACACAAACTGCTGCAAAAGTTCAAAAATGCCCAGGTAACTGTTTTCTACCCACTATTTGAATGTCCATACGTGTTTCTGTGCCATGTACTCATGGCTAGGGGAATTATAGCAGGTCTCTCCTTTCTAGCACCCCCCACTGAAAGTTGTGCTCCGGTCCTGTGGTGTGCTGTCTTTTCTAAACTCGTCACTCCAGTCGGGTCACGTTTTAGTTGCACCCTTTGCCGAGAAACATGCAATAGTCCCAATCCTTACATATGATCATTGGCCTTCAAATCTGAGCCCTGTGGTTCTTAAACCCTTCTGTTAGGTCTTTCAATCATCCTGATATCAGAGGGCTTCAAGGCACCTTATGTCAGGGGCCTTCAAGCATGGTAAGGGAACCCAGGCCTTCCTACTAGAGTTCCAATTCAAGACCCTATAAATCAGCAGCCAATGTCTGCTCTGTCAGACTCCCTGCAGCTGCCTGACTAGACTTTTCCTACTGCAACTCTTTTCTCAGGCCTTTTCTCCATAGCCTCTCAGCGTTCACCCTTTTTTCCAACAGAAACCATAAGTACAAACTTAAACCACCTTCTGCCCACCTGGGGCGGTGTCTTTTCATCCCCAAATGTTTCCTGCTCTGTTCCTCAGTTGAATGACTTGCAGGGCTCTCTCCAAATCCTGCCCTTTTGTCAGGGCTCACCACCAGAACTTGCGTCACCCTGGTGGATGCTCACATGTTCCCCTTGACCTCTTGTCAGACTTTGCTTCTTAGGAGAGGCTCCTAAGGCCAACTCTCCCCAACTTCTTCCTTAACCCCGCCAGTCTTGCCGCTCTCTAGTGCCAAGAGATGGACTGCAGAGTTATTTCCCACTCTCCCTGAGGTTTCCTACTCTCAGCTTCCTCTCTTCATAGTAACCACCTAGCTCCTCTGCCACCTGGACTCATTTAATTGGGCCTGGCCGGGCAACCATGTCCTGTAATTGAGCTTTCCACCACCAGTTAACTCTTTCATCCAAAGTGTGGAATATTTCAGGGCCCCCCAAAATGTTGAAATGGTAGACCAAGTTCTCAGCTAGTGTACGTGGGCACAACTCCACTTAAGTCAATGGAGAAGCACCAGTTTACACAAGCCAAGGATCTTGTTCAGTGAGAAAGGATACTTCCAGTGGTAGATCTGCACAGAAAACAGAGGAAGACATGATCCATGTCCCATCCTAAACAGACTGTGTGAACATACACACACTGGGGCCAGCTTCTTGTATCCTGGCACATATTCAGTAGTAACGTATGCCATACGTAGCCTCACTGAAGTTCAAGGCAGTACATGTGGAGAAAAATGCTACTTTGTGTGGGTAAAGATATTGGAATCTGTCCCTGCATGAAGAACGGGAAGTGAATTTTCAAGGGGGTCACTTGTTTTGGTTTTCAGCAGCACTTCTTTCTAGGGTGAACTATTGACGAAATGATATGTACTAATGAATGTGAAATGTATCCACTGGAATTGACGGAGAGGGCAATGAAGAGGGACAACAATACAGAAACGACCCTGCTCTGTCCCAAAGCAATGATACATTTCCTACGCATATTAAAACATGAAACTCTTCATTACCCAGCAAAGTCTGACAGAAACAAGGGAGATGGCATAAATTAAAGCTCTGCTGAATGAACTAACGTACCATAATAGTCACTTCAGAACAGAACCATGCTGGCTTTGAAATGCCCATTTCTGAGCCTTTTTTCTTGTGTCTTATCTTTCTGCCCCCATCCCAGCCCCTTATTACTATGACTAAATATAGGGAGTTTAAAGGAAACCTTAACTGAAGGTAAATCCCCAACAGTCAAATTCAAGAGTTTCCTTTGATAAAAAGCAAAGAACCCTTAGAGATAAAACACAGAGAATCCTAATTTCAGAGTCTGTTTGATGGCAACTAAGGTAAATGCAGCCCTCTTTAGAAGTATCCTCTTTATTTGTTGGCTGTTTTTTGGAAGCCGTTCAACTTGGAGTCTTTCCATGACGGATAGATAGGTAGAT
The DNA here is from genome assembly GCF_025201925.1 of Gopherus flavomarginatus. Classification (NCBI taxonomy): domain Eukaryota; kingdom Metazoa; phylum Chordata; order Testudines; family Testudinidae; genus Gopherus; species Gopherus flavomarginatus. Next base: position 9,038,419 of record NC_066619.1, on the reverse strand, counting down.
GGACAGTTGGCATTTGCCACCTAAACAAGTGATATTAGGAGACAGTTGAGGGGAGTACAGCTTAATCCCAGTCAATGCATTGACCACATCTCATTCAAAAGAACAAATATCCTGCATACAGTATATAAGGAAAGACCCACTAAAATACAGTTCTAGGACACATGGGGTTTATCACAATGAAGTAGACTGTGATTTTGCAAAGATCTCAACGGGGTGGAGTTATTAATAATACAATAGCATCTAGAAGCACCAAATCCCACAACTTCTATCCACTTGTCTGGCTTGGTCTGTACTTAAATTGTGAACTGCTTGAAATAGAGGGAATTTGTTTTGTTTTTTGACAGTTTGGAAAGCATTAGAAGTTCTTGTGCATGCTCCCTTAGGTGGAAATAGAGAAAAGCTGTCATTCAGCTACTTTATCAAAATATCACCTTCTGTATATGATCATGTCTCATTAATGATCTCATGATTACTCAGCCTGTTCTCAAAAATGGGCCACATCCCAGGTGCTTTAGAAGTGTCAACAGCTTTCCACAGGCCACATCTCAAGCCTTTGCTCATTTTTTTCTCACAGACCAGTGACTCCAAAATTCTTACTTGTTTAAAAAGTGCACCACTGAGATCCTAGTATAAGCCAATTCTCAGCTAACTGGCCTATTTGGATATGCTGAGTATTTTTCCAGCATGTATCACAAGCTAGCATTGACTCTTTAATTGAAAGCTCCTCTATGTTTTCCCCTTTTACCGCAGTGATAATAAAATGCATTTTTTAAACTCCATCCTCCACTGCTATGATAGGTTTTTACATTAACTTTTTGAACTGTAATTCAGATAACTTTAAAGTCCTAACTTCTCACCTTTTACCACTGCTGTTTAACCTTAGCTCCTATCTGTGCTTTTTGGAGAGGTTGACATATCTGTACATGGACAAAATTTCCCTCAGGGTTTTTCTGCAGGAAACGGATCAGAGTTTGTCATGTTAACACTAACACCAGTGAAGAGTTGCTGGCATATGGAGAAATGTCTAACATGGGCCTCACTCTCCTTCACAATACAGCTCCTGCACAGTGTGCTAGCAATGTAAATTGGCCTTAATGGAGGAGTAAATCATACCCACTTGAGACCCCATCCAGAACAGTGTAAAGGAGCCTTACTGTGAATGAGAATCAGGCCTTTGTTTCTATTTTCACCTAGCAAAGCTTGGCTGTTTAGCTCACAATGTTAAGTTTTTTTCATTCTGTTAATCACCAGTTCAAACCCTGCTTTCAGCCAGAACGCCTGCCATCACATGCTGCACAGGCTTGGTGCTTACTCCTCTGTACAGGGATAAATTACCCCCTCTGACTCTGTCCCTGCCTGCCCTGTCCCTCTAGGTTACAAAACTCAAAAACTGCCTGGTTAGCTTAGGACTAGGAAGACCTGGGTTTAACTCCGCAGTCCTGCTCCATCACTGACTTATCGTGCAGCCTTGGTCAAGTGACACTGTCTCAGTTCTCCACCTTTCAGGGCATTGTGAGGCTAAATATATCATAGAATGTGAACTGTTCGGCTACTATGGTGATAGGGTCCATTAGGTGCTTAAGAGAGATAGAAGAGGGAGGATTTTGAAAAGTATCTTCACATTAAAAAGCTTCACATTACTAGGGATCAGATTGATCTACTTACATGGCTCCATTTCAGCATAGTTTCTGAGCACACAAATTACTGAATATATGATCAACACTTCCCCTTCCACAAGTGGAGATGCATCACCTCCATTTTACAGATGAGTAGTTGGGCACAGAGAAATTCAGCTCTGGATTTTTAAAAGCCCTCAGTTCCCATTTAGACCTCAAGAGCTCTGAACGGTTTTGAAAATCTGAGCCACGAGTCTCACAGTGGGCTCTGACGGGTGCTGGGTTCTGCTGAAAGTCTGGCACCAATTATGAGGGCTGAGCACTTGAATGCCACATAATTTGTCACACAGAAAGTCTATGGGGATTAGACTCAAACCCAAGGAACCCAGTTCAGTTCCTTAATCATGTAAGCAGCTTTCCTAGTCTCATTCTCAGGAGCTATGCTGGGCAGGAAACTGAAACACTGCTCACTGCATATTAGTTACCATGGAGAGACGGCTAAGGCTGGACCTCTGCTGAGGGCACTGTGCACTACACACAGAGTCTTGGAAAGGTGGTGTCATGAGTCCTTCGTTAACATATGCAGCATGGGGGAGGCCATGTCTTTAGAGCCACGACTTTCTAGCAAGCTACCCAGGCCTCCTCCATTGCACATTTCTGAGCATTAGGCTGTAACTTGCCCATCTGCTGAGAAGGGGAAAGTGCTTGGATTTGCCTACCTGACCAGCACAGGGAGAATACACAACAGGGAACGAGTCTGTGATGGCCGTGGAGAGACTTGATGGCCTTTCCATCTGTAATTTCTACGGCTCTGTGGGTGAAACAGACAAGTTAGCGCAAACTGGGTTCTATTCTGCCTCATTCATCTTCCGTTGAATTAAATGTTAACAATTCGCTGGCTAGAACTTATTATTGTCAATGATATAATAGATATACAACTATATAAATGAGCCCAGGTTGGATATGATGGCAGAACTAGCGAAATCTCCATACTGAGAAACTGTCTGGGTGTATTATCATTGCTGCATTGTACTGCCTGTTGTTTTTCCTATCATCTAGCTACATAATGGCATGCACTTTACAGAGAAGAGTGACCTAGACTGATTTTCTGCTGTCCACGGGGAGACAGAAGAATGGGATTATAAGGATATAAATCCATCCTACTGAAAATGAGTGTCAGACTCATGTCACAGGAGATCTGCTGCATTCCAAAGAACACCTCCATTCCTAGTTGTTGACTTTGCCATTGACAACAGTTGAAGTCAGATCTAATTTCTCAAGAAATCTGCATACTGCAGCTAATCTCTAGGTTGCTAAAACCCAGCTATACCAGTTACCTGAAAGTAAACTCCATCCTGCAGCAGCTGCAGTGCTGGGCTCCTCCTGATTCATGTGGGTTTGCAGTGCACCCCTGGCCCTGATTTGCTATTGTGATGGAGCTGTTAAAGTAAGGAAGATGCACCTTGTTTCTTTACATTGATGCAAGGTCCCAGGGAAAGGTCTATCAGTTTCTCAGTATTGGATATTTAGCAGGCAGATCGTTTCCAAATTGCTACAGTTAAATAAAGCATGTACCACAGAAGCAGGGCTAACTTGTGGCATTCATGCTAATGTCCTGCAGAAGAGACAATGTAGTGGTACCTTCAGAATTTATCAGCTTGCATCCTCCATCCAGGTCAAGGCTGGAAGCCCAGCAAAGTTTAGGAGCTACAGTATATAGAGATAAACACTCTCTAAGCACTATGAATCAGCCAGCCAACAAGTAGGCAAGTGGAAAAGCTAATTATCCCTTACTTCTGGAGCCTGAAGAATTGGAGCTTTGCAACCAATCTTTCAAAAATGAGCATTGTTTTTAAGTGCAATGTATAAGCACTTACTTCACGTTGGACACTCAGAAACTGCAGCACCTAAATGTAATGCCCATTTATGAAAAACAAAAAACCAAAAAAAACAGCCACAGTCCCTACAGCGGTCTGGCTTTAGAAGCACAGAGCTATGAAAAAATGGTACCAAACATGCATAAACTTTCCAAATTGCATTTTCCCTAAATTATGCAGCATGTCTAGAATGAACAAGAGGTATTTATTATGTGGCAGACAGGTTTTTTGCTAGCACCTATTTGAGACGCATATTATAAACCTGGGTCTGGAGTTCATGCCATGTATGTATTTCAACAGAAAAGTACCTTGAAAGAACATGAAGATGGTATGGTTAGAGCTGGTTCCAGGCATTCATGCCACTGCTTTGTTTAAGTGGCAAAGCAAAGCCACAATGCCCCAGTAAAAGCACATAGGAGATTGTTTCGAATTGAACCCAACCTGTAGCTGGAATGAAAGGAGAAGTTTTCAGTTGGGGTACATGGCTTTGGGAACAGGGACCAAATCCTCAAAGGTACTTAAGTGCCCAACTCCCCGTTGCTTTCAGTGGGGCATGTAATACCTTTGAGCATTTGGGCCCAGGAGATTGAACAGGAATTTGTTCCTGAAGCATTCAGACCAAGTGGATATATATATATATATATATAGTGACAAAGCTCCTCCTGTACCTTGGTGGGTCCTGCGCTTTGCCCACCTCAGTGATCTTCCCCTTAGTCTGGGTCAGCTCCTCCTGTGTCTGATCAGGAGTTGGGAGGTTTGGGAGGAACCCGGGACCGCCCTCTACTGCGGGTTCTAGCCCAGGGCCCTGTGGATTGCAGCTGTCTATAGTGCCTCCTGTAACAGCTGCATGACAGCTACAACTCCCTGGGCTACTTCCCCATGGCGTCCTCCAAACACCTTCTTTATGCTCACCACAGAGCCTTCCTCCTGGTGTCTGATAACGCTGGTACTCCTTAGTCCTGCAGCAGCACAGCCTCACTCTCAGCTCCTTGCACCTCTTGCTTCCAGCTCCTCACATGCTCTGGCTCCTCCTCACCTGACTGGAGTGAGCTTGTTTTTAAACCCAGGTGCCCTGATTAGCCTGCCTTGATTGGCTGCAGGTGTTCTAATCAGTCTGTCTGCCTTAATTGGTTCTAGCAGGTTCCTAATTACTCCAGTGCAACCCTTGCTCTGGTCACTCAGGGAACAGAAAACTACTCATCCAGTGACCAGTATATTTGCCCTCTACCAGACTCCTGTACCGCATTGGTCTGGGTCTGTCACTATATATATATATGTTTAAAAAAAAACTCTGTTATAAAGGGTGAGCTGTAACAGCAGAACAAGGTGTCTGGCCTCTTGACCTAAGTCATTACACAGAGGGAAGAGAGAGAAACCAACCACTGATTGAAAGTGGGAAAAATTACAGCCCTCCCACTGCGTAAGAAACACTAAGAGGACTGTGCGATTAGACAGCTCCCGGGAAGCTGCTTTTAAAACTGTCTAAACTAAATTAAACAGGAATAATAATAATAAAAAACCTTTTACTGGTGTCCTGACAAACCTGAAAAACAAAGAGGCATTTGCTCCATGCAGTCAACAGTCTGAGCCAAGGCTTCTGCTTTAGTGATGGGTCATAGCTGGTTTCAGCAATGCACTGAAAGCTTCAAGCTTTGGCATGACCGAGCATTAACTCAGCATTGAGCTGAAGCTTTTGACACTTGAGACTTCAAACTTGGAAGGATTATAACACATATTGAATATCACCAAAAAGCCCCAAGCAACCAAACATAAAAAAAAAAAAAAACCAACCAAACACCAACCTACAGCACAAGCCAGATAAAATGTGATGGTTGGGCAAAGTTGGTCTTCTGAAACTGGTGCATGTTGAAAATGAACATTGATGTCCAGACCTTCACTTGGACCACACAATCTATTTAGATTACTGGATTTCCCATGGAATCTAGATCTTAGGACATTCTTTCCCATAGAACACTTCCTTGGCAAGTGTTTGAGAAGCAGAGTAGAACCAGGCATAAGGAAAGTCATGAATACTACTAGAAATGGACCTCATCCAATGACTTCAGTGAAATTTAGATTACGTGCCAGATTCCTGCATCCAAAACACCCTGGTCTTTAGGGAAGTTCTGAATCCAGTCTGAGGGCTTATCAGAACGGATTCTTTGAATCCATTGTTTACCATTGTAAAGCTCTTTGAGATATATTAATGAATGGTCCTATATAAGGGCTAGGGGGTGTTATTACTAAACACATTAAGTTTCTTACTTTTTACCCCACCCAACCACAGCCTAGAAGATTAAAATTAAATGTGATAGGCAAATAAATAGTAACTGGGCTATCATAAAATGTAACTGTAATTTATTTACAGCAGATAAAACAATTTCAAGGGTTTCTAAGTAAATACAATTACTTAAGTACAGGGGGAAATGTACTGATTACATTTCATACTGTAGAGATCCTATTTCACAGAATGAAATATTCTGTTGGGACAGCTGAACTATAAGAATGATAATAGTGGTGAAAGTTTCATTACATTGTACCTTTGGCATGCCTCATCTCCAATCTGGAGTGATATCACATATATAGGAAAGGTGAATTTAATAATCGGCATATCTAGCTCTTAGATAGAACTTTTCATTTACAGATCTCAAAGCACTTAAAGGTCAGAGTCATTAGCCCCATTCTACCAAAGGAGAAACTGAGGCACAGAGCACTCAAGTGACTCACATAAGGTTCCACATGTGGCCAGGGACAGATCTAGGGAAAAAAAAACCACTTGTGTTTTAATCAGGATGCAAGAAGTAATTCTTCCATTCTACTCAGCGCTGATTAGGCCGCAACTGGAGTATTGTGTCCAGTTTTGGGGAGCACATTTTGGGAGAGATGTAGACAAATTGGAGGAAGTCCAGAGAACACCAAGAAAAATGATTCAAGGTCTAGAAAACATGACCTATGAGGAAAGACTGACAAAACTGGGTTTGTTTAGTCTGGAGTAGAGAAGAATGAGCAGGGACATAGCAGTCTTCAAGTACATAAAACATTGTTATAAAGAGTAGAGTGATAAAATGTCCTTATCCACTGAGGACAAGAGAAAAAGTAATCAGCTTAAATTGCAGCCAGGAAGATTGAAGTTAGACATTAGGAAAAACCATGTGTGGCTGGTGGACCCTCCCTCTTTCAGGGAAGCTAGCTCCACAAGCCCCTTACACCTGAGCCCTCCTGCCCAGAGAGGAACTCGAGGCCCTCCCCGGGGCTGGAGGAGCCCAGGGCCAGTTGGAGCCCCCTCAGCTGTGCCGTGCCTCCCCTCCTGAGACGCCCAAGCCACTCTGTGGGAAAAGATCATCTCTTCCCAAAGAACCTGAGCTTTTTATATGTCCCATGCCAGTTCTGGGGCAGCTGAGGAGGTGGTATGTGCAGTATATAGAGTCTAGGGAGAGTACTGATGAAACCAGGAAGCTGAATAGCACATATCAGTTCCTCAGCTGCTCCGGAACCTGCACGAGCCTAATAATATGCAAAAACTTCCCATACAAACTCCACAACCAGTGTCTGGCAGCTGCAGAGCTTAGCCTGCCCTGGCCTATTATAACCGCTGCCTATGCAAAAAACTTTCTAACTGTAAGAGTAGTTTAACACTGGAACAAGTTATCTGGGGAGCTTGTGGAATCTCTGCCACAGGAGGTTTTTAGAGAACAGGTTAGATAAATACATGCCAGAGATGGTCTAGATAATACTTAGCCCTACCTCAGTACAGGGGACTGGACTAGATGGCCTATCGAGTCCCTTCCAGTTCTACATTTCCATGATTCACCTGAATCCCAGTCCAGTGTACTATCCACTAGGCCATAGTGTCTCTAGTTAACACAGTTTACTCTCCATGTAGATTCAGTCCTTGGGTCCTCCCCTGAGACTTTAAATAAGGCAGGGCAACTAGTTCACAGGGTGACATACCTGCCTGAAAATGAACTGAAAACAGTAGCTCCTATGAAATATCACTGAACAGCCAGCTGTTAGCTGGTCTTTCTGGCAACCTGGGCTAGATTTGAGCCAGCAACGTAAAGGAACAAAGGACCGTATCTCATAGGCAAGCCATAAGCCCCAGTGTAAACAAAGTGGACATTTATAACAAAAGTTGGCATGCTCTTTGTGTTACCATATATATAATACCTAGAGAACCTCATTCATTGAGCAGAACCCCATTGCGCAGGCATTTTAAAACACAGAGCAAGAAGACAGTCCCTCCTCTGAAGAAGTTCAATCTGAGCATGAGATGATAGACAGCAAGTGGATACAGACAGATGTGGGGAACTACATGTCACCCTGAGACAATATTGCTGTAACACTATGTTGCTCATGACCAATCATCACACTGCTGTTTATTATTTCATTTTAATCCAATATGGAGCAACAGGGACAAGTCGGAATCTTTGCCCTAGCCTTGGGAATTTTGGAAGCAACTCCATAGAACCTTGGTGAAAATTCACTCTTTTGCAGAAGGCGTGTGCCACATAAATCCTTAATTTGAGAGCATAAGTGTTGTATGTATTCCATGTACTGGATTTCAGCACATGTATCTTGATATTATTGTTAATTATTTGTATGAACATAGCACATGCAGCTTCCAATGGAGATCAGTGTCCCAATTATGGCAAGCACCAGGCAAATACATAAAAAGCAACAGTTCCTAACCCAATTTGCAATCTAAATAATAATATCTAGCTTTTATATAGCACTTTTAATTAGCACATTCAAGTCACTTTACAAGTGAGGTGAGTAACATTATTCCCATTTTCCAGATGGAGAAACTGAGGCTCAGAGTGTCAAGGTGACTTGTCTGAAGTCATCCAGTAGCTCATTGACAGAACTGGAAGGAGAGTTCTCTTGAATCCTTGTCCATTGCACTCTCTACTAGGTGACACTGCCACTGAACTGTGCAAGAAAAGAAATACCAGATCTCTTCTGGACCCAGTTCTCCCTCATAGTACAATTTACCTGACATCAGGTCATTAAAATTTCTTTTTCTCTCTTTTCCTTTGCATATTAACTTCCGCCCCTATGTAAGCCCCCACCTCTCTCTCTTTCTCTCTCTCCTGCAGAGACGAGAGCCTGAAGAAAATTGATGCACTGGCAGTTTGAATATGACATTCAGAAAGTGACTTTTTGATTTTCAATTAACCTTGCACAAAGAGGAAATATTCAAATTCACCCCTTTGTTCTTGGCTGCGTATGCCAGCCGGGCTGTTGTCAGGAGGAGTGGCAAACAGGATGGGTTGGAACGAGGAGGGAGGAATTGGCACCTCACTCAGGCACTCTACTGCTATTTGCACAAAATGAGACTAGACTACTCTGCAGTAATTACTCTCTGAAGGGGGAAAACAGGTAGGAGAGAGAGTGCTCTTGTCATTTGTTTGACTTAATTGTATGCTTTTACGAGCCGGCTGGCTGGAAGGATTAAAGTTACTTTTAATAACACTTCCTTTCAGAAGAATTTGATTTCAGATTTCCCAGCAGGGCTGCCTACCTAGCAGCAGAATCTTTTTCCTTTTCATTTTTTTCCTATCCAGCATCTAATTCCTCCAATTTTTTTCCCTCCCATGAATGTTGGTATTGTTCTGGTTCTCTGAGAGAAGCCAGGTTGCACACTGGGGCAAAATTAACTTTATAGAGGCATTTAAATAAGATTTAAAACCCTGTCCTGATTTTTCACACTTGCTGTCTGGTTACCCTAAGAAAGATACTTGATCGGTGCAGAGATTTGGCATTATTTTTTGGGGGGCAGAGGGCAGGCATGGAAATTGAAGTGTCATATTTACCCTGGTTCTCATTTGGTGAGCCTAAGCAGACTGGCATTATGAGAGTGGAAAGGTTGAGGGAGCACCAACAGTTTTCCTGTTGAGAAGAGCCTTCTTCTGGGCTTTCTCTCCCTCTTTCTGGGTGACTGTCAATTTTAGGCTAGCACAAGTTCTTATAATCTCACACTGCTAAGAGCGGCTCCTCTGCTATTTTATCTGAAGTGCCGAGATCTGGAGGGCAGGGATTCACAGATTCTTAGAGTTTGCCTGCGTGCTTTAACCTACTGCTGTTGATACACCCTATGGAACTTTTAGTGTGCGGTAGCAGGGTCTGCACGAACAGTTAGTGTGCCTCCAGCTAGTGCGTTGAAGATTCACAGCCCAGTTCAACCCACACTAAGTCTTCGTGTAGACAAGCTGATAGATTATTAAAGCCAGAAGGGACCTTTAAATCATCTAGTCTGATCTCCCATATAACACAAGCCAGGGAGTTTCAACTGAGTACTCCAGAACTGAACCCAATAACTTGTATATGACTAAAGCCATCCAGACTGCTACAGTGAAAGAAGGATTCGAACCAGGAACCTCTTGTCTAGATATACAAAGCACAACATTGTCCCTTGTTCTTCTAAGACCTACCTAAACATTTATTTTATACTGTATGCCACTGTAGCACCTCCCCATGTTTTAAACCCTGAACCTTCAACAATACAGTCCAGACGTCTACCATGTGAGCTACAGGACTAATGAAATGAAACATGATAAGCAGCTCTCTGGCAGTAGCAATGAATAATATAAGATGGGTCCTTCCCATCTCTGGGTAGCAACAACTCCCTGAAGCTGATGCAGCAGCAACTAGTGAATTGTTTGCTTTCAAATACATCACCACAGGGTACCTTGGCAATGGAAGTATTATGAGGCTATGGGTAGAAGTCATTAAAAAAAATAAACAGATTCTTAAGTGCCATGGCTACAAGAGAGAGGTTAAACCTTCCAAGGAGAACTGTCTGCAAAATGGGAACATTGTTTGCAAAAGTTTTCAAGGAAAATGTGCCCCTTTTTTTCATTACAAATTAGTTCTAAGGGTATGACTATGCCGCTGGAGCATAAACACTTGCTACCATGAAGAAAGGGGGTTTTCCATCACTCTACTAAATCCATCCCTTTGAAAGTAGCAGTAGATGGAAAAAATGCATCCATCAGCCTTAATGGTGTCTATGGCTTAGCTCAGCTAAACTGCATCTTTGAGGGCTGTGAATTTTTCACATTCCTGAGTGAGGTAGCTAGGCCAAACTAAGGTTTAGGTGTAGAGCAGGCCTAAGTCCAGACAAGTACCCAAAACCAAGGAACTGCTGCTCTGCTTCTCTGACCACACTAGGGATATGTGCACACAGCTGCCAATGACTAATAAAAGGGCAGGATTTGGTGACCAGTATTAAATCCAATCTCTTGAACATTTCCAGTGATGCAGCCTGGAAATAGGGACTGTTACAAAATGGGCCCAGCAGCTGGGTTAAGGTCTGCCACTACTTCTGGCCCCATCCCCTTATCACTAATGAGGTTTGTAACTAGCTGGTTTGGCTTTGAATGCTTGTGTTCCCATGTGGATAGGTGTATTATGCATTAAGATTATTTTTAGGATCCCTAGAATTGTTTATAGGAACTCGTTTATTCTTATTAAGCACATCAAAAATTAAATTAATAATAATATTGAGCTCAACCTCAAAAATCTTCCTTACTAGAGCATCACGTTTTAAATTCTCTTTTTTTCCCCCTCTCTCTCTTTCTTGGGAACCCATCAGGCCACAAGGTCATTTCAGTCTGAACAAATTCAGTCCCTACATTTGTAGTTTGTTTCTTTAATACTCAGTTCAATACAGTCTTCAGAGAAGTGTAAACTGAGTTCCACTTACGGCTCAAACTTTCTCCTTTCAGTTGCTCAGAAATTTCTCAACAATTGTCTTCTGGGCTTCTATTTTTCATGCTTGTTCTCAGGCTAATGGTGAGTCATTGTCTGAAAAGTTTGAGCTCAATCAGCTGAGCCATTTTTGAGTTACGTGTGTGTGAAAAAGAATACGACTCTGTCCCGATATGCCATTTGGAATTATTGCACTCAACTAACTCCAAAATGGCTGTCAAATTTAGTATGTCTGTATCGTACCCCTCCTGGAGGAAGGCAAGACAATAAAGCTTCAAAGGAAGTCGGTCCAATAGATTTAAAGTTATAAATATTTAAATTTGGCATATTTACAAATGCACACTAGACCGGTTTTCATTATGTTTTTCATGGTGCCCTCGGGCTAAAGCAGTTTGGTACATTGGATGCACACCAAGTCCTTTTAGATTTTTGGTTGCCTTAACTGCTTAAGGCTATACAACGAGTAGCAGCAAAGCTTTCAGCAATGAGCTGCCCTAAACAGTTTGGGTGCAGCCTTACTCCCAAATAAATAATTGGGTGTTTTGCATTCACTTCTTTAAGGGTTAAATTCACCCCACAGAGCTTATACATCACTTAAGTTCTACTGAGCCCTAGACAAAGGTTTTTTAAGAGGGGTATATGCCATGGGCTGGTCTTCTTATAGATCATAGAATTGGAAGGGACCTCAGCAGGTCATCTAGTTTAACCTCCTGCTCAAAGCAGGACCACTCTCCAGACAGATTTTGGCCCCCAAGTCAGTCCCTTCAAGGGCTGAACTCACAGCCCTAGGTTTAACAGATCAATGCTCAAACCACAGAGCTATCCCTAGAACATCAACACATGGCTACTCAATTGCGGGCACTCAAATTAAGAGCACCTTTAGCTCTCCCAACTACTCTCCTGAGCTTTGGAGGGCGCTTTTCCAATTCTAATGATGTCCTTAAGTGATTCAGGGTGACTTTAAACTTTCTTAACCCGGCCTCATTTTCTATTCAAAAGAAGGGGGATTAAAACAAAAAGTCATGGCAATGCAATAGTGAGACTGGGCATTCAAGTTTAAGGAAACCAAGAAAGAAATTAGGTTTCTAATGCTACCTTAGCTTGCCTGTGGACCACACAGAGAGCCAGATTTTGTGCTATGTCCCCGATGGGGGAAGGGTGGCCCTTGTGTAGGTTAGAGCAATCGTATCACAGCCTTCCCTAGACTGCCTACATTCTGTAGGACCCAGCAGTATTGTTACTTGCCCTCATGCCTCAGATATACACCCTTTTACACTGAATGTGGCTTCTCTGCCAAGCTTGCAAGCAGGGGAGGACAGCATAAGGTTTCTTATATGAGCCTTAAGTTTCTGCTGCAAAGAGCAATTCTTCTCATATGCCAGAGAGGGGTGCAGCCTCATGACCGTGTGGTAATCCATTCATATTTCCTTTAGTATCACACTAGTATTAGTTTTTATAGTTAAATATTATATTAAGGAGTAACAAGCATCCTTTTAAAGTACATATTATGTACGCTTGGCCTGGTTCTCCAAGGTTTCGCACCTTCTGTAGTCATTTCCAGTGTGCAAAATCGGTAGAACATATCAAAGTCAACCACCTCTTTATACAGGCAATAGCATTTTACACCCACTTTGCAAGGTGTAAATGGCCATGACTCATCGTTGCAAAAGAAATCAACTTTGGGATGTTTGCCTGCAGAAAATCCTCAAAATCTCTTCATAATCCTCAGAGTGAGCACCCTGCCTGGGACATATTTTCACTCTATGATATAGGGCCAGAGACTCGTCCCATAGCATCTGAGCACCTCACCATGCTCCTGATATGTAAGGAAGTGCCATTGTTCCCATTTTACAGAAGAGGAAGAAAGATACTAGGGCCAGGTCTACACAACAGACATATATGGGTATAACTACATCACTCGGGTTGTGAAAAATCCACATCCCTGAGTGACATATTTATATTGCCACACACACACATATAGACAGTGCTATGTTGATGGAAGAACTTCTCCTGCTGACATAGCTACCGTCTCTTGGGGAGATGGATTAACTTTGCCAATGGCAGAAGCTCCCGTGGGCATAGGAGCATCTTCACATACAGTGCTACAGAAGAGCAGCTGCTCCAGTGCAGCTTTGCCGCTGTAACGCTCTAAGTAACTTGGTCAAGATCACAGAGGAAGTATGGGGCAGAATAGGGAATCAGGCCAGCATCCTAACCTAGAGATCACTAGAGTTTTATACATGCTGCTCTTAAAAGCTCTAATCAGAGAGCTTTCCCATCATTTCCCCACGGATATGATCTTGTAGCCTGCAATGAGAACTGAGGGTGCTCGGCACATCCCAGGACCGGGTATGAAGTCTGTGGAAGTTTGCAGCAGTTCAGCTTCCATTCAAAACTGGGCCCAAAGCATGCAAACCTCAGGAGTTTTGAAGTAACCACTAAAACTATTTCATCCAAGCTGACCTTCTTTTTCCATCAGGTTTCAACTACTTAAAATTGAAGTGCTTAATAAAGGAAAGAGAAAGAATTTTGATGTTACCAAGTGTTAAGCAATTTAAGCTGTGACTGCACTAACCTTAAAGTAAATGAACCCAGGTCCAGGAGCTGCATGATCAAATGCTGTTACAGAATAATTTAGTCCAACAGGATATTTCAGTAATGAAATCAAAGCTCATTCAGTGCATATTTAAAGCACTCACTTGTCACTTGCTCTTGAGAGTTCAGTCTCTGTATATATGTGTAAGCTCCTGACCAAACTTTGAATACAGTGTTGAATTAGACTCCACTAAATGGAATTTTTGGCTGAACGTTTCCGATTCCATGATGTTTGTATGTACAGTAGCTCATTGTGGTTGCTGTTTGTACTTTTATTGGTATGGTGGACGTGTCTAGGGGCCCAGATCATAGACCAGGACCCCGTTGTGATAGGCAATATACAAACACAGAATGAAAAGACTGTCCTTTACCCAAGGGGCCTGCAATCTCCAAAGCCAACTACATTTAGATTATTCCAGCTATTATACATGGGACTTGTGACATTTACAACAATTTCCTAGACAAACCTTATTGAATTAAGTTAAAGCTTAGGACCTCTTTCTATTAAAAATGCAAATGTGTATATATGATTGTGGGACTGTATGGAACTTCTCAGGAAGTTATCTGGCACTTTCTTCCTTGTGTTTTTCCAGCCAGATTTCGGTTCTGCACTGCAGCAGAAAGTGCTAATCACCAGGCTATTAGACCACCTTAAATTAACAATTTATGAAGCATAAATATTCAACCTCGATGATCTGGTCTATGCCAAATGTTTGCACATGAATGAAGAGTCATATCTCCTACTTGCCAGTGTTTTGAGGTTAGGGATGCAGCTTACAAGAAAACACTAAATAGAGTGTTTATTTAAGCATCTTCTAAAAATCTGTTTGACCTAACTACAGACTTCAATGCAATAAGGAGGCATTCTAACACCATTAGTATCTGGATTCCAGCCAGAGAAAAGCTTCTTACTTTATATCCTTTTAGGCAGTGCTGATGAAACTACCGAAAAGTAAAGTTTAGTAGCACTTAATTCATTTTAAATGGTAAGGCAACTGGCAAAGTGTATCACAGGATGACAATAGACAAGGTTCCAGCTGTTAAAGGTCTTGTCCCAGAAAAGAGTTTTCTTAATGAATATAAAAAATTTGTTTCCATTTAGGGCAATCACAACAAGATATAATCCAGTATGATATGGTGGCTTCATGTTGAAAACTTCTCTTCCCAATTATATAAAGGTTCCCTTCCCCTTTTTCAGTACATTGCCGTCAAGAATACCATTTCCCACATCCTTGTTCTAATGCTGAAGCACCATAAAATTAAGCAGTCCAGATTTCTAATGCAAACTGCTCAGGGGCAAGATGAGTTTAAGTGTTTTGTTGAGAGCCAGTGTTTAAGTAAACATTACAAATGATGGTTGTGTTGTATATAATGTAGAATGAAGCTCTTGAGCAATGTATTATTCATAAAATACATCCGTTTATCAGTTTGATCATGCTGCTTTTTTTAGAGAAGAAGACAAGGTTTTTAGTCCTGGTACTAAGCTAGCATGTTGCATGGAAAGAAGGAGGGTTTCTGTAATATTTTCAAAAGACCTCTATTGTATTCCAGATCAGGTTTTTGATGCACCTGAAGAAGCGATGCTTCTTCCCCCAAAGACTCCATCCAGATTACACATACCAAGTGAACATAGGCTATTGAAGAGCACACTGTTCACTGATTTCTCCAGCCCAAGGTGACTCCTCAACAAAACTGCTAATTCTTTCATCTCTAATAAAACAAAATGGAAGGTGAAGAAAAATATAGACTTTTACATACTGAAGTGTTTATACACAAGCACAGCAAAGTATTGGAAATAATCAATATCAGGAAATGTGCTAGTAAATAATGGAGACAATGATCTAGGATATGAGTCTTTAACCTGGGGGATCAAAAACAAGTCTCAGGAAGTCACAATCACTATGCCATTCCCACATTTTTTTGGAGGGGAGAGGGGTATATTGTATAGATACTGGTTAGATGGTAGAGGAGTTCCGAAGTGTCACGGTATGCAAAGCCACTAATCTAGAGGCCATATCTCAAATGTAAATGGGTGATATGTGTTACTGAAACAGTAATACAGAAATTAGGGACATTCCCATTCTTGGGCATTAGGCTAAAGTTATTTGGAGTTAGAAGACCTGGATCCTATTACTAGCCCAGCCATTGACATCCTTGTGCAACTGACTTAGGCTAACATTTTTCAAAATTGGACGGCTGACTCCATAATTAAGTACTGGGCCTAGTAGTTAGCTCATGGGAATGGGACATAGAAAAGCCTGGGATCTTTTCCCAACTCAGACCAATGACCTGCTCTATGTCCTTGGATGAGTTATTACGTCTCTCTTTGCCTTTGTTTCTCCTCTCATCTTTTGACTGTATCGTCTAGGTAGATTGGAAGCTACAATTTACATAGCAGAGATAAGTGAAGAAAAGTGGAGATGGTGACATTACATGTCATAAGAATATATACTGGCAGCCTTCAACAGGTGAACAATGCAGTGTGTGCAGATGACATTAATTGTACAATGAATACAAAGAGATGGCTGGGAGGATCTTCTACAGACCATGGGGATTAGAGGAAAATGACAATAGGCAATAGCAGGATGGAAAATATGTTTCATGAAACTTTTAGACAGAAGTGACATATTTTTGGTTTTCACTTGATTCTGTTTTGGGGTTTTTGTTTTGTTTTGTTTTTTAAGAACTTTTTTTTTTTGGTAAAAAATCCAGAAGTTATTGAAAGAAATGAATTTTTTTTTGTGCATGTGGCAAATCTCCCAAACAACCATTTTTTTATTGAAAATGTTGATCAGCTCTAGATATTTCCAAACTAACCTCCATAATGTCTGCAATGCAAGAGATGGAACAAATTGAAAATGCTGGCCTCTGGCATCTAGGTTATTTTTTTCTCTAAGAATATAAGGAAGTAACTTTTGTTAAGCAGCAGTAAGGAGCTCTCAGCTACAGGAAATTACAAACTGAGCCAGTGAGGAGCATCCTTTTATGAGGGCACGGGTGGGAGAGGAGAGAGGGAGGAACAATGTCTCTTTCAAAATACACTCCTTGGAAGATGCTCTAACTTATTGAAGCATAACCTTTGATGCTTATGGGCAGCTCTGTAGCATAATGAGCTCCTACTACTCCTTGCCAGAGCTTCACAAAGGTACAGCACCCCACAATCCCAAGACTACTTAATGCTGTGAGCATGCCTCCTTCCATCTTCCTTAATCTTCAGAACTCTTGTCCACTGGAGTCTGTTAGGGAAAGCAAAGAAGGACCACTTATGCCACTCCTGCCTGGGGAACATTTCCCAGCCCTGTTGTAGACCTTTGATGCCACTGGAGCAACGTATAGGCATGAGGGTTAATATACAACTGTGAGTGTCCATTTGTAGCCAAGAATTTCTCATGGTATCCTTCCCGATGCACCACACACTCTATTTCTCTCCTTTGACTTGTTACTACCTGCCACTTCAGTAGAATATGTAAAAATTTGTGATACAAGGGGAAAAAGCATACCTGACACATTATAGTTAGATGCCAGAGAGCTGTAGCAATGCAGAAGCCATTGACAACTCTGATCACTTTGATATTTCTTTCTGGATTCCACTTTCTCATCTGGGGAACTGGCTGTAATAAAGGTGCAGCACACTGGAATGCTGGTAAAAGATCTCTTTGCCTTCTGGCCACAGTCATTGGTGTACATCAGGAATGCAGAGGGCATGGGTCAGTTTCCACTAATTCCAGTGGCTAATGCTGCAGTTGCTTTTTGCTATGTTAAAACAGATTTAATTATGGCCATAAGAATGCAGCACAGAGTAAATGGCAAGAGTGCTTCATTTTCTTGTAGATGAGCTCCAACTCCCCGCCTTGCCCCCCCACCAAAAAAAAAAATCAAAACAATCCACCCTAGAAGCATTCATGAATTATGCAAGTTGCCTCCTACCATGCTAGCAAAATTATCTCCTCTACAGTAATCATCAATATCATTGACCTTTGTCATAAAACTTGGGTCATTTATATCTATATCCCATTAAAAAGTATCATCCCACAACCACCTCTTTGATTCTATTAAAGTGATGTCAAAAAGAATCATTGACTTATTGTCAAACCCATCCAGCCTTCCACATTAATATACTTACCGACACGTCACTAATCACTCAGCAAACAATGCACAGCACATACTGGGCAATGAAAAGTGAGGGATAAGAGCTGGAGAACTCTGTCCTCCTACCTGCATGGGTTTGATGTCGACGATGATAAATGAAAGACGAGGCATAATAGCCTTTTGCCATTTTCCCAGCCTCCCTGAGGTGCAGACTTGCACAGGCACTACTACTTTATGTTCTGTTTTCCTCCCTTCTCTGTGAAGGAGCAAGAAAAGTATGAGCTTTAGCTTAGTCAGTGAATCACAATGGTACAGATTGTTTTATGGTTTTCTTTCAAGGAGGAGTTTTGCTAACTTCTCCTTCTACCACTTACTGATCTTTACATGCCTTTGGATAGAGTAAGTTGGCAGAGGACATGTATATGGGGACGATATTTTGGATGTTCGTATTCTTGCTCACTAGGCCAAAGCTATTTGGAGTTAGATACTATTCCCAGCACGGCCACTGGTTTCATATACCATTGTGTGAAGCTAATTTAGGCTACTGTTTTCAAACTGGGATGCCTAAATCCATATTTAAATGCTGGCCTAGCAGTTAGGTCATTGGAGTGGGGACACAAGAGACCCAGGGTCCATTCCTAGTTCAGCTACTGACCTGCTCTATCACCTTGGACAAGTTATCTGTTTCTCATCCCACCCTGGCCTGTCTTTTCTATTTAGACTGGGCCCCAATCTCACTTAGGCCCGTAGATGTGACTGTGATATAAATATTTAGTAATAATGGGGGTCTAGTTTTCAGAGACTCTCAGCACCCACAGCTCACAGTAACTTCACTGACAACTCCAGGTGTTAAGCACTGCTAAAAAAACTGCTTCCTACAGTCCCTAAATGTTAGACACCCTATTTGAAAAATGCTGACCTTATTTTTCTTTACTTTAGTTTCCCAACTCACAAAATAGCATTGATAATATTTATGCAGCTCAGCGATTGTGAGCCTAAATTAATGAATGTTCAGAAAAGGGGCTTGAGATCTGTAGATGGATAGAGCTATATAAGTGCAAGTCTTTATCGCTATTTCTATGTTAATTCTATTCACACATTTCCGGAAAAAGAAACAAACAATCAGATCTTTCTAAGGACTAAGAATTGCAACACTAAGGAATCAGATTTTTTTTTTTTAAAAGAGTTTTGAAAGGGTTATAAGCTCTCATGGTTTAGGGCATAAACCAACCTTTAACTATTCGGAAGAAACTTTCCCTAAGGGTAAGTTATTACATAACTAATTGATGTAGAATTCTATGCCCCTTCCTCTGAAGTATCAGGTGCTGGCTACTCTCAGAGGCTGGTTACTGAACTAACTGGACCACTGGTCTTGTCTGGTACAGCAATTCTTATCACGGTGTGAAATGAAAGAAAATTGTCTTTACTGGAAACTAATTTCAAGGTAGAGTTACCAGCTGTGCCAGTAAAATACAAGCAGGCCAGTACCTTAACTGCTTCTGAACATGGAGCCAAATGTAACTCTTTTGAAGATCAGCAGGCTTAGTTTGACAATTCTGGCAGATGCCTCGTACACTGAAGGACACTGAAGCTTGTGCCAAATTCTGTTCTTTGATTTCCACAGATCTGCATGCCCACATCTGGCTGCAGGTGGGGCTATCAGATATGTACATCTGCCAACAATGACCCATGTTTAAATACTGCATGGGTCTGTAATTGACTGTTTCTGTGGCTGTTCTGTGCTTTGTTCTCCCACTCTAATCCAGATAATGAGTTAAATCAAAACTTTTTATTTTGAAAACATTCTTCTCCTCTTACCTCCTTCACACACACAAAGAAAAGGGGGCCACAGGGAGGGTGAAAGAGACAAGAATTCAGCCAGGAATTCAGGTTCTCTATTGGGTTTTCAGGTGCCCGCAAGCTATTCAAAGACCACTAACATAAATGATGCCAGAGAGCTAATACAGAAGCTCAGATATGAAACACAAAACGTGATTTCAAAATGAAGCTAAGACTACGGTAATTAAAAATAGATTAGCAAAGAGGGAAATGTCTAGAAAGAAGTAGGAAGGTAAAAAGAAACATATTTAAAAGTGGTGACTCAGAGAAATTGGGGAAAATTTAAAGGAAAAATCAATAATAATTGTTACAGCTTAGCCAATAATTGTGTCTAAAATTTGACCTGCTCTCCTTCTCTGGAAAGGCTCAGAAACCAATTCTGAGTTCCTTGAAATTACTCATTATTCAAATGTATAAGGCAATATTTTAATGAGTTTTTCTGCTCTTAAAAACAAAAACACTGAATCCACTGTGTGTATTTGACATTTGAACTTTGACATTTGAGTTGTATTGGTTGTGATTTGGTTCTCTGAGTCACATGGTATGCATCTTTTGACTGGATGACCACAACTCAAATTGGGAGGACTTGGAGAAAGCCATTGGTATTCTGAATGACAAGCTGGGGGTAGGGGTGTCAGCAGTGGATATCAAATTCAGCAAAAAGCTTTGCGCTATGTGGTGACACATTTTTGGATGACGAAACCATCATATTAGTATTATTAGGATATTAGTATTACAGCAAGTAATATTGGCAACACTGTAATGCCCTTCTTTGGCTGATACCAACTGTCAAACACTTATCTGAAGGCTCATCCCACTCAAGCAAAATAGCTACAGTGATGGGGCAACAATGGCCTTGTATTGAAAAGGAAAGGAGCTGAACTAACATGTGTCAGGGCACACTAATAATGCAGTAGACCTCCCTGAGCATGAGAAAGATGTCTCAGACTGAGAGCAGATAACTGACACTTATGGAATGTTTTGACTGATAGCCAATGATGACTAAAGAAATATATTGAGTCCCTAATTCCACAGTTGGTGGTAGAAAAGTAGTATCAAAATAGATGGAAAGAGGCACTGAGTAGCATGGGGGCTTTATAATAAGGTACGGAGTCTTCCGTTTTTAAGATGCTGATTCATAGCCAACGCAGGTCAAAAGTAACCAAAAGTTACTATTAGCCGCAGTTTGTTCAGTGGTTTGTGTAAAACAGGGGTTCTCAAACTGGGGGGTCGGGACCCCTCAGGGGGTTGCAAGATTATTGCATTGGGGTTCGCGAGCTGCCAGTCTCCACCCCAAACCCTGCTTCCCCTCCAGAATTTATAATGGTTTTAAATATATTAAAAAGTGTTTTTTATTGATAAGGGGGGGGTCACACTCACAGGCTTGCTCTGTGAAAGGGGTCACCAGTACAAAAGTTTGAGAACCACTGGTATAAAAGGAGCTAATTTTAACACCTTCATGAACTGATGGTCATGTAATGCAGTTGGTGGCCATGTCACACCTAATTGGCTCTTTCAAGAAGAGAGGCTCAGCACACAAACAATGAACTAGCACTACACCACTAGCGAAGATCAGTCCAGGTCAGGGTTGTTGAGATGCATTAGTTGAATGGTTGATATGGAGAACCTGCAGTGCTTCTGTCCATGCCATCCATCTCTGTATTATATAGTATCCATTACCACAAGATATGGGCACTACAATATACCTGATCAATAGATACATGGAGAACTTCCATTCCCAGGTTTGTGAAAGGAGTACCTGCTGTAAACACTAAATTTACCAATGTAAAGATGGGAAGAGTGCTTTGTATCTAGCGAGGTGCAATTTGTGTTTGTAAGTTTGTTCCTAGGTGTTTCCTGTAACTTTGGATCCAGGAACTATAATTCCCAGATTGTACTGGGGGGAAGGAAGGAGAGAGAGGAGAAAGAGAAGAAGGAAGGGAATATTGAGGGGGATAAATCTTACTTTTGCTGTTCTCAGGTCTTCTTCAAAGCGTTTCGGGTGCAAAAAGTGCATTTAGAGGACTAAAAGTAAAGAGGATACTAAATCTGCTCCTTGAGCTGATGCTGTGTGTTTATGGGCTCACAAATGGGAGATTATTAGCTCTTCTAATCTGCAAGTGATGAGCATAGTATAAATACCTAGATGATAGAGAGATAAAGGTATCTGCAGTGCAGATGCTAGTGATGGGTGAACCTAAAACCATTCTGAGTTCAGATAATAAAATGAAAGACTGGGTGTCAGATCTGAAGCTAGTGTAAATTGGTGTAGGCCTACGCTGATTTACATCAGCTGAAGATCTGGCCCTGGCATATTTATCTGAACCTCCTGCTTCTGCAAAATAGGTCTGAAAATCACATACAATTCTCCCATATGATATTCCCATTCTTTCTGGCTGAGCTAGCAATTCTGCAAAAACGGACTTTTTCACAGATCACTATCGTATCCTGGCTGGATACACAAAGAGCAAAACATATTAAAATTATGTTTCTCTCTCTTTATTGCACACCAACAGTTAACTAAACTGTTTTGAGCCACCTGAAATTTTGGTTTGAATGAACTATTCAGCCCAAACAGAAAAATACCAGTACATCTACATTACATATCTCAGCCTCTACTGGCTCACAAGAGGAAGAGCTGCCCTTTTATCTCACTGTCACAGCATTTATTGTGAAAAGCTGGAAATGCCTGCTCTAGCCTCAGCTAGGTTTTTATTTCCCCTATACCAAACTGTGCCTTGCACTTAAGAGTTGTCAGCAGTGGTAATGCACATGCTCTCTTTGAAGTGTTTCCAGATATTCCAACCCACAGAGACGCACACATATGCCATCTTGAAAATAATAAATAATAATTATAATTTGGGTACCTGTCTGCTGCACAAGTGCAGAGCAGAGGGTCAAAAGAAGTTGAAAAAACAAAAATAAATTTCCACTGAATGCATCTGGTTAAGCCAAATTTACCTATATCATATCAAGTCAGCTTAAGTAGAGTGCTAGGTTGGTTCAGTCTGATGTATGCTTTAACAGAAACACACACAGATATTATGTTGTTATAATTATTATTAGTGCAATGTATTGGCTGGTGTGTTTGGGAACTGCTATCCTCCACTGTCTGTATTCAGAACTACCCAGTTGTATACAATAGATCTAGGGTACTACCACTTAACAAAGAGCTTGTGTGAATTAGAAAGCTTGAAATAGTGTAACTAAATCAGTTGATTTATACTGCCTGATGCGAGCCTCAAATGTATAATACATATTTAAACTGGTTTACTTAATTCAGTACATGACCATATTAAGATAACCAGTTTACATTGTGTTTAAACCAGTGAGAGTGTGTCTACATTATGGTTTTACATCAGTGTAACTATATCAATTTAGTATGACACAAAAACTGTGTGTGTATTCCAACATATGTGTGGAAAGCCTGTGCCTTTAGAACAAAAGGATCTTAGCTGTATCCCCACCATAGCTATGATGTACAATATAATGATAATCCTACTGCTCAAGGACTCGCTACATTATTAAATTATTAGTACAGTATTTTGTTGTGTGTAGAACCACCATATGCCAAACCTCTGAAAATTATTATTAATCTTAGTTACAGGAATGACTGGTGGACTAAAAACACACAGAGAGAAAAGAAAAGAAAAGAGAAAATGAAAAGACTAGGGGAAAGAGTGAAAAGAAAAAGCTTTTGTTGTAAGAATACAAATTCTGGGCCGAATGTATCCCTAAAGTCACTCGTTAGCTTCAGTGGGGTTACACTAGGGATGAATTTTACACAATGATTCAGTCCATGGACTAGAAAGTTCTCTGTTACATTACCCATCTAGGTGGTGTTTTAGAAATAAAGGTAATTAAAATATTTGGTTTGGAATCCAAAATGCTCAAGATGGAGGGTTTTTTATATAATTTTACTGCCAATTTGCAAAGTTTTTTCACTAAACTTTTTTCTCGTGTGAAATGTTCAAAATAGGATTTCAGAGTCTAGTCTTTGTTTCCCCTAAATCATATGAAATCAAATATAGTGTGGGGGGAGGGGGACACACAAAACTGCAGAAATGTTCAGAATTGTACATAGACCTAATAATCCAGGTCCTGACAACATCCAGCTGGTGTTAGTTAAACATTCTGACACCTCATGGGGAGTCTTTCCACTGCCCTTTAGAAAAAGTCTCATAGAACTGAACAGGGATGAAAATAACTGGGTTCAATATAAAGGTATGAAGTTGATATGGAAATTGCTCAAAATCTTATAGAATTTAATAAAGAATGGGATTGATTTCTGTATGTTTTCAACCCATCATACAGAATTCTAGAGCACGGATATAATTCTGTACTGAATTGTACAGAAGTGCTGGGGAGAGAGTTGGGGGGGCACTATAGGAAGGATCCTATAGATTCATTTCCTATTAAAGTCAAAAGGAATTTTTCATATGGAAAGGGATGAGTGATTTATTTATTTATTGAGACAAGACATTATATTTTTTAAAATATTTAACATATAAAAACAGTTTGATAAACAGTACCAGCAAAGAGAATGTACAGCTTAAGAGGTGACATTATATGGAAAGGTATATATATGGAGGGAGGTTACATTGTGCAGAGGATATCTCTTGGCAAGGTCTGACATACCTAGAAGGACAAAGGTTAAAATGGGAAATAAGCAAATGGAGCACAGCAAATGGAGATTTTTCTTTTCTTTCATAGTATTCACCTAATGGAGAAGTCTTATAGTATTTAATAGAGAACAAGAACCATTCCACAGAATTTTCAAACCACCCCTATAGCAGGAGTATAACTAACTGTAGAATATATTTTTTTACAAAACAGAGAAAGAAGATGATTCTGTCTTAAGGCCACAGGTCAATAAAATTCTTAAGCATGTGTTTAATTTTCAGTATGTGCCTCTGTCCCATTGAAGTCATTAAAGTTAAGAAGGTCCTTCAGTGTTTTGCTGAATTGGAACCTTAATTCTGTATTTTTTTTATAGTAAATCCAATAAAGCTCTGTTTCATTTCTATAGAAACTTGTTCGTTTCATCCCAGTCAAATAGTATTGGGCTTTCCTATTAGGATTAAAATAATTACCTAGCTTTTCTGACAGTCCTGTTGCTTTTGCACCGATCTTCCTTGCCTCCCCCCACTAAAAAACACCACACACACACATTCACTGAAGCAGTTAGGGTTCATTCTCTCTCTCTCTCTCTCTCTCACACACACACACACAAATGTCTGGTACAAAGCCACAAAAGCAAGGAGATGAAAAGTTAAGCTACACCCAGACATCCTTCTACTACTCCGTCCACAACCACATGTCTGACCTTTATCACAACTACCGTACACCACACACTACACAACACAACCTGAATTCTGCCCTGCCCTCCAACCCCACTGCTTCACTCTTCTGTGCACCCTTCTTTACTAATTTCCCCTTCCCATCGTTAGTAGTTATGGACATTTGATATAACAGTTGGGTTGGATAACCCAAACTGCTTCACAACAACTTTTTGTGTGTCTTATCTTCTTAGCTTTTTTGATTTTTTGAATGCTTTATTGGGGGTGTCAGTTGGATAGAAGAGAAGGGGCAGAGACATAGGGGATAGGTCTCTGTGGGGTAGAAGTGAAGCTGGTGGCAGAGAATAGTTTATCCATCAGCAGCCATACATGTGTTATGTGTCAGTAGCTGCACGTGAACCCTTCTCTATCATAGGATGAAACGTGACAGGAAAGTTTAGCTTTTGAAGCAGCATTTATGTGCACATGGCCCCAGTAATCAGATTTACACGTGCTCATCCTTAGCCATCAGGCTCACGTGCTCCATTCCCCTGGCAATATGGCTTGTGTGTATTAACAATCAGCTGTGTTTGCTTGGCTTCTGACAGTCATGTTTGTAGATACAGCACAATCTTGTAGTTATAATGTGAATAATGGCTAATAGTGACTCTACAGCCAACATTAATAAAAACCCTACCCCATGCACCATTCTCCTCAGGATCCACCGCATCATGAAGTTTTGTGTAGATAGACAATGTTTTATGAGAGGAATTTGTCAACAATGAAACAAGCAGGACACATTTCAGACAGAACCAACATTTAAAGTTTTCCTAAATCAAATGTGAGGCACAACCAAACAAAAAATACACAGAACATTCAAAGGACATAAAAAGTAACCCTATGTGAAATTTCACACAGACTGGCCACCTGCTTTCAGAGGAAAAGCAGTAATTTATGTTCCAGTTTCGAACACAACCTTAACTATGGTGTTGCTAGGAGATACCTCCAGAAAAAAACAGATAGGCACGTGTTCCATACCCACACTCCAAGCACTTCAGAATGTCTGCGAAACAGCTGTGAGATCTGGTGAGCACAGGACTGGCCGTTCTAATCGCAGCGGAGATGATAACTCCATCTGGGACCTCGAAAAAGTCATGTAAATTCATTCCTCAGTCAGTTTCCCCTTTTTTAAAATGAAGATAGTACTTCCCTATCTCATAGGATTAGTTAGTTAATATTTGTAAAAATACAGTGAAGATTAAACACACCATGCAAGTGTTTAATAATAGGATCATGAACCTACACAGCTGATGTCAATAGGAGCTTTGCTATGGATTTTAATGGGAGCAGGGTCAGAGCCTATTATAATTGAGAGCTGTTGTTAATATACACCACTTGCTTGCTGCTTGCAGTTCTTTGCTAGCTAATAAAGTCACTCATGGACATAATGGAATACAGAGTGCAGGAATGAGTGACACATTCTACTGTGTGGTTATGAGCTCTTTTATAGCACACCTTTCCCTTCAGTGTCATAGTAGAGGGTATATAAATATACCTCTGTTTTATACTACCATATTGAGTAACTTTTAGCATACATAGTGGGAACTCAGCATCTCTCTACCTAAGCACAAGGACATGTGAAGTGACATCTGCAACGGATCATCAACTTCTGCATGGTTATGGAAATACCAAAGCAGTCTAGCACCGGTATCTGCCAATTATCCTTAACTGGCTTCGCAATGAACTAATAGACCAACTTTTTTTAATGAGATTTCATTTTTGGTTTATAAAACTAATAGTGTTGATGTAATATACTCAAGTTTCTGTAAGGCATTTGACTTGCATGATATTTTGATTAAAACACTAGAAAGATGTAAAATTAACAGGATACACGTTAAATGGATTAAAAGATAGCTAACTAATCAGTTTAAAAACATAAGAAAATATAAGATCATCACAGATAAAGTTTGCAGATGACACAAAAATCGAGAGAGTGGTAACTAACGGAGGACAGGCCACTGATACAACCATTATCTCAGCTGGTTGGTAAGCTTGGCACAAGCAAGCAGTAACTCGTTTAATATGACTAAACAGAAGTGTATACATCTAGTAACAAGGAAAGTAGGCATGGTGAAGGATGAACCCCATCTTCGGGGAGGCTTCCTCCCAGCTCCACCCATTTCACCCAAGGCCCTGCTCACCGCGCTTTGAAGCCCCAATTCTCCCCCCCCCCACACTCACCTTTCACAGCCAGAAGACACATAGCCCACCCATGCTGGCTGTCTTGAGCCATCCCTGGTCACGAGCCTGACCCCTGGGCCACCAGCTGGCCTGATCCCCAAGTTCCAGGCCACCAGCTGTAGCTGAGCCCCTGCTTGCTTCAGGGTAGATGGAGGAGTGAGAGCAGGGCCTCATGGCAGAGCGTGGCTGGGGTCACAGCCTGGATTAGGGGAGGCTTAGTCTTCCCTGGTATATGATACCCACCACCTATGGGTGTAGGCCATATTTACAGGATGAGGTAACTGCCCTGGAAAGCAATGACTCTGAAAAATGTTTTTGGGTCATGTGGATAATCACATGAGCTCACAATGCAACATTGTGGCCAAAAGGGCTAATGCGATCCTTGGATGCAGAAACAAGGAAATCTCAAGTAGAAAAAAAATAATAGAAATGTAGGACTGAAAGGGATCTCAAGTAGTGATTAAGTCCAGCCTCCTGTTCTGAAGCAGGACCAGGCAAACTTAGACCATCCCTGACAGGTGTTTGTCCAGCCTGTTCTTAAAACCTCCAATGATGGGGATTCCACAATCTCCTTTGGAAGCCTATTCCAGAACTTAACCACCCTTATAATTCAAAAGTGTTTCATTATATGTAATCTAAATCTCCCTTGCTGCAGACTAACCCCATTACTTCTTGTCCTTCCTTTAGTGGACATGGAGAATAGTTAATCACTGTCCTATTTATAACATCTCTTAACATATTTTCCCCCCTCCTCCCTGGTCTTCTTTTCTCAAGACTAAATATGCCCAGTTTTTTTATCCTTTCCACATAGGTCAGGTTTTCTAAGCATGTTGTCTTTGTTGCTCTCCTCTGGACTCTCTCCAATTTGTCCCCATCTTTCATAATGTGTGGTGCCCAGAACTGGACACATTACTTCAGCTGAGGCCTCATCAATGCCTTGTAGAGCAGGACAATTAGCTGCTGTGTCCTACATACAGCACTCCTGTTAACACCCCCCAACGATGATTAGCCTTTTTTGCAACTGTGTCAGATTGCGATAGACTATCCCCTAGATCCTTTTAGGCAGTGCTGCCACTTAGTCAGTTATTCCCTATTTTAGGGCAGTGCATTTGAGTGTGGTACTTTGCATTTGTCTCTATTGAATTTAATCTTGCTGATTTCAGACCTAGTCTCCAATTTACCAAAGTTGCTTTGAATTCTAATCCTGTCCTCCAAAGTGCTTGCAACCCCTCTCATCTTGATGTCATCCACAGATTGTATAAGCATAGTCTCCACTCCATAATGCAAGTCTTTAATGGAAATATTGACTGTTATCAGATCCAGGACTGACTCATTAGAGGCCTTACTAGATTGGCTCTCCCAGTTTTACAGCAAACCACTGATAACTACTTTGATTAGTCTTTCAATCAGTTGTGCACCTACTGTAATGTTTTGAGGGTCACCCAGGCCAGTAAGGGGTTTAGCTGCCATCTGCCTTGTAATCCATAGTGTCTTGTGGTTGTGGAGCTTTGGTCCAGAGCTCTGACCCTAACAGCCTGCCAGCAGCCCACAAGCCTCACCCTGGCTTTGCCCAACTTGCTTATTCTTAGTATCCTTCCAGCACCAAATTTGCTACCAAATCATCCTACTGCCTCTCACATAGCCCTCACAGAGAAAGTGTTAGGTTCAAAGACTTTACAGAGACAGTAAAACACTCCAATTTCTAGAAGCACACATGTTACTAAACTTACACAGCACTAACTATTTATAAATGAAAGCAAAACAAGTTTATTAACAGAAGAGCTGAATTAAGTGACACCAAGCAAAAAAGTGATAAAGGTAGAGACTACTACAAGCAAATGAAAGTGAAAACAATCTAAAATTCTAAAACTTAATCTAGTAAGATACAACCTTTGTTCAAGATGGTTTCTTTGACCCAGAGTCTCCTTTCCCCTGTATTGTGCCCAATACTTGTGTTTGACTAAAATATATGTTCCAGATAGGCATCTTCAAAACATGGACAAGCCACCACTTCCCTTGGTACTCTGTTCCAATGGTTAATCACTCACACATGCTACAAAAAAAATGGGCTTAATTTCTAACATAAAATTGTCTGACTTTAACTTCCAGTCATTGGTATTTGTTATGACTTTCTCCACTACCTTCAAGAGCCCTTGGATCTTGCCACAATATGGACCTTGTCTCAGTGATCCATGTTTTTGTCACCTACATGGTAGATTATCATATATCATTGACATGTGATCACCTATGAAGAGAGCTCAGAAGAAAGGCTGGTCAAAACAGGTCAGCATTTTCAAACTTTTTGTTCTGGTTTTCCTATTGAAATTCAAAGTTTCAATGAGACATTGTTAATTTTGATATTTTTTTTTTAAATCAGCTCTGCTCAGAAGCTTCATTCCTTTCAGAATGCAACAGTTCACCTCTTAAATTGGATGATTTATTAGGAGCACCCAATCTTGCAAGTCATTAGAGTTATCTAATGGCTTCTGATTGAAATTCAAGATGATCTCTAAAGCCATTAATGGTCTCAGTCCCTGTTATCAAAGAGAGGGTTTGTTTCACTATATCCAGCTACAACACTTTAGATGTGCACAATTTTCATTTCAAATGACAAAACTTTAACCAAAGGAAAGAAGAAAAATTCCTAAAAGTTCTAATGATATTTTCCCAGTTAAAAGTACTTTTTCACACAACACACAGGCAACCTGTGGCCAGGGGAAGTTGTGAAGGCCAAAATTATAACTGGGTTAAAAAAAAGAACTAGATAAGTTAATTGAGGATAGGTCCATCAATGGCTATTAGGGAAGGTGATCAGGAAAGCATCCCCATGCTCTGAGTGTCCCTATACCTTTGACTGACAGAAGCTGAGAGTGGACAACAGAGGATGGATCATTCTCTCTGAAGCACCTGACATTGGCTATTGTCAGAACATAGAATACAGGGCTAGATGGACCATTGGTCTGACCCCGTATGGCGATTTTTATATTCCAATTTAATTTATATTATATATTTATTTTAGGGGGGGTAATTGCAATTTTGGAAAATACGTATATCTTTGTAAAGGAATTCTATTGATGGACCACATTATTTTAGAATTTACACCATGTCTGGTTGAAGTTGTCACTTTGCATTGGATTGTAACTGGAGACACCTAGCCAAACCCACCATTTTAAGAAGATGACACATAGGACAAGGAAACCTGAAATGATACTCCTCCCTGCCCCACAAGATGTTATTCTTCTGAGAAAAAATTATGAATATAATATCTAACACTTCTTTTTAAAGTGTTGTAAATAAACTACCTCCAGATACACCCTCCCCATGATAATAAATGACTCTCGTGCATGACAGCCTGTCAGCGTATTGGCAGTGTATCCCGGATTAGGGCAACCTCGGTCTTCCACACTTTGGATCAGCCAAGGCAGAAAAAAAACATAGGCAAACTCCTGGGAGTGGAGCTGGCTGAAATTCAGCTAAGAGGTTGCCAAAGTAAGGGGAGTCATGGGGCATGGGAGGAAGATAGAGTAGAGGCTACGTATCAAAAGGACTAGATACTTTTAGATCAGAGTGGGAAACCTTTTTCTCTATTATGGGCCATGGACCTACAGGAAAAAAAAATCAGTCGTGGGACACATGCAAGTAAAAAGCTTAATTTGGGGTGAGAGTTGTTTTTTTTTTTTGAGAGAGAGAAATATAAAACATTCAACTCACCTGCTTTTTTAGTGTGATGGCTGAGGTTGCAAATTAAGGCACATAGTTTTTCACACAACCCTTGCAACCTGAGCATCACCATGGGCACATGAGCACAGCTCGGGGACACTCCTGGCTGCTTCGCACTAGAGTACTAGACGCACACTAGGGCCAAGGACAAGGCATGCACTTCCTGGCTCCAGCACCAACCGTTGTGAGGTCATAATGCACTAGAGAGGCTGGAGGGTCTGCCTTACCCCAGCATTTCTGTTACAGCCACTGCCTGCAGCTCACCTCCCCCCTTGTCCCCTCCTCTGTCTCCCACCCCTCATAGACTATTGTCACAAGTCTATATTTTTAGAAATACTTGCCATGGGCCAGACGAAATTATGCAACAGGCCAGATCCGGCCCTCAGACCATAGGCTCCCCACCCAATTTAGATGTACTTTCGTTCATTCAGGTTGATATTGTGAAAAAGAATGTTAATGAATTTGATGCTGGCAACTGAGTGCTCTCAATTTGCCACAGAACAAGTACAGTACAGGCAGCAACAGTTCAAGCTTCTTGTTGACTGTTTCCTGCCCAGGTGCCAACTTGGCCATTGAGGAACCAGCTCAAAAAGTGAGTGGGTCATTTAGTTTCTATGCACATTCAGATCTTGACTTGTCTGCTGAAACTGCCAAGAAAGCGGTGGAACAAGGCCAGTTGAGGTGAGACTGCTTTTTGTGGCACAGATACCCTTTCTTCGAGAAGCGTGTGAAGACTCATTTCAGACAGGCTCTCCAAGAGCAACGGGGTGGTTACTGGTTACTGATTTTGGCTCCTCTCCTCTGACAGAATGCTCTGGCATGGCGCTGGCCACACTGAGCCCCATTCACTTTCAGTGAAGCTCCCAAAAGACTCAGCAGCTCATGTCAAAAGAGCAGCTTGCAGGATGGTGGCATTGGTAGGGATTTAAGATGTCACTCCAAAACCCGTTTCAAATCCTGTGAGACATATGGCCTTATTTCCAGTTTTATTGATTAATATGCAAATGGAAAAGTGGGAGTGGGGGAGGTGAACTCAGAAAGGACTTTTTTAGAGGGCTCTAGATGCCCCAGATGTTTATTGAGAGATACTTGGTTTCAGGATAAATATAAAGCTCCATATTGAGTGCCAACTGAATAGAAGAGGAAATATGCAAATGAGCTTCCTGACAGGATGTATGACTTGCAAGGTCTCTCTCTTTTTTTTTTTTTTTTTCTGGACTACTTCATTTGTGAAGCATATTCTGCCCAGGGAGAGAACTTAAAGAGTCCATTCAATTTTCTCCTAAATTAAATTAAACAAAATGGTCACATAGCCCCCAAGGGAGGGTGTCGGTAAGGAAGCATGCTTCAGATTGTGATAGGATAACTCATCCAAAATGCAAGCAGCTTCTGAATAAATTGGAACTGGCTATGACGAAAGGATGAGGTGGTGGAGTGAATTAATGTGAATGCTTAATAAGCTGTGTTCTTCCCATCCTATTCAGAAGAGCTACATCTTTCTATGGGACTTTGGAGCATCATGAAGTGTAGACATGTGAGTGTAATAAAAATAAGTACTTACTAGAAATCTGCATTTATTTTTTCTTTGATATTTTCATTTAAACGTTTAATCATAACATTGCCATAGCTCTGTGCTATCTTGTTGTACTATTCGTGCCTTTACATGATGTTATCACAGTATTTATTATTTGAATTACAATGTATGGCCATGCTCAGAAAAGACAAGATAAAAGTGGCACCTTCTTTTGCAACCTTTCTGCACCATGGGTTACCTAGGGAGGTGGTAGAATGTCCTTCCTTAGAGGTTTTTAAGGTTGTGCTTGACAAAGCCTTGGCTGGGATGATTTAGTTAGGAATTGGTCCTGCTTTAAGTTGGACTAGATGACCTCCTGAGGTCCCTTCCAACCCTGATATTCTATGATTCTATGACCTCTTGTCTAACACAGGCCATAGATCTTCTCCCCAAATAATTCTTAGACCAGATATTTTTTAAAAGAAAAAAGACCCAATCTTGATTTCAAAATTGTGAGTGATGGAGAATCTACCACAATATTTGGTCAATTGTTCCCGAGTTAATGAATCCCGCTGTTAAAATGTTACATCTTATTTGTTCAGCTTCAGCTTCCAGCCACTGGAGTGTATTTTACCTTTCTCTTGAGCTCTTTGAGTCTTTCACTATCAGGCATGATTTCTAATCCTGAATCATTGCTGGGACTCCTTTCTGAACCACTCCAAATTTACCAACATCCTTCTTGCATTGTGGGCACCAGAACCAGACACAGTATTCCAGCAACGGGTTCACCATTTGCCAAATACAGAGGTAAAATAACCTCTCTACTCCTACTTGAGGTTCCCCTGTTTATGCGTCCTTAGATCGCATTAGCTGCATTCGTCATGCCATCATACTAGTGATCATAATCAGCTGAAAATAAACTCCTAATCAAATGTTGACTTTTAGAGCGATGATAAATTACATAATTTAAAAAGGTACGTAGATACATTTGAATCTCCCCCAAATTGTACTTTTTTGAAAACAAAAAGAATGATTGACATATTTAGGGGGTGTGTGTGTGAGAGAGAAAGAGAGACAGGGATTTTTTTTTTAATGCATTTAAGGCCAGCTTTACAAGGCTATTTAGCTGCCTAAAAATGAAGTTAGGCACCAAAATCCCATGAGGAATCCCGGTACATGACTTCAGCCTTGTTCCTGAAGGGTTTCTAAGTAACCAAAAGGAGGATCACTGTCGGGGTGGCTCCAGGCCCCAGCACGCCAAGCACGTGCTTGGGGCAGCATGCCGCGGGGGGCGCTCTGCCAGTCACCAGTCTCAGGGCTCTGGTGGACCTCCTGCAGGCGTGCTTGCTGAGGGTCCACCGGAGCCGCAGGACTGGTGATCAGCAGAGCGCCCCCCGCGGCATGCCACCGTGCTTGTGGCAGCGAAATATCTGGAGCCGCCCCTGCTCACTGTAAATATAACTACATTAAAATCCCTGTGGTTTGATACTACAAAACGGTGTGCAGGATTCAGAGAAGAGTTGTGAGGATGCTTAAAGGACTGGAAGCCATGCCTTCTAGTGATTGAGCTCCTTAAGTCTAACCTTCTCTTTGTTGAGCTAAATAGATGACAGGTGACTTGATCACAGTTAATAAGTACTTACAAGGGGCATGGATATTTGATAATGGGCTTTAATCTACCAGTAAAAAGAACAACAAGATCCAAAGGCTGGAAGTCGAAGCTAGACAAATTCAGGACAGGTCTACATTTAACACTGCAGTGGAGCAGCTGTGCAGCCGCAGTGCTTCAGTGAAGAGGCAACTATGCCTACAGGAGAGCATCTCTCATCGGTGTGATTAGTCGACCTCCGCCAGAGGTGGTAGCTATGTCGACTGGAGAAGCCATCCCATCAACATAGCAATATCTACAGCAGGGGTTAATTTGGTATAACTGTGGATTTTTCAAACCCCTGAGAAACACAGTTATACCATGTAGGTATATAGTGTAGACCTGGCCTCAGACTGAAAAATAAGGTACATACGTAACAGTGAGGGTAACAGGGGCATGCACAGGAATAAAGATTTGGCCACTATTGGAGGGGCACTTTCTGTGCTCCCTGTAGCCAGAGGAACTGGCTTTCCCCTTCTCCCCCCCCCCCCCGTGGCCAGCGGAACTGGCTTTCCCCTCTCCCCACCCCTGCCCGTGGCTGGAGGAGCTGGTTCTCCCCACCAGGCCCAGCAGAGATGGTTTCCCCTGCCTCTCCCCTGTGGCAGGTGGAGCTCGCTCTCCCCTGGCAGCTGAAGGAGCTGGATCTCCCCCAATGGCCCCAGGGCTGGAGAAGCTTGCTCTTCCCACCCCATCCCCGAAGGAGTTCTGTGTTCATTGGGAGGGGAGAGGGAGGGGCCTCTGCTTGCTCCCCTGGTGCACACGCCCCAGAGGGCAATTAACCTTTGCAATGATTTACAAAGTGTGGTGGTGGATTCTCTGTTGCTGGCAATTTTTAAAACAAGATTGGACTTGTTTTTTCTTCTAAACAGGGTGGTCTAGTTCAAACAGGAATTATTTCAGGGAAGTTTTCTGGCCTGTGTTATACAGGAGGTCAGACTAGATTATCACCGTGTTCCCTTCTGGCCTTAGAATATATGAATTAACAAGCCATAATAAACTAACTAAACAAGAGATATGAGGAAACGCACAGATATATGAATCCTGTTTTCTAGAAACATGTCTTTAACATAGAAAAGCTAAGTGTGATATATTGGTAAGAATGTCAAGGCAATTTAAATAAATCTTATGAATATATGGATCACATATTCTCTTCCATAAATGCCATTCAGATAATAATATCTTCAGCAATGACAAAATGATTGCCACTGATCCACAATATATTTTTCTTTATGTGGTTTAGATCCATAAGACAATGAAAAACCTTAAATCTCAAAAAGTAAAAATAAGTGACTGTGCAGCAAAATTGTAGCAAAGTAAGATTTTTATCAAGACTCATTTAAAAATAAAGACTATCACAGACAAGAACATAACAATTGCCATCCTCTGTGAGACCCTTGGTTCATCCAGTCCAATATATAGTCAATGCATGAGGGTATGTCTACACTGCATATGGGAGTGAGCCTTCCTGCTCATGGTCACAGATGTGTGCAAGCAGGACTCTTTCTAGCACATTAAAAATAGCTGTGTAGATGGTGTGGCACAGGCAGGAGATTAGCTCTCAAGCCTAGTGGAGTGGACTTGAGAATCTGAGCCCCAGCCCAAGCCACAACATCAAAATACCAGCTACACAACCATTTTTAGCACAGGAGTGCAAGTCTGGACTGGGGCTGGAAGGTTATCTCCCAGATATGCTGTAGACATACCCTTAGGTGCAAAAATATGCCACACTAGGCAGATGTGGGACGGTCTGTTCCCCAGTAGCTGGGAAGAATGTATTTGTGTGGGGTCTCATGAGAGAGAAAGTCAAATTCTTCTCTTAAAGTGACTTCTGGGAGGTTGCATTAGAGATGAATCTGGCCCCCATGC
Organism: Gopherus flavomarginatus; assembly: GCF_025201925.1. Classification (NCBI taxonomy): domain Eukaryota; kingdom Metazoa; phylum Chordata; order Testudines; family Testudinidae; genus Gopherus; species Gopherus flavomarginatus. The sequence goes on along the minus strand of NC_066619.1, from coordinate 9,002,426 downwards.
AGTACACGTATTTCTATGCATAACACCAACAGACCCCACTTATCAGGATCAAACCTGCGATCTCTGGAGCTTAGAGTATGAGTCTCTACTGTATGAGCTAAAAGCCACATGGCCCTTAGCTAAAGCTGAAGCAGACTCATTAATCTCTAAGTGGTCTCGGTGCCACTAGAGCGGACAGAGCACCACACCCAGAAGCTGTGTGGGTTACAGGTGTTCGACATGTCTTCTGTTACTGTGTGTATTGATTTGCAAGGAAAAGGGAAAGAAAATATGGTGGTAGATGCCCTGTGTAGGGAAGACGGTTCTGACCTGCTTCTTCTGGGTCAGTGAGTTACTACTAAAACTCCTGCAGCCTTGTGTGTGTTTGGGGGGGGCCCTAAATGCCACTGTATTCATACCCTCAAAACCTTTGTGGTAATTTTTGTACAAAATATGCTTTGTGAGGTATCATTTGAAAACTAGTAACTCACTGTTCATTAATAATCTTGCCTGACATATGTAGATGGTGGGTATTAAAAATTATGAGTATATACTGCAATTATGACTAAAGTGTGTTTAACCCATGCTGTAAATATTGCTATGTTGACGGGAGGGGTTTTCCCATCCAGTCTTGATTTAACAACTGTCGGTGATGGAGACTCTGTCACAACTCTTGGTAAATTGTTCTAATGGATACTTACCCTCAGTATCATAAATGTACACCTTATTTACAGTCTGAATTTGTTTAGCTTCAGGATGTTTGGATAGTGTTATATCTTTCTCTGCTAGACTGAAGAGCGCTTTATTAAATATTATTAAATAATAATTATTAAATATTTGTTCCCCATGTAGATACTTACAGACTGTAATCAAGTCACCCCTTAACATCCTCCTAGTTAAGCTAAATAGACCCAAGGAGCTCGAACTATCACTAATAAGGCATGTTTTCTAATCTTTTAATCACTCTCATGGGCTCTTCTCTGATCCCTCTAAAATTTATCAACATCCTTCTTGAATTGTAGACACCAGAACAGGATGGAGTATTCCAATAGCAGTCACAGCAGTGCCAAATAAAGAGGGAAAATAACCTCCTTCTTCCTAATCAAGGTCCTCTGTTTATGCATCTCAGGATCACATTTGCTCTTTTGCCCACAGTCACATTGGGAACTTGTGTTCAGCCAATTGTGCCCCACACTCCCCAAACCCTTTTCAGAGTCACTGCTTCTCAGGACAGAATCTCCCTCCAATAAGTGTGGTCTGTGTTCTTTGTTCCTAGATGAATATGTGAACATTTAGCCATATTAAAATGTCTATTGTTTGCTTGCACTCTGTTTACCAAGAGATCTAGCTCTCTCTGAATCAGTAACCAGTCCTCTTCATTATTTATCATTCCCCCAGTTTTTGTCATCTGCAGACTCTATCAGTGGTGATTTTAATGTTCTCTTCCAGGGCATTGATAAAAATGTTAACTAGCCTGAGGACAAAAATTAATTCCTTTGGCACCCCACTGGAAACAGACTGCTTTGATGATGATTCCCTGTTTACAGCCTCATTGAGAGACCTGTCAATTAGCTAGTTTTTAATCTGTTTAATGTGTGTGATTTTTATTTCATATTGTTCCAGTTTTTCTGATCAACATAGCCTGTAGTACCAAGTCAAATGCCTTGCAGAAGTCTAAATGTATCAATTCTATTACCTTTCATAACCTAATTGTAGACACTGCCTGGTTGGGGGGCAGGATGGGGAGAGAAATACCAGGAATATTTCACTCTGAGCCCATCAGCCCACATTTCCAGCTTGAGCTCTTTATTGTGCACATGGAGAGCACAACCTTGGTCCATGCAAGTGGGGGGATGGAGGGATGTGCACGTGCAAAAGCAAGGTTGGCCTTTAAAACATGACTTATCATAGCCAACTCTGGGCACAAATTTCACTAACACTAGGACAAATCGAGAGTGACTCTCCCATAGTTACATCAGCATGAAACTAATCTAAGTGAGTAGAGAAGCAGGGCTTCAGGCCTCAGTCTTCCTTCTCCTCGCATTGGAGCCAGCAGTGAACCTCCTATTAAATCGCTGGCAGCTGAATAGAACCCAGAATCAATTTCTATCAAGATTTAGACACTGGTGTTTATGAAGTCCCTAAATTACGCCCCTAAACACTCCTCATTCTAATTTGTGTATTGAAATCTTTGCTCACTGAGATAGCCTCAAAGGCGCATCTCATTTCTGGGAGAACTCCTGGGCGAGAGTCCGTCATACAATATTACTCCAGCACAACATTGTGTATCCTGCAGTATAACTCAATCCAAGCTAGCAGGCAGCCACATTGAATACTCACCGGATCAATTAATTTCAACAATAATACTGAAGATTTATAAAAAGTGCTTTATCTTCAAAGTGCTTCTGAAAGAGTAAAGGCCAAACTGGGGCCGCTCTGGTGCGCCTGTGCTCGACGGAGGAAGGGTAGCAAGACACACAGCACTGTATGGAATGTTCTGCATTATTTTTTCTATCTCTGCCTTCTCCTTGTCCTGCTGTGTGTCTGCATCAGCTGCCATTTTAGGTTCTGCCTCCAGTGTAGTGGCTAGGGCCCCATTGTGCTGAACACTATACTTAACAAGAAACATCTTCCTGACTCCAAGGAGCTTTCAATCTAAGTAGAACGCGGGAGAGAACGAGTGAAGCGTGAGGTGACAGATGATTTGAATCAGTGAGATAAGGAGCAATCACAGTTTACCTAGAAGGGTATTGTAGTAATTTAGATGAACTATATGGGATAATCTGGTTAACGTAACCCAGTCACTGTTCAACATTACACAGTGTTAAACAAGGTTCAAGGCTTGGTAGACACATCTCAGCATCTTTAGTACCATGGCAAACACACCATTAAGCATGTTTGCAATCTTTAATAAAACATAAGGAAAAAACCAGAAGATATGAGTTGTTACAGTACCCAAGTATACAGAGTTGGCTTTTTAGCTCAAGCTGTAGCAGCTGATGCTTTTAGATCTTGGGGTCCCCTGTTCAATCCCTGATGCACTGGCAAGCTGGCAGTCTTCATACGTGCACTGCCCCCGGATAGGACCAAAGAAGATGGGAAGCATCTTGTGGTGCGCTTCTTGGGAGCATCATGGGAGTAATGGGTGAGCCTTTGAGAGTACATCTACACTGCAGCCAGGAGCATGCTCTGCTGGAGCTAGCAGACTAAAAAGAGCAGTGTGGTCATGGCAGTATAGGCTAGCTACCCGAGTACATATCCCGGGAGTGCAGGGGAAAGGGTGTCGACCATGATTGTAGTAGGGCAGCTAACCAGAGCTTCTGCTCATGTCACCATGATCATGCTCTTATTTTTAGTGCACTAGCTCAAGAGGAGATAATGCACCCCCGTCTCCCTGTGCTGGGAAGCATGCTCCTAGCTGCAGTGTAGACACGCTAGGAGAGGTTCAAATGAAGGGAAAGAAGGAGGGTGTGTGTGTCAAGGAATGCAGGCAGAGGGGATGGGCATTTCATACATGGGTAGCACAGTGGAAAAAGCCACAGGGGCAGCAGTGAGAAAAGGAGACAGATGGTACATCAAGAGTGCCACTTAAATTGGAAACCAAAAATAAATCCCTTTACTTTTGGGCAAGGGTCAAACTACAGTCTCTGCTCTTCTACTTACTAATAGTTCTATTGTGATGTCATTCTCTCATCCCCCAGCCTTGCTGAACCCATCTATTGGTTTCATCCACCTATTGCATCCTGTAGGTCACACAGATTATACTCTCTCTGGGGCAGTGTTCTTTTGTGCTTTGTCTTTACAGTACTTGGAACAATGAAGCCCTGATCCTAGAATGGTTCCCCAGATGTAACAACAACAATAGTGTTCTCTTGGTGATGTAGAGCACATGGATGTTTTTACTCAATCTCTATAGTATATATGGTGCATATAGACATTAAGTTATATAGATATAGATGGGGATATCTTATAATCCTGTTAGTTGCTGAGCTACCCCATTATATTCCCACTTAAATCAGCATCATGCAGGATTGGACCAGTAAGTGGGAAAGGCTGGCTGATTATGGAGGGAATCGTGAATTTACCCATACATACAGGAGGGTCAAAGAATCTTTATGCGACAGCCACTCTCTTGGAAAACACCAACGGGGACCTCCAGAGCTAAAAGCACAAATACGGAATGAGCTAAAGAGCCAGACTCCTACTCCCTGTGGATCACGGTACCTGTAAGACACACATGCTGACCAGTGAATGACACTTGTTTGTCAAAACAAAAACAAAAACAAAAACAGAAAACCATAAGTAAATAAAGCAACCAACAATGACTTCCTTTTCTGTTTTGAAAAATACACAAAGAAGTGGAAATCAAATCACATACACATAAGAATCATTATACCAAATGGCCAAGGCAAATCAAGGAAAATAATTATTGCAGCTGGTGGAGCAGAAACCCCATTACAGCAAGATGCTACTTCACAATACATAGTCCTGGAGGTTCAGAGCTAAATGCATTTTTCAACATCTTTAGCACACGTTATTAAATTAAGTTTTAAAATAAATCACATTTCTTTCCTTTCCCTCCTACCTTTTTCCTCCTTCTCCTGTCCCCCAGTCACAGTCTCGTTCTTGCCTGAATTTGGCAATCACTATCATGGTTCTGAGTTTTTTAAATTGAAGACGCCTAACTTCTGCTCTGAACAATGTGTCCAGACATAAATATGAACAGGAGAGACTGCTGCGGGTCAAGAATTCCAATGATATTTGGAGTGAGATAAGGATGCTCAGTGCACCATCAGGGAGAGAGAGGACCATTCTAGCCATTTTTTCCTCAAAAGGAAAATCCTCCCTCTCTTCCACTGTTTTTCTAGATGTATAGAAAATGGGGGGAATTCTCAGGGCAGCCACTTGTGCAGAAGATATAAATGTGTGTAGATGGACAGATACATATACATCGATGCAAAACCAATCACTCACAGAGACCCCTCACACACACAGACTAAGACAAGTCAACATATTTTTTGGAGCAACAAACTACAGTTCAGAGCAGGATCAACAAGTGCCTTTACAACAACAACATACATGGCAGTAAGGCAATGCAAACCGACCCCGTTACTCCCATACCTAGGCTACCCACATCATGGGTCACAGCCACAGCTCTGCCCCACAATTTTGCTGGCCCACCCAGCTGTGCTGACATACAAGAAGTAATCAGCTACTGGTTTAGATCAACACCAGAGTCAATCCCTTCTTGGACACAAACAAAAACTGAGGCCCAGATCCTCAAAGGTATTTAGGTGCAAAGACTGGGGTGGTGGAAGTCATGCCTAGAGGTGAGAACAGGAGTCAGCAGCCAGAAATCAGACTCAAGGGTCAGAGCCAGAGTTAGAGGCCAGATATCAGGTCAAGGGTCAGAGCTGAAGGCAGAAGTCAGGAATTGGAGGTGAATTCAGAGTCAGATTACCTGGAGTGAAGAGAGGCAGACTCAGGGACGATAAGTGCCATGAGCAAACACTCCAAGCAAACAGCACCTTGGAGTGCTGTTGGCCAGATGTGATGATTGGCCCCAGGCTGGCTGTGGGTCCTTACTCCTGACACTAACGCCTACTGATTTCAGGGGGACTTAGGTACCTGAATATCTTTGAGGATCTGTTCCTAAGTCACAGTTCCCTCCAGGTCTGTTCCTGGGGTGGTGGACCTGTCCACGGCCTTACTCTCGGGCCATAACAGATAGATCATCTAGCCCTAGGCATGCAAGTCCCCTTCAATCATGTCCCGTTGTTTTCACCCAGTCTTCCCCTCATTGATCTTATGCAGAGAGTGTATTATGAACACATAATACAGTAGGTGGAATATAGGAGTTACAGTTGCAAGGAGAACTTAACTTCTTTCCATTCCCTGATTTGTGTGCGTTTCAGATGTCAAGGTTAGCTGAACAGAAATGGTGGGGATTAAGGGGACAGCATCCCCTGCAGTCCCTCCACCCAAATGCTTTTTCTTTATTTCTTTTAAGGTTAGCATAGGGGACATACAGGCACTTAAAAATGGATCTCCAGTGCCGCATTACCTGATCTCTGCAGAAAGGCATCATGGGACATGTAGTGCAAAAGGATACTTGGCAGATGTAGGCTACCAAAAGGCAAGCTGGGAAAAAGGATGTCTATAGAAATTCTTCTTTTGCCTCTTCTAATTGGTCCTGCATAGCCTCACAGGCACCTACTCTTCTCTTTGGGTCTCTCTTTCAAACTTTTTTGAGAGAGCTCTATATTTCTCTATAAATGTAAATAGATAAAGTGCCAATACATGACACTCAAGATTATGCAGCATAAAACATGCACTTTGGAATATTTTGCACTTAGACATCAACTTTACTCTGTAGATTTCAACACAACTTACAAACACTTTTAGTTCCCTCAGAGTTTGAGTTAATCTCACTTGTATTCAGTTTCATCTCAGTGTATCCCCATTGATTTTACTGGAGTAAAATTATTAACACAGCTGCAGGTATTAGCAGAATCAGGTCTGACTTCTTTTTGAGGTAGGTAAGCAAAGTGTTATCTTGACCACTTTGCAGGGGGTAAAGTTAGGACTAGAGGTGAACTGATTAATAGATCACACAGCGATTCAGTTGCACAGTCCAGAATGGAAACCAAGACTCATGACATGAAGTCTCTTATTGTAACCACTAACAAAGTTATAATGAGAAAGAAATGCCCATTGTAAGATTCTAAGAAGGTATTGCAAAAGAGTGGAGTCGAAAAAAAAATCTGTGGAGAAATATTTAACAATGTTCCCTTCTGTTATAGATACCAAAGCATGATTGCTCTATACCGTACTTAGTTGATGTGGATTTTATTCCAGCATCTAAACTCATATGCAACATATTAATAGCTCCAAAGATGGCATGGTTGAGATATAACGTAATTAATAATCACTCCCTTAGTCTGATTGTTTTCATTTATATTAAGGCATCTACACCACTCTGGAAGTATTAAGGGTCTAAATTCAACGTACATTACATTTATATATAATGCACCCAGAATGGTGTAAAAGGGTCCTTTATATAAATGAATATACAAACACACACACACAGAGATGCCTAAGATTAGAGATGACTGTATGAAGAACATCTTTTCAAAAATCTTTCTTACTGATTTAATTTTCTTTTTTTTATAATAGCGAACATGGAAGGATTATCTTGTGCAATTATTAGTAGGGATCTATTTATACAGATGCCTTTCTAAATTATGAATTCAATCATCATCCCACATATAAATGTTGAGTCATAAAGGCACATGTTGATTTAATATCTGAGAATGATACTTTTGAGTCAAAGGACTGAATCACATTAGAAGTGCTCGGTTACAAATGGTTAGGCTTTGAAACGTAATACTTCAGCAAATAAATCTGACAATACGTTTTAAAATTGAGAAAGGAGGGGGGCCACAGGGGAGGAGAAGATAAATGGTAGCCATGAAAGTATCATCCAAGTATTTTTGACCAAATTACTGCATATTTCAAAGGTATCCTATCAAGGAAGTTTTCTGTTTGAGGAGTAAATGTATAACTTGTTTATTATGTAACAGAGCATATAATTTTGCTTGTAAATATATATGGTTTAGATAGAAATAAGCAAATACTGACACCAATTAAGTTAGCTGTGAGGTTTGCCAAGCAAGTAGCAGAGGTGTAAGTTATGGGATAAAATTCAAAGAAGGTAAAAGTAGAAAATACTCCAAAGTGAAATCTGCCACATCTCCCAAGGAACGTAGTGGAAATTTCACCCATGTTATGTATTTAGGGCCAAATTTGAAGAGAAGCCAATGATTTTTCACTCAAAGTGTTCTGCATACAAACCCCTTGTATTTGGACATATCAATAAGAGCACAAGTTTCCTGGGACCACACAACCACCCAATTTGCTTATGCAGCTGCCACTTGCTTGTGTCCATGGAGACCACTGGGAACAGAAAACTACGGGTGTGCACAATGAAGCTGGTTTTTGGAGCTTGTGCGGTTTATCTTAGTGCCTGAGTGAACATGGGCCAAACTAAATTCCATGTTTCCAGCTGCTCTTTGCTGAGAGAAGAACTCCTACCATTCTGAGATGTATGAAATCAGCTCTGTTCCAGTTCAGGTTTTGATTATTTTCTGCTGACACCATATTAGGCATGGCCAGACTAGTACAGACAACAACAACAAATTGGCCCAAACTTTAAACAAACATAGGGACTGAAATAATGGTTCAGGCGGGAGATCTGCCTCATCCAGTTTCCTCTACCCTTATACTGGCCAGTAGCTGAGGCTTCAAAGGGAAGTTCCAGATCCAGTGTAAAGAAGAAAAATCTGCTCATTGACAAAAATTGATTCCTCACTCCCAACAATAAGTGGCCACCTTATGCCTTTAATCATACTTCCTACTTGTATTATCCAGTCAAACATGAAGATAAATATAAATGTCAGATCCTTTTCTAGATTCCACAGAACTCTTAGTCCCAACCGTACGCTGCTCAGGGTTGCCAACTTTCCAATCGCACAAAGCCTGCCCCTACCACGACCCTTATCTTAGGCCCCACCCCGTCTCCCCCCATACCCCCTCCCTTCGTTGCTTGCTCTCCCCAACCCTCACTCATTTTCACTGGGCTGGGGAAAGGGGTTGCAGTGGGCAGGGGCTTGGATTTTGTGTGGGGGTGTGGGCTCCAGGAGGGAGTCTGGATACGGGAGGGAACTCCGAGCTAGGGCAGGGGGTTGAGGTATGGGAGGAGGTGTGGGGTCCCGGTGGCTCTTACCATGAGTCCCAGGAAGCAGCCAATTCCATGCAGCCCCTAGATGCATGGGCAGCCAGGGAGGCTCTACGTGCTGCCCTCATGCCTGCAGATTCCCAGCCAAGGGGAACCGTGGAGCCGGTCCTCGGGGTGGGAGCAGCTCGCAGAGCTTCCCTAGATGCCCATGCATGTAGGAGCTGAAAGGATCTGGTGGTTGCTTCTGGGAATTGCATGGAGCTAGGTCAGGCAGGGAGCCTGTCTTAGCCCCGGGCCCCCATTGCACCCATGACCAGACTTTTAACGCTGGGTCGGCGGTGCATTCCGAAGCAGCCAGCATCCCTTGAAAACCAGATGCCTGGCAACCCTAATGTTGTGGTGATGACTTTCATGGGTCAAAGCCCTGGCTGAGATGATTTAGTTGGGGATTGGTCCTGCTTTGAGCACAGGATTGGATTAGATGACCTCCTGAGGTCCCTTCCAACCCTGATATTCTATGATTCTCTATGATTCTCTGATAATGCACTGAGGTGGGGGATAGTGTACTTCCTTTTATTATTTTTATATGTGTTACCATTCAATTTCATTTTCATCATTCTCAGTTATTCCTAGCACTAGCTACAATGAGGAGAAATCCTGACCGGTTATAAGAAAGCTGTTCGTCTAGGGTTAGTTTAAATATTGTTTTCCGTCCTATTTGCACTGATCTGATACTGCAAATGGGATGAAAACTAGCTGGATCTAGCCAACTCAGAATATTTCAAGCATGTTATATGAATGGCACTGGGCCTACAGCAGATGCAGCCTTCACAGGTCTCCATTTCTGAGATCTCAGTGCAAGAGAGTCAACGCAGTTCTGAAAAATCTTCTGAGAAAGCCTGAGCTTGTGAAATCTCCAGTCCAGTTTGAAGATCGAAGAGTTTCAGATAGTTTGAGTAACATCTGAAAATTCATATCTGAGTCCCATGGAATGATTATTTGACAGGGCTGTCTGTGATAGCAGATGATTGGACTCATTGACCAAGTCCCTTCCTGTTTTGGGTAGTTATGGTCTTATGAATGAAACCTCCAAGAGAGTTGATGCTCCTCATGGCAGGCTGACTAGAAAGACATTTCAAAGTTTCACATAATGAGCTGTTCTCAACCCACTACCTCTGTGGGCAGGGATAGCTCAGTGGTTTGAGCATTGGCCTGCTAAACCCAGAGTTGTGAGTTCAATCCTTGAGGGGGCTATTTAGGGATCTGGGACAAAAATCTGTCTGGGGATTGGTCCTGCTTTGAGCAGGGGGTTAGACTAGATGATCTCCTGAGGTCCCTTACAACCCTGATAGTCTATAACACTAAACCTCTCAATCATGTCAGTGAGCAATTTCTCATCTCAGTGGTCCTATTAAAGTCAATGGGTCTATCCATCTAAGAGATTGGTGTTTACCTGTGTGAATACAGTGATCATAATCCTGCTCCTAATAAGGGATTTCTGAATTCCAGTAAGATCCTTTGCATCTGTTCTCTTTCAGACTGCAGTGAAGGGCTCTGACTTTTGTTTCCTTCATAAATGTAAATGATCGGAGTGGATAGGGGAGGCTGGCAAAAGAAAGTTCAGTTACTAAACAGTCATGCACATTTTGAAATCCATTGTCTGCCAACCATGGTGAAATCTCCTGTCGTCTTGATTTTTAGTCAGAGTGTTGGATTACTTTAGTACAAAGTAGTAAGTAAAAACCATGCATTTGCTTTTCAAGGGACATTAGAAATTGTTCTAGAAAAGCCTTATTAGTTCTGCTTTTCCAGTTCTCAACAATGCGATATTATGAACAATGATAGGTTTTACAGACTTAGTAAAATGTGTTATTGTCCTTGCTGACAGGCCCTGGCAAGCCGCTGTGTATGTTTTTATGGAGCACAATGTCAAAACTTTCTCATACAAAGCTTGAGGACCTGCACGGAATAAGTTACAGCAGGCAGAGATTAGCAAATTCCGACTGTAGCTCTTTACAGATTTGCAACTGGTATATTCACTCACGGGGCGTCACAGTTATATATTGAGCATTCGTAAATTACAAAGCTCTCCGGCCTTGTTATGGAAATATGACAATTCTGCTCGGCACCTGCTCCACCCTCTATTTCCGTTACTCGCCAGAGTGACAGAGGGCTATAAATGTCTCCACGTACCAGAGCCTCAGCTCTGATTCTGATAGAATTAAATGACCTTGGCCAAGATGATATTTTTGATGTGGAGAGAGGTAGGCCCATTCTGCATGCAACAGAAGAATGCTCTAAACCTGACTGACAGAAGACAAATCTTACTGAAAAAATAAAATTGACTTTATTTTAATATTTCTTTTCCAATCCACAGGAGTTTTACTAGGTAATTGCACGACACAAATATTTAGAAATGTCAGATGGTAGGATTCTATAGTATTTGCTCAGAGAATACATTGTTTAATGAATTTTACCATGCACATGGGATTCAGGTCTTTAATGAATAGGTCCCTGTGATTTCTAGAGGCAGCTGTCACTTTGAGATATGAGAATCATTTCTCTTTAGTAAAGAGGACTTGGATGTGTGCATATTGAGGGGCTCTATTTCCCAGAACTTTAGAACTTGCAAGAATGATGCAGCTGCAGAGCTAAAAGTTTGGAGGTTTCAGGTGTCACATTACAATGTCTGTGTGTCTAAGGCCAGAAGGGGCCACCATAATCATCTAATCTGACTTCCTGTATGTTGCATACCACAGAAACCTCACCCACCCAGTCCTGTAACAGACTCATAACCTTTGGCTGAGTTACCAAAGTCATCAAATCATGATGTAAAGACTTCAAGTTACAGAGAATCCACAGTTTACACTAGTTTAAACCTGCAAGTCATCCATGCCCCATGCTGCAGAGGAAAGTGAAACTCCCACTTGGGCTCTAACAATCTGACCTGGGAAAAAATCCTTCCTAATCCCAAATATGGCAATCAGTAAGACCTTGAGTATGTGGGCAAAACCCAACAGACAGACACTTAGGAAAGAATTATTGGTAGTAACTCAGATCCCTCCCCATCTACTTTCCCATCACCAGCCATTGGAGATATTTGCAGCTAGCAGTTACAGATCAGCTAAATGCCATTGTAGGCAGTCCCATCTTACCATTCCCTCCATAAACGTATCATGCTCAGACTAGACGCCAGTTATAGTTTTTCCCCCACTGCTCCCCTTGGAAGGTTGCACCAGAACTTCACTCCTCTGATGTTTAGAAACCTTTGATAAATTTTAAGCCTAAACTTGTTGATGGCCATTTTATAGCCATTTGTTCTTGTGTCCACATTGGTATTTAACTTAAATCATCCCTCTCCTTACCAGGTATTTATCCCTCTGAGTATTTATAGAGATCAATCATATCTCCCCTCAGCCTTCTCCTGAGATTCTCAAAGACCAGGATGGTACAAACAAACTAACATTTCCCCCTGCACATTAGTTGCCTCTCTGTTTTTGCTAGAGTACAGTAGAATTGGAAATAATGCCCAATTTTTCTATTTCATTTTACTTTGTTAGTTCATTGAACATTTATTTTTCCCCTGGTTTTATACTTTGCCAAGATTTCATTTAAATCTACAAAGGTGCTTTTAAAAAAAAATAGGTTTCACATCTTTTCACCTGTAGGTCGCAATTTCAAATACTGATTAGGGTGATTGAAATGGAAAGCATTACCATTTGGAGAATATACAGCAGATGAGTACGTGAAATAAGTTGATTGTGACTTTCCAGTAACAAGTTGATTGATGTGTTCACATTTTTATAATGAAATAACAAAAAGTGATCATCAGAAGAATCACATTTAACAACACTTTTCCCCTTGTTGACTTCCTTAGCAGAGGTGTTAAGACGTGAATAGGAGATTGAGACAGGAGTAGTGATGGTCCCTCTAAATCACCATTGAGATACATGCGTAGGAGAGCATAGAAAAAGTTTTTTACTACTACTGCTCATGCTATACCTTTTGTTTGTGGACAAACAGATGACTTTGTGCTTCAGAGCTGTCAATATAATACTATACACCAGTCCAACATTCATTAAAATAATTAGTTACATAATAAAGACAAAATATCTTGTAATTTCAGTGGAGATGTAAATGTATTGGGAGTTACATGAGGGCTCTGTTACAGGTAGTAGTACAAATTCTGTTTGACTGAATGTATAGGCAGTTAGATCTTGGAGAAATTTTTGTTCTTAAATTGGGTGCAGTTTCTTTTTAGATGTTGAACATATCACCAGCAAAACTCATTCAAGCAAAACAAAAACATGAAATCATTCTAGAAGCTTTGTAAAGTGCACTAACAACCTAAGAAGTAGTTCAGAATTCTGGAGTAGAACTCATAGGAAAAAAATCAATAAAGTTTTTTTTTTTAATTATTTATAATTTTCAATCTACTTTTGAATGCTATATAAATTTAGTTAGAAAACACAAGTCTGTCTTCTTTATTGGAAAGGTCCATGTTTGTGTTGAATTTAGTGTTAATTAAGAGACTGAATCCTCCCTTAATGAGTAAAACTCAACTAGTGCTGGTCAAAAATATTAAAAATAGATATTCCCTCCACATTTTGAAATTTCAACTGTTACAGTGTTGTTGTTTTAAGCACAACTTTTACTAAGAGGCTTCTAGGGTGACTTCATAATACAGATATATAGATAGGTGTTAAATATCTACTGAGAACAACAGAACCCATAAAAATAGCTGAGAATCTTTCGGTCAAAGAGTAGTAATAGATTTATTAAACCTTAATTATGTCAAGACAATTCCTAAAGCCAACCTGCCCTGCCACGACTGAAAGGTGAGAAAACCAACAGCTGCCCTGAGTAGTCACTGGTCTTCTTCCTTCTCAGGGCTCAAGTCTAGAGTATTCTAACATATCCTAGGCTTAACCCAGTTTAAACGCAAGCCCCTATCTGGCCAATGTTATTCCAAGACCTACCCAACGCATCCAGCTAATCCAAGGTGTGACCAAGGCCACAGCATTATGCAGACTACTGCACAAAGAAGCCACTAAGCCTCCCATGAGAACTGGGACTCCTTGCAGAACCAGCCCCCTTCTGCACCAGAGTTGAGCTGATGCCTCATTCACAAGGAAGGGGATCATTACTACTACAACCATCACCTCTCTTTAATTCTATCCCCAACTAGGGGAATATCACTTTTCTACCATGACCAAATGCCTAAAACTGGGATCCAGTGAAAGAAGCTTAAAATAAGACAATTCGGAAACCTGAAGTTATACACCAATGGTGGCTATCATCACGGCATCCTTCGCTCCCACAACATACATGCAAAGAGGCAGAACAATAGGAAATTGACCAGTAATTTAAACAAAAGGAGAGGGAAGGTAGAATTTTCACAGAGGCCACCGTCTTCTATTTAGGAATGTCTCCTTGACATTTACTGGCCAATTCCCAAATTTGTTTCAAACTCTGGGATTAACCAATAGGAGGCCTCTAAAAACTGAGAGTTTCCATTGGCTAGTGGGTTGTGGCCTTGCCTCTTGATGGCCACTCTACAATATTGTGGGTATGGCAATACCTCTTTGTGCACAGCAATGTGTGTAAAATTTATCTGGGTCTATTGAAAATGTGTCCCATTATACTTAGTTCTTTCCTATGTAGAATGCTAGTCAGCTTCTGCCTGGCATCAGAAAGCAGCTCTCATTGTCAAGAAGAGCTTTTTATTCAAATAAACACCAAGGGATAGCCTGGCTTTTCAAAAAGGATGTGCTCTTAAAGTGACAGTGACAGTGACATCCCAGGCCTTAATCTACTCCCCTAACACATACACACACACACACACACACACACACACACAGAACCACTCTATCTCTCTCTCCCATCTCTGTAACAAATCTATTTTTAAGCAAGTATTAATTCTTTACAGTAACTAGGGTTGCCAACTCTGACTGAAACTATTCCAGGAGATTTTTTTCCCCCAACATGACAAAATGTCATTTTCTTAAAATATCCTATTAAAAACTCCTGGATTGCTTTCAATAGTCACCAAGAGATCAATGCCAGTTCCAGGAGACTCCAAGCCAATCCTAGAGGGTTGGCAACCCTAAGTAACAGTGTCAGACAGCAAATGTTGTAACAACCAGGTATTATAAAACTTAAGATCACAGAGATGGTTCCACAAATGTAATAGGAAAGACATCCAGACCATCAGCTGTTGTAAATCAGCTTAGGTACACCAGGATTCAGCTGAAGATTTGGTGTTAGGTGGCGCTTTCATGGAAATATTCTACAGTGTTCTACAGTAATCATCCAAAAGACTATTGCAAGTGGAGTTGGGCAAATAATTGATGTCTCAGTCCAAGAGACAAAGATTTTTGACAAGAGTTTCAGTTTCACTCAGCTGCTGCAGGACTCTCAGACTCTGAAGCACCAGGGCAACCCTGTCCTGTGGACTGCCCCAGAGTTACAGACTCTGTGAGTCCATTCCATGACCTCCAAGCTTTTGACTTTGCAGCAGTGACCCTGGAAGCCCTGGAATAGTGGTTTTTCCCTAGAGCTCTGGGCCCTGGAAGGATCTGTGCCTCTGGGCAAGTCTCCTGGTAGATCTTATCTTGATCTTGATCCACAAACCCTTGAAACACAAGGGTCTTCAGCAGCCCCCCCAGGAATCCCAGCAGATTTCCATGGAAACACTACCTTGGATTCACCAAATGTCCACCAAACCCACAAGTCTTCATTGAAACATTTCAGTTTCAACGTACCTGCAACTTTATTTCATTAGTACTCCAGGTCAGAGTGGCAGTGATCTTCTTTTGTTTTCTTGCCTTCCTCTACAGAGTGTTAGTGTGGGTCAATTGTCAGGCTTATCTGTGCATATCTCACTTAATCATTCCCCTCCCATTGTAGGGGGCTCTGGCACTGATGAACCTTTCTCCTATTCTCTGCTGGAGATACATAGCCTAGTCTTTTGTGGACTGTAATACTTTGGTCTAATATTGGTTGTTGGTTTTAGTGTACCACTGCTGGGTATTGAAGGTGGCCTGTGATATACAGGAGGTCAGCCCAGATGATCTGGTGGGCACTTCTGGTCTTAAACATATGACTCTCCAGTTTTGGTTACTGTGTGTTATCAATCTACATTATAAACATAAAATTAGCTTTATGCTACAATGCTCTTGTTATTTTCTGTTTTTATATAAATTATCTGCGTATATGCTGCAAACACGTAGCTTCTAAACCTCAGTTTGCACAAGTGAAAACATCTGTACAAGGACCATGACAAGGAAGAATCCAACCCATTGTGTTTGGAACAGAAATTAAACAGCCCTGGCATTCCCCTCACCCCTACTAAAAAATTAAAAATTTAAAAATCCTGAACAGGGACTTGATCCAAAGCCAACTAACGTGAATTGAAAGACACACGGCTTTGGATCAGGCTCTATATTTCTTAGTAAAAATTACATAAAGTGGATTTTGGTTTCAGTACTTGGCTGTTGCTGCCAATATTATGGAATAGTGCACAAAGAGACAACTCTGACATGTTAAAAACATGTACGGTTCAGCTCAACACACTGATGATTTCTGACACTCCCATTCCTTGAGTTATTGTTTTATGACTTAAAACACTCGTTCTATACTACACACATACAATGTGACTGCAGAAGTTACCACCACTGGTTTATGAACTGGGACCTGATTGTAAATCAATATTGAAAATCATGGCAGTTTGCCATGTTAATTTAGATTTCAGAATGCCAGGTGGGAGTTGCTGCTGTTCAAAGCAGTTTCCCCATTGATTTTGTAAAAAAACCAGAGACGATATCTGTTATCTCTCATGAGCCATATTGGCACTAAAGGCTGAAGCAGGAACTGGCATTGGTGCGATACACATTTTAGGAACACTCTGGCAGAGTTCCTATAGGACAGCTGTACCTATAAGAGGTAAACATTGATTGGGATGGGAGAAAGGCTATTTACTGATTTTTCTCAGCACATGGACTGCTAGCTTGTTTACATTTACCGTTGTACCCCTGGCTATGGAAGTTCTAAGGGAAAGGGATTGGGATTTCTGGGGTGAAATTCTGGCCCCATGGATGTTAATGGCAAAACTCCTATGGCCTTCACTGGAGCCATGATTTAACCCCCGGATTCTATTGCAACTGTGTCACTGATCCTGTGTGACTTTGTGCAAGTCAATTAACTAAAGATGTGGCCAAACCAAACCCCAGATTGGAATGGCCATTGAACTTGAGGGAAGTTTGAATGGAGATACAAACAGTGTGTCTTAGATCATTTGTAAAAGCAGCAAAGAATCCTGTGGCATGCATGCATCTGACGAATTGGGTATTCACCCACAAAAGCTCACGCTCCAAAATGTCTGTTAGTCTATAAGGTGCCACAGGATTCTTTGCTGCTTTTACAGATCCAGACTAACACGGCTACCCCTCTGATACTTAGATCATTTGGACATTTGACCTGTCTATGCCTCAGTTTATCTTTCCTCAGATTGGATGAAATAATACTTGCCTTCCACTTGGTGGTATTTCTGTGGATGTGGTCATGCAGATCTAGGGAGAGGAGTGAAGCAGTGATCTGCCATGAAGGAATCCCTGAGGAGCACATCTGCTACCAGGGCATCCTTGCAAATTACTTTTCTTTCACTTTCCTATTTGCAACTTGCTTCATCTGCAAAGATCACTAACACTAAAGCCTCCCAGTAAAAATGTTGCTATTAAACTGCTGTTGGAATTGCCTTACTGAAATATATTGTTTAATAAATTTGTCTCTCAGAGACCCAATACATTTTGTGATGTTCATCTCTGTAACTTATAAACTTGTCAGGGCAGAGATGGTGGGCCAGGTCCTCAGGTGTGATAGAGCCGTTGCCACCTTTATTCTCCCAAAGTGGGAGTCATCTGAAGGCTGGTTTGGCCACTGGTACAAGTTAGAGTAGCCTGAAGGCTGCACTGACTTGTCTTGGCTGTAAGCTATTCCTAGAAACTGTTCCATTTGCCTAGGATTGCCTCAATAACATGCACCAACAATGCCCTCTACCAATCTTGACATAACCCAGGAACATGCCATTCACTGGTGGGGCGAAAGGCCAGGACCAGGCGGCATATAGCCAATGACACTCACTTTCCACAGTGTAGGGCTTTCCCTAAGCGAAAAGGGTCCCCTATTTGTCCTTTACATCAACTATCCACCCCCCTTGCACTACCAGAGTTGCATAAAGCAGATATAGGTTAGGCCAAAGTCTAGTCCCCAGTTTTCTTCTTTGTCTTGCACTAAGCCAAATGTATTGTGAGCACTTAACATAAAATAAGAATAATGATCTGTTTATATAGTCCCCATGCAAACAAATATTTGACGTCAATCTGGGGCTCAGGATACTCCCACTAAATACAGGTACCCGGTATATTTCTAATCAACAGACTCTGGTGACCATATAGAGCGAGGTACTCTTTCCATTCACTTTTGTCAATGACTACAATGGAATCAACCCATAATTTATTCTTCCACAAACATCCCACTCCGA
Organism: Gopherus flavomarginatus; assembly: GCF_025201925.1. Classification (NCBI taxonomy): domain Eukaryota; kingdom Metazoa; phylum Chordata; order Testudines; family Testudinidae; genus Gopherus; species Gopherus flavomarginatus. The sequence goes on along the minus strand of NC_066619.1, from coordinate 8,984,169 downwards.
AGCCTACGTTATTTCACAATTAACTAATTTCAGCAATCCAAATTGTTGATGGTAGAGAGAGCTCAGCATGTCCAATATGTCATTGTAAGAAATATCATTTACTACAACTTAACCAGCACACAGTAAAGTCTGGTTTACCTTTACTGCGTCACAAGAGTTGAAGAAAAAATAGTGTCTGTGTTTTTTTCTTTTTGTTTTATTTCTTGCAGTATGTCAGCTGTGTTTCTCTCTTGCAAATCACAGCTATTTTCGCAAAAAAAAAGAGGTTTAAAAAAGGAAGAGGCTGGAGTTTTGAACTAATGCAAATAACCTAATATCATTCAATAATAAAACAAGATTAACCTAAGAAGCTGCATTTATCTGTTTGGAGTGACTGAGAATTAGTCTAGTCCCAGAAGAAATGCATGCATGACAGGTATAATATTGCCATACTGAAAGCCAGTGAAACTCTACAGCGTTGGAAGTTTGGACATTGACCGTTTAATTGCTTTCACTGCTGTAAAATGTGACTAAGACCAGACAGAAAGGCATTTTAAACAAACAAACAAAAAATTATCTTTCATGGTCACTGCAATTTCTTCCCAGACATGGAAGCTGCTTAGTGCATTATTATCTTGGAGAATCTGCAAAGAGCTTTTCATCTTTGTCATTCTTCAAGGATGAGATACATGAACAGACTTCTATAGAAGAAAGACTTGGGCAGCAGTGACTTGAGTAACAACTACACTTCATTGAATTATTTGTTGTCAACAATATTTGCTGCCAATTTGCACAATTCTATTCGCTCTGTCCCATGTTCATCCCCTTTATATCTGAGGGTTGTACACTGTCTGTGAACCCTTTGTGAACCGATCCTGATTCGGACAAATGTAACTCCTCTTGTAAGTGTTCACCAAATAGTTGCTATGGACAAGTCTCTGTCGAAAGCTTGTTGGTCAGCTGTTCCCTTGGTCTCTTCTCTATTAATTATTTGTGATGTGGGTCTCAGTCATATGGGCCCAGATCCACAAAGAGACTTACACCGGAGCTTTACGTGTCTAGGCACCATTGTGATTCACAAAACCCCCTCTCAGCTTTTGCCTAATCCTGTGGGCACCCAAACTCACTCGGTGCCTAACTTTTCATTCTAAAAGTTCCCTGTACAGTTAAATTTCTGTCTCTCGGCATGTGCCTATCTCCTGCCTAAACACCAGCATGATCTTAACACCAGGTGAAGTGTGAAGGAGCAGAGAGACTGCAGCCAGGCACAGCAGGGATTAAAGAACAGTGGGTTCAGCTAGCCCTAACCCATTATGCCTGGAGCCTGGCTCAGTCAGGGGCTGACTGGTGAAGAGGCAGGAGCTCTCTGTGTGCCTACCTGAAGGCACAGACCAGCAACCTGCCTGCCAGCGCAGCCACTGGAGGCAAGAAAGTCTTCTCCAGCCAAAGAGAACCTACAGAGAAGCCCCAACTGTGGGGCAACTCGACTAGTGGGGCCATACTCCAAACTAAAAGGAATTGCATAGGAAGCAGGCCAGGAAAGCAGACCCTGAATCCCTCCTCATAGCTGTGAGAAAGATCCATCTCCCCGGTTTAGGTGTTGAGCAACAGACGACCCTGGGACAGGATCCGAGGAAGAAAGAGGGGTCCGGGCCCCCCTACAGCCCCTGCCTAGCCAATGATCTGCCACTAGGCTGCCCAGCTGCTGAAGATCCTATCACTTGAAAATAGGTAGGGCAACAGATACCTCTCCTGAGGTGTCCCGTCCAGCAGGTGTGCTCAGAGCACACCTAACTCCACACAACACAGCTGATGGGAAAGGTCTCCCTTATAACCTTTAGCCCAGTGATTAGGAAACACACCTGGAATGAGGGAGACCCTAGTTCAATTCTTTCCTTTCCTGATGATAATGAATTTGAACAGGGGTGTCCTAAGCACTGGACAGTTGGTCTGATGAGGCACTCTCTCAAACCATCCTCTTGAAGCTGTTGCAAGAAACATCTTAGGTGCCTGAATCCAGAGGAAATCTCCTGACTGTGAATTCCAAACAGAGCTAGACGATGGGGAGAGTTTAGGACACACCCCTCTCATCAGCATCAGCAACTGGCCAGCTTAGCTGGCTCTCTACCTATCATATTGTTGCTTGTGGATCGCTTTTTCAGGTGCCCCTCTCTCCCCATCTGTTGCATAGGGAGCCTAGGCACCTAACACAGGATTTGTAGATTCCACTGGGTGGGTAGGCCCCTAAAAGTTAGTCCTTGAGACACCTACATCTCTTTGTGGATCTGAGACCTAGTGGTATTTCTGCTTTATACTTGGATGAATTAAATTCTTTAAAAAGAAGAATAAATAGCAAAATAATGCACATTGCAGTATGGAGTTCTGCATGGATAATCATTAGTCACACTCAAGAAATGCACTTGGTCTGATTCTTCACACTTAAACTGTTTCTACAGCAGTTGGCCCCTGTGGAGTCACTCCTAATGTACAGTGGTGTAAAAGAGAGATGATATAAGCCCTCTGCTTTCGTAAATCTTTTTTAAGAATGCCTGGTAGCCACATTTATATTCATGGACAATGATTAATACATCCTTTCAAATAAAGGTGAACTCATCACTGTTATTCCCCAAAACATTCTTAAAGCAGTTGTGTACTATTTGACCAGAAGCTGGTAGAAATAGTGTCAAGCCCTCAGCTAATCTGAGTTTGTTCAAAAGTAAGTGACCAGATTCTCAGATGGCTTATGGTTGCATAGCTCCAATGAAGCCAGCTGAGACTCTGACCCAAGTCTTCTAGGCTGGTGTCTCACTGGTCCAATGAGTTGACACATATATTCCACTGGAGAGCACTGAGTGTGAAACAGAAACAGTTTTCTTTAGCCTATTGTATCACACTGGCAGTTGTGTACGTTTATATGTCATACTCTAATGGGTGAAGTTTCAGTTCTGTTCACATGTGCGTCATAAACTGCAACCCAAATATGGTTGCTAAAGATTCCCCTTTAACTTAATTGGCAGAGCTCTGTGCTTTTGGAGCTAAAAGACAAGGGTTCGCTTCCTGGTTATAATCATAAGGTCTTAGCTGCCTACACATTCATAAGAATTAGTGCCCAGATGTTGGATTTGAACTCTTGTAAACCCCAGAGGCTTAGGGGCCAAGCACTATTTAGCTGAGGGAGATACGGAAGAGGAAGTCCAGCACACGGGCAAGGAATCCATCCCTAAGTGTGTGTCACTGGGTCCATTCACCACTAGGGACACCTCCTTCTGGCCACTCTGGGAATTCTCTTTCCAGGTCCGTGGCCAGATTCTGCTGCTTGCTATATGCTCTGCCACTACACTCTCTCTCTCTCTCTCTCTCTCTCTCACTTTCTGTGCCTGAGGGTGCTCTGTCTACGCAGCTTGGCTCTCCAGTGAGGTCACCGTGTTTTCCCCTTTTGGAGATGGTATCAGGTTCTTTCCATATCATCTGTTCCAGGCAGTCTTCCCAGTCACTCCCCATTGGTGCGACTTCTCCAGTGGCTGGTAGTGGAACCCAAGCCCCCCTTTTTTCAAGGTACCAGCACAGGGACCCTCTATCAGCAGCCAACATCTGCATCCCCTTAAACATTGCTGCCTTTTCCAGGTGTCTTTTCCTATACCCATTCCACCTAGATTCCCTTTCCCCCTTCTCCCCTACACTGTCCAAACAGTGACTGCCTATTTCCTCACTGCAGCCCCATCCTATTGCCAGCATTCTGGCTTTTTCCTAGTCTCACCTTTTTCTTCCCAACTGGCTTCTATTATTATTCAGGAGTAACCAGGTAAATTCCCCTCAGCCATGGCCTATCCAGTTAACCAGACTCTCCTCAGCCTCATAAACCCCTTCTAGGCTGGTGTGGGGTGACCATTCCATCACCGCGTGCTAGTCACCTGCCAATTCCACTAAAGTGGGCATGGATGATGCTCAGTACAGCATGAACTAGTGTTTAGCATATCTCAGGATCAGGGATCTACAGGTGCGTGTGTCATCATGGAACTCCACTGGGTGGAATGTCGAATAACCCTGTGTTTCAGATTCATAGATCTAAGGGCCAGAAAAGACCATTGTGATCATCTAACACAGAACATAGAATTACCCCCAAAATAGTTTCTTTTGAACTAGAGCATATTGTTATGGAAAAATTCCAACCTTGAATTAAAATTTGCCTGAAATCTAAAATCTTGGTAAACTGTTCCAATGGATAATAACTCTCACTGTTAAAAATGTACACCTTATCTCCAGATTGAATTTGTATAGCTTCATCTGCCAGACATTAGGCCTTGTATACATTTTTCTGCTAAGTTGAAGAGGCCATTATCCAATATTTGTTCCTCATATAGGTATTGTTAGATTATAATTGTCACTCCAGACTCCTACTCAAGATTTCCCTCTTTATGCATCCAAGGATCACATTAGCCCTTTTGGCCACAGCATTGGGAACTCATATTCAGCTGACTATCCACCATAAATCCCAAATCTTTTTCAGTCACTGCTTCCCAGGATAGAATCTGTCATCTTATAAATATTGCCTAGATTCTTTGTTCCCAGATATATACAGTTACTTTTAGCCATATTAAAACACATTGTTTTCTTGTGCCCAGTTTACCAAGAGATCCAGAATGCTCTGTATCAATGACCTCTCTGCTTCATTATTTACCATTCTCCAACCTTTGTGACACTGGCAAACTTTGTCAGTAACAGGTTTATGTTATCTACTACCAGATCACAGATAAAAATGATAAATAGCATTGAACCAAGGGCAGATGCCTTCAGGACCGCACTATAAACACACCCATCTGATTGTAATTACCCTCTTTACAGTTTAATTTCAAGAAATATCAGTTAGCCAATTTTTAACCTATTTAGCGTGTGCCATGTTAATCTAGTCTAATCTAATCTCCATGTCTTCTGGTTAAGGAGCTGTCAATGGAAAACTCCCATTGCAATTAGTGGAATTAGGCTCAGGCTCTAACAGCAAAAGGGTCTCAGTTCTACGCTTGGGTTGCCATAACCTAGTGGTAACCATACAGTCCCCGGTGTCCACAAAATTATCACAAACATGCAATTCATTGGCGTTTTTAATAAACTCCGTTGATTGTGTTTTTCTAACTTGCCTCTGGACTTTTAATTGCTGTTTCTCCAAAAAAAATCACACTGTATTTTGACATTTTCTGAAGCACTCACACCCAGAGGATGCTTACACTGCACTCTGCTTTTTAAGGGATTGTTCATCCAACTCACTTTGAACTTTAAAGCTTTTTACTGAGATAACAGGATCTACAGTGTGAGATCAAGCTTAGAAATCACAGCTTGAAATGCCCATCCAGGGGAAGTCATGCAGAAAATGAAACATATCTGGCAGAACAAGACTGTGGTCAGAGTGACAAGACAAAGTCAAGGAAAAGGGCAATGAAGAAAACCTCAGACATGGAATGACTCCCTGGTGTGACTGTGAGAAAAGAGGGCAAGGGGCAGAGAGAATGAAGAGTTAAAAGCCACCTAACAAGGTTGAGATTGGAGTATCTGAACAATTCCCCTGAGTCCCAGGTCACTTTGTGAAAATTCTTCTCCGCTTCTATCTCATTGTTTTTCTTTCAGCCTTTATCTGGATGGATTGTCCCTGGATGAAATGGTGTCTTTTTCATATTGCTTTTCACCTTCTCTAAAACAATGAATGGTATGGCGAACATAAATGACATGGAGAAAGTGAATAAGGAAGTGTTATTTATCACATCAAATAGTACAAGAACCAGGGGTCACCTGACGAAATTAATAGGCAGCTTCCTTTAAAATAAACATGAGAAGGTACTTCTTCACACAGTAAAGCCATGGAACTTGTTGCCAGGGGCTGTTGTGAAGGCCAAAAAGTATAACTGGGATCAAAAAGCAAATTAGATAACTTCATGGAGGATAGGTCCATCAATGGCTATTAGCCAAGATGGTCAGGGACATAACCACATGCTCTCAGTTTCCCTAAACTCTGGCTGACATAAGCTGGGACTGGACAAAAGGGAATGGATCATTCAAAAATTACCCTGTTCTATTCATTCCCTCTGAAGCATCTGACACTGGCCACTGTTGGAAGAGAGGATACTGGACTACATGGATCATTGATCTGACCCAGTATGGCCGTTCCTCTGTTATATAAAACAAAACAAACAAAACATGAATTTATTGCCAGTGAATGATGCTAGATTAGCAGCTGTATTGGCACAAAATGGTTATAACATGGGCAGTGGTAGCACTTGATTCCCTTGCACTGCCCACCCCCTGCCTCAAAGCCATCAGTGTGTGAAGATCTACAAGAGGTTGTCTGTGCAACAAAGTCAATTCCTGGCCAGGGCCGCTCAGAGGATTCAGGGGGCCTGGGATCTTCAGCGGTAATTCGGTGGTGAGGGGGTCCTTCTGCTCCAAGACCAGCTGCCGAAGTGCCCCGAAGACCCAGAGCAGAAGAAGCTCTGGCGTCCCTGGCCCTGCAAGAGTTTTCCAGGGTCCCTGGAGCGAGTGAAGGACCTCGCTTCAGGGGCCCCAAAAAACTCTCATGGGGGCCTGGGGCAAATTGCCCAACTTGCCCCCCCGCGCGGTCCTGTTCCTGGATGACTGTTACTTTGTTACCTTCTCGCCTGATTCCTGATGCCTGGTTTCCTGACCTGCCTACTTCCCTCCTTTGCTTCTGGTTCCTGCTTTCCTGCACTGTTCCTGATCCCTGCCCTGACCTCTGACTCTCACCTTTGTCTCAACGCCTGACTCCAGCTCTGATCCTTGGGTTCCCGGCTCTCTGCTCTGACTTCTAGGTCTGAGTGCCCAAGCCCAGGTTGCCACACAGTGAGTCTCCTCACTAAAGATATGGGAAGACCCCCTGTAGCTCAGTCTGCAAGCATGGTCCCTCTCTGTGACTGCCAATGGGTATGCCTGTCAACTGGTATTTTTTTCTGATGGTGGATTGTGCAAAGCCCATTCCATTAGGAATTCAGCTCAGACCAACAACTCATTTCACGACCATCACTGATAAACTGACACATTTCAACTTTCAGCCAATATGAGCTTATGGGCCCAATTCAAAATGCTGAGCATGGCATGAGTGATTTTCTATCTTAGTACCCATCTCTTGAGTCAACCCATTCTCTGTACCCTCCTGTTGGCAATTTGGCATCATGCTTTTCCTATAATAACCACATGTGGGGTTTGTTCCCCTGTTCCTATGCATTTGTACTGCATCTCTGCTCTGGGTATTAATAAGAGTTGCTATTTCTATTACAGTAACATATAAAATGTACTAGCAGTTAATATAGATCTGAGACAAGATATAGTCTCCGCACTAAAATCTCAACACTAACTTACTCTGCATGATCAAGGGAGGGGAAACAACTGTCTTTATTTCTCAAATGTAATAATTTCCAGTGCTTTAAAAAGTAAATGAGTATATGAATGTATATGATTTACTGCACAGTGGGAACTTCCCTTTCACAATTTAGTGGTATCTGCCCAGGACATGCATTCCTATTTGCATTATAACATTGTTGCAGTAACAAATAGAGATTGTTTTTAAAAGTTACAATCCTGTAATTCTTATTCACTTGCATAGTCCCACAGAAGTCGTACCTGTGTAAAAACTGTACAGAGCAGTAAAGGTTGAAGTATTAAGTACTATATCAGTTTATGGCTGGAGTTACACACATATTTTAGAGTAAAACAGAAAGGCAGCGAAGTTCTGAAGCAAACCTGATACTGGGGCTAAGTTCACTGAAAAGCTTGCAAATCTTCTCGTGACTCTGAACCAGATTCCAAGAAAGCCTGGGTCAGTATAACAGATATTTGATAACAAACTTTGATAACCATTTCAATAATAGTATCAATAAAGTTTCAACTAAATGAGTTTCAGAGTGGTAGCCTTGTTAGTCGGTATCAGCAAAATCACGAGGAGTCCTTGTGGCACCTTGGAGACTAATAGATTTATTTGGGCATAAGCTTTCATTGGCTAGAACCCACTTCATCAGATGCGTGGAGTGGAAAATACAGGAGCAGGTATAAATACATGAAAAGATGGGAGTTGCCTTACCAAGTATAAGGTCAGTCTAATGAGACAATAATTGAACTAACGAGACAATAATTGAACTGGGACTTTTCAGCTTGGAAAAAAGATGACAAAAGGGGGATATGATAGAGGTCTATAAAATCACGACAAGTGTGGAGAATGTAAACAAGAAATGTAAATAATTTAAATAAGAAAGTGTTATTTACTCCTTCTTATAGCACCAGAACTAAGGGTCACCAAATGAAATTAATATGCAGCAAGTTTAAAACAAATAAAAGGAAGCGTTTCTTCACACAATGTACAGTCAACCTGTGGAACTTTTTGCCAGAGGATGTTGTGAAGGCCAAGACTATAATAGGTTAAAAAAAGAACTAGATAAGTTCATGGAGTATAGGTCCATCAATGGCTATTAGCCAAGATGGGCAGGGATGGTGTCCCTAGCATCTGTTTGCCGGAAGCTGGGAATTGGTCATGGGATGATTATCTGTTCTTTTCATTCCCTCTGGAGCACTGCCGGAAGCCAGAATACTGGGCTAGATGGGCCTTTGGCCTGACCTAGTAGGGCCGTTCTTATATTATAAACCCCATTTTCATTGATGCAAATTCACATAAATTCCTTGACTTTGATGGAACTACAATTGACTCCCAAGATAATCTAGCCCCAATTTAATCCAACATTTTACTATTCCAAGTCCAGCAATCAGATCTACTAGTATGCATCCTGAAAGCATGCACAACTGCATTTCATTGCAGCTCTGAATGCAGGATTGGGAAATTGGTTCCCTAAGAAAATTGGCAAAATATTTAAGGGCCACTAGCTTAGAGAAAGCCTTAGAATCCAGTAAAATCTGTTCCGAATAAGAGTGAGTTCCTGTAAAAAAAAAAAGACTCTTTGTTCTAGCAAGAGAGGTGGCTCTGGGGCTGTATTTAGGCAATATAGAGCATTGCACTGGTCCCATAAAGTTAAGAGAGAAAAAAGTGGAGAGCAGTGCTTCAAAATCCAGCCCAAAGAAGACTTTCTTTATACGTGAGCATGCAGCGGGCGGGCGCGCGCGCGCGCACACACACACACACACACACACACACACACACAAGAAAGTTTTAGGGCTTGATTTTCAAATGCTGCTCTCCATTTCCCCTGTCTTCATGCCTCTGTTTATCAAACTTCAAAAATAACATTTTTTTCCTTAACTGCTTTGTCTAATTTCAGCCTTTCTCTAACATATGCTTCTGTCCTCTACTTGCATTGCCACTTATAAATAATAAGACAGAGAAAGACAGATTCTTTAAAAAAAAAATCTAGGACATCTCGTTTATTTTGGTTTAATTTTTCATTTAAAAAATCATTACAAATGACATTGTCCTCTAATTTTTCCTCTGTGCAGCATCTGCCATTGTCAAGCTGTTGTCTTTGTTACAGTGTTTTTTGGTGTGTGAGAGAGACTGTGAAGCAGTGCTTTTAGAGAAAATATGACAGCTTGCTTTTATTCTGAGATAGCTCTTATTGGAAACAACCCCACTTTTTAACCCTCAGCTGGAGAAATCGGTGCAACACTATCTGCTTTACTCCTGCTAAGAATCTCATCCACGAAGTGAAAATTCTATTATTAACTGCCACAGTGTTGTTTAAGTTCTATGCTCCCATTAATTAGGTTCATATAAGGGTATTCAGCACATCAACAACTCAAACTTGATCTACTCCTTTTATTTAGGCTCCCTAGTATCATGCTAGCAAACTCCATTGTTTTTCTCTCCCCAAACTCTAAGTGCAAACAAATTCATTTTCTGTCTTTATTACTTGTATAAAAGATTATGGCAATCAACAAAAGAAAGAAGGAACCAATATAAAATCTCAGTGGGTGAGAAGCAGAGAGACTCTTATTCCATAGAATTTCTGACAGGAAGACATCTTTTATTTAAATGTGTCGGTCAAGATTTTTCAGAAGTGACTAGTGGCTTTATTTATTTATTTGTTTGGTTGGTTCCTTGAGTTTTTGGAATCCAATTGGAGACACCTGAAAGGGACCTGATTCTCAGAAGGCAGATGCTCAGTACTTTCTGAAAATCTGAGCCAGTTAAGGTGTCATAAGTTAAGCACCCAAAAGCTGTGGAACCCCAAATCATGAATAAAATTCAAAACCCTTGAATGTAGAGCACAGATAACAGAATTATAGCTTCAGTCTTTCCTCTTTCTACCCTCAACCATATAGTTTAGCCTGTAGCTGTTCACCGTCATTAATCACTGGAACCATTTACCAGGTTGTGGTGGATTCTCCATCATAGGTAATTTTTCAGTCAAGATTGGATAAAAGTAAAGGAAATGCTCTAGTTCAGACTGGAATTATTTTGGGGAAGTCCAATGGCCTGTCTCATATGGGAGGTCAGACTAGATGATCACTGTGATCATTTCTGGCTTTTTAGTGAACTGGGGCCTGTATGTTCCATGCCTTTCAAGACTGAGCCCTCGTTCAGTCACATTAAGTTGATGAAGATGGAGTGCCCATTGGTTTTACTATAAAAAGTACCCTCGGGGTATGCAACTCTGTCAGCTTGGTGCTAGACTGGTTTCTTCTTCTCTGTCCTAGCTGATTTTAACTTCACTATAGAAAGTAGCTGGACTAGCATCTTGAGTGCACAGGGTAGGACCCAACAGGACTCTCAGTCCTCCTTTAAGCATAACCCTGTCCCAAATTCCTATATGTGTTTCATAAGCCCCCCCTACTTTGTTGCCTGGTTCAGTGTAGATGACTGATAGCAGTTCCTTAAAGACAAAAGGGTGAAACTCATTCCCCTGGCCTTTGTAGGTAGTAGAGGCCTTTAATTGACCTATGCAACTTATCAAGTAGCTCTCTGCACAGGGATAGATTTCATCCTGCGAAACTACTTGAAGGATCAAGGCTTATGTGCAACCGTAGCTACTGCATTGGCAACTGGCAGCACTATAATAATATATGGAAAATTTATATACATGCACTCTCTACAAATAGACAGACTTACCTATGTCATATACAATGTTTGCTGAATAAGAAAACTATGCATCACCTGATCTTTGATGTCCTGGGCCTCAATAAAAAGCTAATAATATCCCTTATGTATATCATACATCAAGTCACATTTTAGGGATATGTATATTAATCATGTGCCATGATAGAGTGATTTCCAAGAATGTCATCTCTTTTATAATCTGCAATGTGTAGCTTAGTTTACATCTGATGTTTAATTAGGATCTTGCAGTTGCAATATTTTTTTTTAACTGCACTTAGGAAAGGTACAGTGTAATGAAATGTAAGTGACCCAAACTAAATGGAAGCACTGAAGTAGATAATGTGGCAGTATATCAAGTAAAATGCACTGATTCTGCAGTTAGTGCATGCCCTAATGGCAGAAAAAGGGTTTGAAAACCACTTTAACCATAAGTAGGGTGTTTATGTATTATTCACAGTAGCAAATAATTGCAAAATGTCAACATTTCATTTTCCTCTTAAGAATTTCATTTGATTAGTGACCTAATTAGCCATTAAGAAAAATGGTTTTATTTTTTTAAGTGTAAATATGAAAAGCAGGAGTGTTTCCTAGTGGTAAGTAATTTATGATCTTAAAATGTCACAGTCAACATCACTAGTCTGTTACTGAACAACACTAAACAAAATCCTACTGTTTTCACACTGCAGTATTGATGGGTTTTGTTGGGTTTTTTTATTACCATGATGTAAATATTTCAACAGTTGCCTGAGGGTATTTTTTCCCCTTTTTTTCTCTTTCACAGAAATTCTTCAACAAGCCTTTTGTAGATCGTAGAGGGAAGCAACTGTAATTTACATATATTAAGGTTACATGTTGCATAATTAATTGATGCCTCCTCCTCCATTTCTCTTATTGTTTATATGTACACTGGTATTACGGTAACATCCACAAAGCACTACAGCCTGCCCAAATTTAGACCCAGATTCTGCACCCTTACGTATGGGGAGCAGCATCTTGCTTTGCACATATCTGGTGGTGGGTTAAAGTCAGGAGGTGAAAGCAACAGAGCTATTTGTGGAATTATTTTACTCACTGTAAGGGTAACAAATCTGGTTCATAGGGTGAGATACAGATCCTGGCCTGAAGAATGCATATGCTGAGAAAACAAGTGGCAAATGAGAAGAAAGGGATACAACAAAAATTCCACTTTAGTTTTAAATATGAACATCAGCTCTCTCCAACCAGCCCTCCTCCAAGGTAGCAAACTAGCTGGCAAATTTATTTTATTATTATTACAGTATACTTTGGATAATCAGAAGTTCAGATAATGAAGTAGGCGGGAGTCATTCAGCCATGGGGCTGCCTCCACGTGGCCGAGGTCTCATCCCCTTCCTCACAGTCCTGGCTGGGGTCTCTGCTCTAGCATCTGAACCTCCACATTATCCAAATCCCTTCATTGTCCAGCAACTTGAGATACATGCCATCTGAGGCACATGGCTCATGTAGGGGGACTAGAAAGGGCTTGGGACAATGTGAAAGTTCTGATAATAGGGGTTTTGGGAAATGAGAGTTAAATTAATTATTCACAATACTGTAATTTGCATTCCAGGAACAAATAGTAATTGGAGAAGGACTTGAACCTGTGCCCTTCACAGTCAAAATGATTTCCCTAACCACTGGGGTACAGACTCAACCTTTTTTCCTGAGCCAGTGACAAATTAATCATAGATATAAAGTGAACCACCTTCAACAGGGGAGACTGAGAGGGATCTAGTCCAGCATGTCCAATTAGGAAGGCATGGGAATGCCGGAGTCAAGCCTCTACTCCAGCCTCTACTTGACAAAGCCTTTGCTGGGATGATTTAATTGGTGTTGGCCCTGTGTTGAGCAGGTGGTTGGACTAGATGACCTCCTGAAGTCTTTTCCAACCCTAATCTTCTATGATCCTAAATCAGGTAGAGCAAGGATTTGAATCTGGGTCTCCTACATCCCACTGGAGTATTGGGTATTCCCAGGACACATAGGCTGTTTGTGTAAGGACTGATCCTGTAGATACACTCTGAGAACACCTGCAGGATCAGGCCCCAAAGGTAAAATCAACAGGGGAATGTCTAATTTGAGAATGCTGCTGGGGTATCAGTAACAGTTCCAAGCAACTCATTGGTTGTGGGATAGCACCAGCACTTCAGTGGGTTTTTTGCATGCTTGCCACTGGAAACTTAGGTGACTGCAGGATTAGATGGTAGCTGAGTGGTGGTTTTGAGAAGGTCAGTGGCACCTAAATGGTGCCTGAAGACGGAGTTAAGTGTCCAAAAACCTTTGAGCATCTAGCCCCAAGTGACTTATCTAAGATCACACAGGGCATCTGTGGCAGATCTGGAAATTGAACACTGATCTCCTGTCCAGAGTCTCAATCACAAGATCAGGGCTGAAATTAGCCCACTATTTTGGACTATGGACGGACAGGTTTGCTTGTGACATTTCTGATCTGGTTGACCACAGGTTAGAAATACTTAAAATAACCTTTCTTGCATTGTTCTGCATATGATCCGTTCTATGTTGAGTGCTGACGGTGTGCTTTGCGCTGCACAGAAGAGACAGGATGACAGCATCCCTGCACCGAAGAGCTTGTAATTAAAGACCATTTCTTTTGGTTATTATTGTGACAGCATGACTGGAACACATTTTCACTATCCAAACACAGAACAAAATGACTGGCCCTGCTCCAAAGAGCTTCCACTCTAATGTTCACAGACCGAGCCAAACTTTTGCATGGAGAGGCAAGTAAAAATGGAATATAATAATTTAAAACAAAGAAATGAACCTACAGTTTAATTCAAATTTTAGTTATAGGTCCAGGTCTGTTCTTAATGTATCCAAACCAGTTTGTCTGGCTCTGTCTTGCAGTATAAAGGTACTATATGCCCCAAATACAATACTAAGGGGGAAGACAGCAGACTCAATAGGCACATGAGCTGAAAGCATCACAAGAAAAAACAGGGGGAAAGGATTTTGTGAAAACCAACCTCAACTCCTCCTGAGGTTCTGGGGTCATGAAGGTGACATATTTGCAATGTACCTGGACTAATCCTCTCCAGAGCCACCCAGAGGATTCAGGGGGGCTGGGGTCTTCGGCGGCAGGTGGCCTCCGCTGCAGAAGACCCGGCACTTTGGCAGTGGGTCCCCGGTGGAAGGACCCCCCCGCTGAGGGTCTTTGGGGCACTTCAGAAGCAGGCCCCAGAGCGGAAGGACCCCCCGCCACCAAATTGCCGCCAAAGACCCAGAGCGGAAGAAGCTTTGGGGGTCCAGGCCCCACAAGAGTTTTCTGGGGCCCCAGGAGCGAGTGAAGGACCCCGCTCCAGGGGCTCAGAAAAACTCTCGTGAGGGCCCCTGTGGGGCCCAGGGCAAATTGCCCTACTTGTTGCCCCCGGATGACCCTGATCTTCTCAGGTTTCTTCAGTATCTTCCATGTTATAGAATTGTTTTAATGAGTTAACTTCAAAATATGTTAAGGAGATGTGCCTTGGGTCATTTTTGTTAACTATGTTAATGCATTTCCTTTATTGTAATTACCCTAATTAGTGTACATGCTATTATTAAATGCCCAGTTCACATATTACAATTTCTTAAAGCTTTCTTAACTCTTAGTTAATGTGAAAGGAAAACAATCCTATGAACTCATTGGGAAGGAGGGAAGGAAACAGATGTTTAGAAAGAGGATAAAAACATGAGGGGGGGACAATAGCTTCAGGGGCAAGGACACATGAGGAAACTACCTCAGGTGGAATTTTCAGAAGACCGTACAATCCAGATCATAATAGGTATTAAGGCACTTAACTCCAGGGCTATCAATAACAGTGAGGCACCTAAATACTATTGAGGATCTGGGCCTAAGTGACTTAGGGCACACATCTCAGCTCTTAAATTACTTACTCTTTTAAAAATTGCATCCTATCTGTACATTGCTGTGGTCTTTTAAATGTTGCTGAGAAGCAAGATGAAAAGAAAAAAGAAGCGGGGTGGAGGGAGGGAACCTTTCTTTTCCAGAAGCTTTTCATTGGTTTAGTTTACCTTTGATAAACTGTAATTGGCATGCATTTACCTGCATGCCTCTCCCATTTCCACTTTTTATTGCGTAACATTTGTTTAGCAAAATACTTAGGTCTTAAGCACTTGAAATGCCAAGTGGAAGTTAACTAGCATTCAGGAAGTGGGGTCACACAGAAGGTGTGGCCTTATGGGGGAATGTGTTGAAGCTCTGATAGGGGAAAGGATGTGCGGAAAGTTAGCCTGTTGTGTTTGGATGGAGTGGTGATGAGAGGTTGCCCTAGAGTAGGGCAGATGAGTGAAGATTATGTGAGCTGTGGTTTAAGTAGAGCTAGTCGGAACATTTCATTTGAAACATATTTTCTTTGAAACATGTTGTTCTGTTGAAACGGAAATGATTCACTGAGACATGTCAATTATGATGAAGTTTCGCTAGGAAAGATTCCCGAGAGGCAGGCTATCTGGTCACTTCTGTCCAGAGAGAGAGAGAGACTCAACTCAAACACTTGACCTTTTCAATCTGAAAACACATTTTGACACAATTCTGTTTCACAAAAAACACTAGAAAGTTTTTTTCCCCATTCCAATGCAGAATGAAAAGAAATTCAAAACCTCAAAAGACATTGTGAAGTGTAATTTTTATCCTGCATCTTGCCCTCAGCACCTGGTAGCAGAGGGAGGGGAGATGTAGTGTGAAGGTGTGTGTCTCTGTCAGAGAAGCAGAAGCAATACGTTATTATGGAGCTTAACTTCTCATTTCCCTTGCTTTTGTGGTTTTGGGTCTGGTATGTTTTCTGCTGGCAACGTTACCCCCCCCCCAAAAAAATACCCCAAAATACCACCTCTCCAAAATCTTTCACACCGAGTATTCTTTGAATGCAAATTTAGTGTCTCATCTGACTTTATCATAGATCTCAAGGCCAGAAGGGGCCATTGTGATCATCTGTTCTGACCTGCTTCATAACATAGGCTACAGAGGTTTCCTGACTTAATTCTTGCTTCAAGCCCAACAGCTGTGGTTGAACTAAAGCATATATTTTAGAGAAAAAAAAAGTCCAATCCCTTAAAAAAACCAATACATTTTCTTATTGAATCTTTTTTCCTTTGGTTTTCTCCCACCCTAAATCTGCCAGAAAACGACCTTATTAATATAATGTATTTGATCTATAAACAAACTTTTCCATATAGCTACAGCCCTGCTGAATTATACTAATGAAAAAATGACTACCAAAGCCCTTTTTAAGTTTACATAATTACATGAAACAGTTGGATACTAGTACAAGAACCTTCTACTGCTACCAAAACAGTATTCTGGCTTCACCATAGCTCTGGGTGGTGGTATTGGGAGATGTCTATTAAGAATTAAGCTTTCCAAACCTTCACAGTAATGATATTAAAACAAAACAAAACAAAAAACAACCAAAAAATCCTCCATGACAGAGCTCTCAGCCAGAGGCTGATGGGTCATTTCAAAATGTTTTATGTCCATTCAGTCTCTTAAAGGGCAAAAGATCCAACGTCAATTAAGACTGGATAACACTCAGCTGCTTTAAGATGTGATGAGAAGGTAATATGCTTAGTCACCTGCTGGAAAATAAACCCTTTTGCTGTGAGGAACTTAATCTCACCCCATTGTTCTGCTTACTGAAGTCTCCTAGAGACTATAATTTAAGGACTTGAGCCACTGAAGGAGCTAACCTATGAGATAAACTCTGGCCAAGCTAGCATTTCTATAGTGATCCCTACTCTTCAAGGTCTGACAGATTGACCCAAGGAGAGGAGCTCCAAATCAAGGCATCTGAACCATGAATGTGTAAATATTTTCATCAGACTGGTCCAGGCACATCACACCAAGCATGTTCTCCTCCTGGTATGAGCTAGAGCCTCACTTTACTGGCTCTGACAGGTGCGGCAGGGAACTTTTCCACTTAGAAAGTGGCTGAGGAAAATATGCAGAGATGCAACATCCAAGTAGGTCTCATACATGTGAGCAGGGAATTGGAGAGGGAATTTGCCTTTTACTCTTTGCTCAGACAAAGGGATACTCTATCGCTTAGTGTTTTGTAAGGTAATATACCTCTGGTTCAGATTAAATATAAAGTGTGTTTTAGAACGATTATTGCCTTGACCTTATAAATGGCCAATTTGCTGATCTGAGTACTTGTGTTTGTATTTGAGAATGTGTCTTTTATTTCAATAGTATCTGGTTAATATATCTGTATATACTATGTATTGCAAACGTAGAAATACTATGAAGTGTCATCACACTGATTTTGCTTTTGGGGCACTATGGAACTATCCTCTGCTATGAATGGAAAGGAGTAGAAAGGTTCCCTATAACTGCAGAATAGGATGGGCAATGACAGATTTGTGATGTGCACCAAACTTCCCAGGCATCAATGTGAATCCTCCAATGGAAGTAGGCATGGCTGTGTCTATGCATTCTGGAGGCTAGGGCAAGACAGAATGGTTGGGCTATGACTCCACACAGCTTCCTCTCTCCAAAACTGTTGAATCTAACCATTTCCTATCTACCATAATGCCCATAACTTAGTTTGGCACTTCTGCTGGGACTAGAGTCACACTGACTTCTTATGTGTGTTGTACACCTTCCAGCCTAGAACACAAAGAACAGTTTGAGGGAGTCAAATCTCCCAGTGAGGGATGGCAATGGAGAGTAATGAGGAGGGATGGGCCTTCTAGTTGGAAGTCTTCAGCTCTGTGGGATTTAGAACTTCCTTTCCCAGGGTCTGCTGGTTTTGGCAGTCATGCCTCCTATCTCAAGAGTAGGACATGTCTTACCTCCAGATTCACAGTTCACAGGCAAGGATATTTAGGGCCTAAGGTTGCTAGATGATGAACACAGACAAAATGGGTTTATCCTAAGTTTTTCCAGCTTGCATTGTGTAACCCACACACCTACTAGGTGTGGTGGTCTGTCCCAACTCATGGCACTGACGCCACTTAGAGAGAGATGAATGAGTGTCCTCTACAGCCTTAGCTAATAGCCATGTGCCTTTTAGCTCATGCAGTAGAGGCTCAAGGATTTAGTTCCAGAGGTCCCACGTTTGGGGACCCAGATAATGAACAAGGTCTGTCAGTGTTAAAATTGCATGTTTCAACCCATGTTTTTGTATGCAGTAGTGTATGCTTGTAGTTGCATTTTGTAATCATGCTTACAACATATGGAGCAAAAAAATCAGACAAGGTCAGTGAGATGAAAAAAAGCAAAACCAAAAAACTCCATCAATCTATAAAACATGAATATAACTATGACATTGTTAAATTCAATACCTAGGCAAGCTATTTCAGAAGCATTCACTACATTTAATAATCTAGTGATTAGAGCAAGGGAATAGAAGCAGCACTCAGGAATTTCTGCAAAAGCTAATATAACAATACTACAGCCAGACAGAGTAGCCAACTTTAATTTCACCACAAATGCGGATTATGTTCCTCGTAAAGTGGTCACAATGTGTTCTAGCACTCCGAGCATTGGTTTATAGTTTCAAACCAAAATCAAGCAAAATTGACAGGTTTGAGATTAAAACTTATGAAACTCAGTAGTTTCTACTGAATTTAACTGTCAGATGTTGGGTTTCTTTAATGCCGAAACTCCAAGCAAGACGCAGGAGTGTGAACGCACTGTGCACCTAAATTAAAGAAAATGTTTAAAGGAAGACTTGTGCCTGGGAACTCATACAGGTCTGCTCTTGACTGAGAACCTGATCTTAGAAGACCTACTGTTATGAACTCTCATTGACTTCCAGAGGAGTTCTGAGCAAAAGAGACCTGCTGGGTTTGACCTTTACTGCGTGAATGTGGTGTCATCAGACCTCACCGGTGTGGTGCTCTGCTCTGTTCAATGTTGATAACAGTCGGCTGCATGTGTGTTCGCTCTGCATGCTGCCCCGGCTCTGCACAGATAGCTGGCACAGCAAACCCCAAGAGGATGCCCAATGACCACAGACTCCAATAAAGTACGAAGACACCCAGCCAGATTTATTGTCAAACGAAGCACAGTAATAGTTTCCCGGATGTGATTGCAGAGCCATTGGCCATTATGTTTGAAAACTCATGGCAAACGGGGGAGGTCCTGGATGACTGGAAAAATGCTAGTGTACTGCCCATCTTTAAAAAAAGGGAAGGAGGATCCGGGGAACTACAGCTCAGCGAGTATCACCTCAGTCTCTGGAAAAATCATGGAGCAGGCCCTCAAGGAATCAATTCTGAAGCACTTAGAGGAGAGGAAAGTGATCAGGAACAGTCAGCAGGGATTCACCAAGGGCAAGTCATGCCTAACTAACCTAATTGCCTTCTATGAGGAGATAACTGGGTCTGTGGATGAGGGGAAAGCAGTGGATGTGTTATTCCTTGACTTTAGCAAAGCTTTTGATATGGTCTCCCACAGTATTCTTGCCAGCCGGGCTGGATGATTGGACTATAAGGTGGATAGAAAGCTGGCTAGACCATCATGCTCAATGGGTAGTGATCAACGGCTCCATGTCTAGTTGGCAGCCGGTTTCAAGTGGAGTGCCTCAAGGGTTGGTCCTGGGGCCGGTTTTGTTCAATATCTTCATTAATGATCTAGAGGATGCTGTGGACTGCACTCTCAGCAAGTTTGCAGATGACATTAAACTTGGAGGAGTGGTAGATATGCTGGAGGGCAGGGATAGGATACAGAGGGACCTAGACAAATTAGAGGACTGGGCCAAGAGAAACTTGATGAGGTTCAATCAGGGCATGTGCAGAGTCCTATACTAAGGGTGGAAGAATCTCATTCATTGTTACAGACTAGGGACAGAATGGCTAGGAAGCAGTTCTGCAGAAAAAGACCTAGGGGTTACAGTGGACTAGAAGCAGGATATGAGTCAACAGTGTGCCCTTGTTGCCAAGAAGGCTAACGGCATTTTGGGCTGTATAAGTAGGGGTATTGCCAGCAGATCAAGGGATGTGATCATTCCCCTCTGTTCGACATTGTTGAGACCTCATCTGGAGTACTGTGTGCAGCTTTGGGCCTCACACTACAAGAAGGATGTGGAAAACTTGGAAAGAGTCCAGTGGAGGGCAACAAAAATGATTAGGGGGCTGGAGCACATGACTTATGAGGAGAGGCTGGGATTGTTTAGTCTGCAGAAGAGAAGAATGAGGGGGGATTTGATAGCTGCTTTCAACTACCTGAAAGGAGTTTCCAAAGAGGATGGATCTAGACTGTTCTCAGTGATACCTGGTGACAGAACAAGGAGTAATGGTCACAAGTTGCAGTGGGGGAGGTTTAGGTCAGATATTATGAAAAACTTTTTCAATCAGAGAGTGGTGAAGCACTGGAATGGGTTACCTAGAGAGGTGGTGGAATCTCCTTCCTTAGAGGTTTTTAAGGTCAGGCTTGACAAAGCCCTGGCTGGGATTATTTAGTTGGAAATTGGTCCTACTTTGAGCAGAGAGTTGGACTAAATGACCTCCTGAGGTTCTTTTCAACCCTGATATTCTATGATTCTATTCTATGATTCCCTCAGTCTCTACAGGACATAGTACGAATATGTGCCCGCTGACAATGGACCGTCTCAGTCCGTAGCAGAATTCTCCACTGCCCCCTAGGCCAGACAAAGACAACTCTTCAGGGGTACACTTTTATACACAGGTACAAAGAAGTTACACAGCACTCCTGATGTACAGAAGTACAACCCCTCTACATGTTAGAGTACCGCCTCTCACCTTGTACATGTTGGTTTGAACAAAACAGCTCTATCCATCATATTACCCTCCTGCCCCATCTTTAGGATGGGTCAGCATGTTCCTTGTTATCTATGTGGAATGTGCTAATCCTGGAATGTTCTGGTATCATCCTGGCACATGTTTATATTATTAAAGGTCTTGAGAACATGACCTATTAAGAAAGGCTGAAAGAATTGGGTTTGTTTAGTCTGGAAAAGAAAAAACTGAGAGGGGACATGATAGCAGTTTTCAGGTATCAAGAGTGTCATAAGGAGGAGGAAGAAAACTTGTTCACCTTAACCTCTAAGGATAGAACAAGAAGCAATGGAATTAAACTGCAGCAAGGGAGGTTTATGTTGGACATTAGGAAAAAGTTCCTAACTGTCAGGGTGGTTAAACACTGGAATAAATTGCTAGGGAGGTTGTGGAATCTCCATCTCTGAAGATATTGAAGAGTAGGTTAGATAAATGTCTATCCAGGATGGTCTAGACAGTAGTTGGTCCTGCCATGAGGGCAGGGGACTGGATTCGATGACCTCTTGAGGTCCCTTCCAGTCATAGGATCTATGAATCTTTGAATTACTATTATGTAGTTCCTTTTAGGTACATGTATAATTGCAACATCAGACTTCTTCTTGCCAGCTTCTGTGGCCTGCCTTTGGCTCACAGCTTAACTTTGCTTTATGTTAGCAAAGTCTTGACCATTACTTTATTTCAGGCTTTAGGTCTCATACTGGGCCTCTGATAAAAGGGTTTATGTTTCAGGGCCTCATCTTTCCACATGCGGCAGAGTCAGACACAGACACATTTTGAGGAGTGGACATTGGTTATGGATCCCTCAGTTCTAAGTGCTCAGCTCAAGACACGCAGGACTTGATTTGCATAACTGCTGAATACACACACACTCCAGCTTAAGTTGAAGTTGCAGGTGCCCAGGACTTCAGACAAAGAAGCCTTAGTTGGACATTGAAGAACTGCAGCACTTATAATGAACTACTGGCTACTTTTGAAAATGTTGATTAGAATCTATAGCAATATCACTCCCATTTATAGGAAAGGTTCTTTGAGATTCCCTTGAGAATGCTACGTGGAATCAAGGTATTATCAGGAGTAACAACATTTCCTCTTGACGATGAACAGAAAAACAGAGTGCATGGAACAACTTTGTTTATTTTAAAAAGTTTAACCCTGTTTTCTTGCTCCTTTTTAGCAGTATGCAAGATTTCTAAATATAAACATTTATTAGGGCGATAAATTCCTGCTCCCAAAGCATTAGATGTGGACACTTTTTAGTGCCAAAGCAGATGGAAAGCTCATGTGCTACTATAGAAAGGGAAGAGAGCTGCAGTTGAAACAATCAAAACTCACTTTAGTTCATACTTTTACCCAGATTGCTATTCCTTTGAAAAGCTTCTGGCATTTTCAAGAAAATAAGGTCATATGCCCCTATTTTTCCCCAGGAAAGAGTGAAATTTCCTTCTGGGGGGAAGCAGAAATCTTCCATGACTGCCTCACCTCCTTCTCCTCTCCCACAGAAGGGATATAGGAACAAATGCAGACACAATACTGGCGGTTCTCAGTAGGGAAGGGGTGTGCCAAGGGAATATTCCAATTCAGCCCATCTTCTCCTCAGCCTTTCCTAGTAGGTCTTCTAGAGAGCACCAGCAAACCTGAAAACAGCCATCTCCTACTGAACACCCATGCAGAAGATGGGGAGGGGGTCAATAATGACATCTTATCTCTGCAATTGTGTATACCCCCTAAAAGAACAGTATTATGGTAACCTGAGACCTCCAGCACCTCTGGGAGTGGAGTTTAGGGTAAGAGCTGTGTCAAGGTTCCTTCTCCACTCTGAACTTTAGGGCACAGATGTGAGGACCTGCATGAACACTTCTAAGCTTAATTACTAGCTTAGATCTGATACCATTGCCACTATCCAGAATTTCAGTGTCTGGATCACTCTCTGTCCCCCCAAAACCTTCCCCTCCCTGGGTAGCCTTGAAAGACTCCTTCACCAATTCCCTGGTGAGTCCAGATCCAATTCCTTGGACCTTAAAACCAGGAGAAATTAACCATCCCCCCTCCTTTCTCCCACCAATCTCTGGTGAGTCCAGATCCAATCCCCTTGGATCTAAAAACAAGGAAAAATCAATCAGGTATTAAGAAAAAAGTCTTTTAATTAAAGAAAAGAAAGATAAAAGAAAACCCTCTGGGAGAGATTAGCATACCAGCTACTCTCACAGACAACAGATTCAAAACACAGAGGATGTTCCCCTGGGCACAATTTTAGTTACACATAAAAAAAATAATACCCAAATACCCAATTTGATTCTACCTCTATTTGCATAAGACAGGTTATAAAGAAATAAACATAAACCTATTTATTCCTTTCTAAAACTTACTACTCTGATAAGAGGCTGGTTCCTTGATCTCTTTCACTCCGATTGAAACTGAAACTCTAAACAAAGGAAAAACTTCCCTCCTTCCTTTTGAAACATCTTGTTCCCTCACTGGTTCCTCTGGTCAGGTGTTAACTAGGCTAGGTGAACTTTTTAACCCTTTTCAGGTAAAAGAGGCATTAACCCTTAACCATCTGTTTATGACAAACTGAGAGTCTGCAGCTGTAGTAATAAAATAAATGGTTCAAAAAAGAACTAGATAAGTTCATGGAGGATAGGTCAATCAGTGGCTATTAGCTAGGATGGGCATAGATGGTGTCCCTAGCCTCTGTTTGCCAGAAGATGGGAATGGGCAACAAAGGATGGATAACTTGATGATTACCTGTTTTGTTCATTCCCTCCGGGGCACCTGGCATTGGACACTGTCGGTAGGCAGGATACTGGGCTTGATGGACCTTTGGTCTGACCCAGTATGACACTTCTAATTGTTTTAAACTTTGACTTCTGCATGCATGGATTTACCTTCTACTAGATAGTCCTAGATTTTCCCCATGATAAACTGTGTCATTGGGGATGCAAAAGGATTAGTTAGAGCAGGGAGGTATAAATTAAACCTCCTAGTGCCAGTTTCAGTGAATCTGAATCATAAGCTTCTAGGAAAAAATGTGGTAAATGGTCATATTTTTTCTAAGAAGCCTCCCCTGAGTCTTTTTAGAGTGATCCCTAGGTAAGCACTATCTAAATGTTGAAACGCTTGTCCCTAAAGCTGTATATTGAGCTGGAAGTCTCGGAGCAACAGGTCTTCTGATTTCTACTACTTCCAGTTTCCTGCTAGCTCACTGGAATATGCAGGGACATCTCCATTGACTTTAATGGAGTTGGGCTTACTTGTGTGAGTGGTGAATTTGGTCAACTAGCTGTGATATTGGGCTGTAAAGTAGAAAGCTCTTAATTTTAGCAAAGTCATGAAATCCAATGTCTGGAAGTTCATCTTAGAAAAAAAGAAACAAAAGATGCATTTTGTTAAATGTGTGTAATTAACCAAGAGATGTGGTATATTTTCCATCACTTGGCATCTTTAAATTGAAACTGGATATCTTTCTAAAAGAAGAGTCTAGTTCAATCAGAAGTTGTGCAGCTCATTGCATAAAAAGTTGAGTGAAAACTTTATTGACAGCGTTATACAGAAATTCAAAGCAGATGATCATAATAGTCCTTTATTTTCTTACCATTTGTGAACATTTTCTTAAATTATTTATGATCAGCAGGTATATGATGTAATCAACTCCTGTGATATTATCATGAGCATTATGATATTTAATGCTTTTCTTAAAGCCCAAACTGGTGGAATCATGAGACGCTGAGGTTTCATTTAAAAAATAAAGTAAGTTTCTAGTATTGATGGCTGTGAATAAACTTTTGAAAAACATGCACTCTGATGGCTCAGAAACCAGAAGGCAAATAAAAAACAAAACAAACATTTATTAAAAATCCCTCATTATTTTTAAGATAATCAAGATATTTTGGGAGATTAGGGCTGGCAATACTGTGTATATTATGATAAACATAGCTCTTTGGCTATCAGATTTAACAAACAGTATACAGGATATATTAATATCTTTCTTATATACATGATTTTACAGAAGAGGCCTATAAAATTTAACAAAGCATAATAGCTTAGATGTTTAAACCAATCTATAAAATTCTACAACAAAGATATAATTTTCTATACAATTCCATAGGAAGAGCTCATTCTCTATGTAAATATTTGGAATTTGATCCTGATCACATCTGTGAATTGCTCCACTGAATTGCACTCCTTTTAGAAAAAGCATATTTAATTAAAGAAATTCTGAATTAATACAATTTTTTTTTGCAAAAGCATTTTGATTAGACGTTGGATAGCTTTAAAAACCTTGTTCTGCTTCATTATTTTTAAACACCAGTGGTGAATTGCTATATTAGGTGATAACCAATCTCAAACCTTACTATTGCCACTCTTTTTTATTATTATTATTTTGTCTAGCATTAGTCTTGCTAAAACCAAGATGAACTACTGGCCAGTGGTATTGAACAAACGATAGAGATCATCCATTTTGTGAATCTTGTGCCAATATATCATCAGTGGTTATATCTTGGTCACACGCTATTAAATCATGGTAAATCATTGCCTGCCGTGAATGTGAATGGAGCTTCAGTTCTTATGCTCATTCATTTCTTTGCTCAAAGAGCTGCACCCTTTAAGCTTGAATTACAGCTGATGGAATGTAGATCTATTAGATAAATATAGCGGGCAAGATTCTCTCTGGCACCAACCGGATATTAATACAGAATAGGGAGGGGTCCATCACTGAACCAATTAAGGCTTTCTGAGTCTTGGCCCCACATAGCTCAAACCCTGGGATTTGTTTAAGTACCTCAGGGGATGTTTCAACCTATGCAGATTTTTTTTTTTTTAGTTTGTCTGGAAAATCTAAATTCAATATTTTATTTTGGGTCAGGTCATCTAGAACTGCAACATTTCAATTGGTTGACCTAAATTTTAAAATTTATTTTGGGTGAGTTTGACAGTGAACTGTGTCCAGATGACCCCTATCTGTCAGGCTCCCTGGTTGGGCTACTTACCCCATCATGCACTTTGTCTTCATCTCTGGTTGTATACGGGGAGACTTTGGCAAACCAGTAAAGTGCCTGAAAGCACTATGGCTTATTGTTAAAGACAGCCTTGTCTGCAAGCTGTTAAAAGCAAGTCTCAGCTTGACCAAGGCAGGAGGGGAAGGGGATTTAGGGTACCACCAAAAGGGTGGCTTGACCCCGCATCGTTCTTAATAAGAATTGGATTGAAATTGCTGATACATGCATTTTAAAAGGGTAGGATATGCCCCAGGAATGTCTATTGAGGTCTCAAAGCTGCAAGTTCTGGAAAAACCCACACCTGGTTAATCAATAATCAGCAGGAACCTCTTGCTTGAAACTGCTTACTTAACAAGGTTTCTTTAAGGGACATGTCATTCTATTACTAATATATAAATAAGAGGACTGTTTCAGGACTGGTCTCTCCCTCTGGATGCTTCTTGTGTTCCCCAGAGGCAGACGGACTGCTGCTGTATCACCTGAAAGCCACTCTCAGCTTTGGTAATTATCAAGGGTTGGGAGTGTTTTACTAACTTGTTGCGAACGTGTGTAAGCGCTTGAGACTAGTAAAATGTAGCTTTAAGCGAAAGCACTCTTGTGTTGTGCTCTTTGTGCCAGCCATCTATCAGTCGGCCGGCCATGTCTCCACTGATTTATTTCCTGACACCTTCTCGCACAGAGTAAATGTTACTAAGAGCTTTGAGTTAAAGGAGCCTCAGGTAACAGTTGAACTGTCATACTGTGTCATGACATAACTAGAGCGCACCATCCAAAGAGTCAATCCAAAGAGCCCAGCCCACAGAAGAGAATAGGGGCATGAGGCATCCAGACTACAATCCCCATAAGGCATTGTGACAGCTCAGCTAGATACTAAACTGAGCTGACATGAAATGTTTGGAGTCAGGAATGCCAAAAAGTGTCAATTTCATTACAAATTTCCATTAATCATCTACAAATTTAGAAAAGTTTGGTACTTTCTGTTCCATGAATTTTTGTTGTTGTTTTGCCTTAAGAATTGAAATATTAGGATTTCCCACTGGATGGAAATTCCAGTTTTCTGGCAGCTGTAGTGTTCATCAAGGGTTGTAGTGATTTAACTTCTGTCTTCTCATGCATTGTTCCATTCCCTAGTTTATATTATTGTACACTATTATGATTATTGCTACAGTGTCTGGAATATGTTTGTTCTTGTTATGCAAATAAGATTTTTCACTAGGTCATTGCCTTTCTGCTCATTAAAAGAGCAACTCAGAGACTAATTGATTCCACTTGCCTTCTTTCTCTCAATTATTCAGTTGCTCCCCTGCCCCCCATCTCAACAGCCAGGATTTTTTCTCTAAGTGGTGGAATAGTAGTTCCGTCATGCCCAGTCAGCCAGCTGAGATTTCTATAGATAGACTTGAAATAGATTATTTTTTGTCTTGTAAATTAACAAAATGTATGTTTGAGCATCAGCTGTATTTCAGAAGGAAGTCTACCTTTGAAATCTGCGCGGGGAAGAAAACGAACAAGTGAGCTGTTTAATATAGTTATATATAGTACAAACAACTTCCACTGCTCTCTAAGGCAGGTTACTCAGAACAAGCATGATAGTGAACAGAAAGGCACATGCCAAGTACAAATTCCTATTTCTGTAACTTTGGCACCCACCGTTAGAAACAAATTTTCCAACTTTGATATCTAAAACTCCCCACCTACATCACATATTCAGGTACTAAGCTCTCAGGGTACTTCAGTGTTGATTTAGGCACCTAAATATCTATTTGAAAACCTAAAGTGGGTATAAAAGTTTCAAAGAATAGATCTGTGTACATAAGTTTCGGCACCCCAACTTGAAACCAGGGTTCTTGGAGACTAGTGGGATCCGAATAGCAAACACCCTCCCAGTTCACACCTTACAGTCTTCCTACTGTGCAGGGAATATCATAGGGATATGAATGCCAGAACCTGTAGGACTTCACAGATGAAATCTTTGTCTGCCACATCAAAGACTATTAGTCATAGTAATATTGCTATTTCAGTCATTCCCAGTGGCTCCAATCTGGAATCAGGACTCACGGTGCTGGGTGCTGTAGGCACTTATAATGAACAGATGGTTCCTGTCCCAAAAAACTTACAGACTATCAAATATTTATCTAGAGAGTCTAGAGTGGGTGAAGTACAGTAGTACCTTTTAGTGGACCAATTAAAAGACATTACCTCACCCACCTTGACTCTTTAATATTCTGAGACCAACATAGCTACAACCACACTGCATGCATATGTTTATCTAGTCATTAATCGGAGATAGAGTTGCTACAGTAATTGGCACTATAGAAACAATAGATACGTGATAGATGGATAGAACTTTTCTAAGTATCCAGATACATAGATAGACAACTAGATGCAGGAGATAGACAGACAGTTGTGTGTATATATAACCATTATGAAGGATCAAGATGTATAAACAGACAGCTAATTAAGGTAGATGGACAGCTAGATAGACAGAACCAGTATAAGACTATGACAGAGAGACAGGTAGCTGGAAGGGACTTCAGCATCTCATTTTAGTCATTCCACCTATAACAGCATATCAGTTTTCCCTCTCCAAATACAAGATAGTTACTCCCCCTCCATCCTACATGGTACTTCAGGATCAGCACTAAATAACATGCCTGTATCATGCACCTAAATGCATTCCTGGAATAACTCCATTGACATCAGTGGAATTACACCAGAAATTAACTTGGCCCAGTCAATGTAGCACTTGAAGTTTCAATTTTCTGGACCAGAGGTGAGGATGCAACTAATCCCGAGAGTGATTGGCCAGGAGGGAGGGGTAAACAGGGGGAGTAAATGTAACATAGCATAAATTCCAATTATAGGTTGTCAATTAAGTAGTCATTTCAAAGTAGGGCTTTATAAGTATATGTCAAACCAACAACAAATTCAACCAAGCTATTTTTTCTTTCAATAAATCTGAGGTCTCTTTATACCTTTAAGCTCACTCGTTTTCTGCATTAGCTTGATATGCATATCAAAATGTGGACTATTTCTTAAATTGGCAGATAGTGCTGGTACACGATTAACATTTATACATTTTAAGTTCCACAGTCATGTGCTTAGAATACATTTCTCCTTCAAAGATTGGTACAGCTTTCAGCTTGTAATTTATTGCTGGGTATATAAGGTACACTGAGTCCTTCTGATTCACAGCTTTCTAATCAGCTATTTAGGGTTTACACCAAGCAGAAAATCAATGTATTCAAAATGTAGTAGCTCTCTTGTTAACTCTAGTCATTTGCTTAAAGAGTAATGTTGAGCTGATAATTGAAACATGGTCTAGACTATGCATTTTAATTTAAAATAAAAAAATGCTTGAAATATTATTAAATTTTATCTCCCTCCCCCAAGGCTATATTTATTTCAGTCCCTGCTTTGGGATACTAATTCCACAGCAGACTAGGATTTCATAATAATAGCCTCTTACATTCCATATGGCAACCCTAAGGAACACACTTTAGAAAAGTTTTACATACCTTCAGCCTGTCCTGACATGCTGTCACTTCTGGGGATGGAACATGATATTTAACAGCACCCACAAATACTTTATAATATTGCAGAACAGGAAGTGGACAATCCTTGATCTAATGGAAGGTGCAGGGGTGGGAGGGGGTGATTTAAAAGAGGCCCATTGTAAAGGAACTTGGCCAGAACTCTCAAATTAACACAGATATTCTGGTGAAAATGTGCCCCATGTCCTGTAGCAACTGCAAAAGGTAGGAATCTCTGCTTTACAGCTCAGTTAGGAGGTTGGGAGGGTGGAACCTTCCTGTAGCACAATTCTCCCATCTTGCTCAAAATCTGCCTTGGGTGGAGTTTGGGTTATCTCTGTATTTACCTATAGACTTTAAAAATAATTCTTGGCTAAGGAACATATTAAACTTGCGGGGCCAGATTCTCAGCTGATGTAGATGGGTGCAGCTCCCAGGAAGTCAATGGATTTACAACAGCTAAGAATTTGGCCCACTAGTTCAAATCTGGTTGCCTAAATGTATGATCCTAAAGCCACATAGTTAGGTGCCTAGATATAGGCAGCCAGGTTTCAAATACTAACCTATACATGGCTAACAGGAAAAAAAAAAGGCCAATGTTTACATATTAGTTCTCCTATAGTAGTTAAGCGGGTACCATTCAGACCTATTTCCCAGGCTACATAGAGCAGCCATTGTGTAATCAGCTATACTAATCTGAATACCCAAACCAAAATCAATATCTGCTATAACTCACTGATATTACAAATGAGTTTTAATGGGGGAGTGGGGGAGTCCTAGTGAACCCACCTTATGAGGAGGGTTCTCAGCACAGTTCTGGATCCAGGGGTTGCTGTGGAAGGGGTGGCCCCAACTGAGCTCCATTTTAGCCCTCTCCACCCAGTGCAGCAGCCTCTGCTTTGGCTTCTTCTGTTCCTATGGCTGACATGACTGTCTTTGGGTTAACTGGAGTAGAACAGGTTGCTAGAGAGACAAGGTGTGTGAAGTAGTATCTGTTACTGGACCGACTTCTGTTGGTGAGAGAGACAAGCTTTCGAGCTTACGCAGACCTCTTCTTCAGGTCTGACCAAAAAAAGTTACCTCATCCACCTTGTCTCTCTAATACCCTGGAGCCAACATGGCTATCATAATAGTACATTGAACAGAAAATGTCCAACCTGTTCTTTTTTCAAAATGGAAAATACCTTTTTCATCAAAGCAAACATTTTCGTCAACTTTTTTTTTTAATTGATGGAATCATTTTTTTTGTTTCAATGGGAATATTTTATTTTATTTTATTTATTTTTTTACATCGTTACAGTGGGAGAAGGTTGTAAAAAGTAAAAAAAAAAAGTTAAGAAAGTGGAAAAAACCAATTTCACTCCCTTTTTTCATTTTAACTTCCTTTTCCACTGCTGGGGCTGGCAGGGTTGTGGAGGAGCAGAGAAGACAGAAGATACAGAGAGAGTGGTTCTATTTCCTACCATATTTAGAGGAGATGTTTTATTCCTCCAGCTAGCTCCTTAAATAATATGTTGTGTCTGAGGATTAGTGACAATAAATATCATGGTCTATCAATGCATATGATTTTAAGGCTTTTTTTAAAGCTTGTTTGCTTGGACTGCTATATTTTCTCCCTTCATGGGAAAAAAATATAAACATTTTACAATTGTATTGGCACTGAAAAGCAAACTCTGCAGCTTTCTCTTCTCTTTGCCTTCTAAGACTGCTGGCTTTTTACCTTCTCTTCTCACAAAGAGCATCCTGAAGTCCTGAAATGGAGCTTTCCCTCTTGCTGCTGGGGTCCTGACATTCAATCTGCATAGCTCTTATCTGTACTACACAGAAGGAGGGCGGGAGGGAAGAGAGAGATTATTTGTTGCAGTTCAAAGTCGGGATTCTTTTATGTTTTGCTCTCTCTTTTCTTTTCTATTTTTCCACTCCCCCCTCCCTCTCCCCTCCCGCAAGATAAACAGTGGTAGAAAGGACAAGCAGTTTTGATTAGCATTTAACACATTGTCAATTTTTAATGAAAGTGTAATCTCCAACCATCAACTTCGCACAAACTGGAGACAAGGTTGCAGAATGAATACTAATTTCTTTGGCACACTTTTGCAGGATTGCCCTTCGGTGAACTTCCCTTGTTAATTTGTTATGTCAGCCCATATTAGCAGGTTTCAGAAGTCTACACTGGCGAGTGCATCAACCTTAAGAAGCTGGGGTACATCTTGTTTCCTCGTGTGGCTATTATTTATTCACATAGCCGGGGGTCCTACAGACCCCAGTAAGAGACCAGATCTCATTATACACTTAAAGAGATTGACCTGCCCCAAAGAGCTTACAATTTCAGAGAATATCCATGCTGCAACCAGAGCAGTGATTGCAGCTCAGATAGTCATAGCCAAGCTAGACTTAATTTGGCCAGCAAGGCTAAAGATAGCAGTGAAGATGGTCCAGTACAGAAGCCAGCTATGAACACGAGTGCATAGGACATACTTTCAGAACTAGCACTGAAGCCCACAGTGCTGTGTTTTCCACTGCTATTTTTAACTGTGTTCGTTTGAACACTACTAGCCCAGGCTGTCTCTATACAAGCTGCAGTACCATCTCCAGCTTCAGGGTAGACATATCCCATGTATAAGATGAGAGGGGCAACAGGGAAATATGACACACAGATAGGGGCTGAGAGGAATGCAAAGTAACAATGAGTTGATTGCTTCAATTCTGTACGTAATTAAGCAATTAACTTACAATTACCCAGGCTGCACAAGTGTTTTAAAATGCATTACTCCCTTGCCATGGCTGAGTATCTTGTAGGCATCACAGTAAGGAAGGATTTGAAGGAGGATAGTGCAGCAGCTTTGCAGATATTCAGAGTGATCTCTTCTCATGCACAGAGAAGCAGAAAGGGAGAATTTGTGAAGGCAATTTATAGGAACATTTCTGACCACGGGACAACAAAGACTGACTGTGCTGGCATCATTTGTGGGTATCATGTTTGGCACATTCATATATTTGACGTGTGTGATAAATTGCATTTGTCTTGTACCTTTGACTGAGTCATCTGCTTCCTTGCCCGCTGATCCAGCAATTCCAGGACTACTTCTAACAATCCTACATCAAAGTAGCTTCACAGCAGCCTCCACTGAAAAAAAGAAATGAAACCAAATAGCACATCACAACTTACTACAAAAATCTTCCCTCCTTTCCCTAGAAAATTACACCAGTCTGAAATTCAGGCAAGTTAATATCCAGTCCTGGATGTATATTTTGTGAGCCATCAGGGTTAGTATGAAATGAAGGGTTTATACTATAGGAGAATTGCAGAGGCAGATCTCAAGTCTAGGGCTTTATAAGTATATGTCAAAACCAACAACAAATTCAACCAAGCTATACAATTTATCACTGAGATCTCTCTCTCTCTCTCTCTCCCTGCACACAATACAATTGTTATTGTGAATAATTTGCAAAAGTATGATTGAAATATAGGCATTGCTGGCATGCAATATAGCAACAACTTAACAATGCATATCAGCAATGTTAGAGGAAGCAAAGAATAAACCTGTATCTGATATGCAAAGGTTCCAATCCTGCTTCCAATCAGTGAAGTCAATAGAAAAAATATTTAGGCCCACATTTTTACAAGTTTTCACATATTTTTATACATGCGTAATTTGAAAGTTTAAGTCACCTAATGCACATCAGTAAGGCACAAGCACTTTATAAAAAATGTACGTCGTATTGTGACTTCACTGGCTGCAGGATTAGGTGAATAGTGTATGAAGAGTAGAATTACTCAGTGTGTGTATGTTTGTATGTCGTGTGTATATAGACAGACACAGAATTTTTACAAAGTAAAAGGAATTAAACATAAAGGTCATGAAATTTGATCATCTCCACCTTTAAGGTTACTGTAAGCACTGTGCAAATAACAATGTACTTCACTTTAGTCTCATTTAATATAAAACCTATGAAAGATTATTCCTGAAGTCATTATCTTTAACTGTTGAGAGCATAGATCATGCCTAAGTGACTGAAGTGCCAAGTGAACTCTCTATGGAATACTGCAGAAGATCTGATATATGTTTTTCGGTCTCTTTTGAAGTCAAATGACATGCAGAATAAGAGCTGTGATAGCTTTGAGAAATGAAATGTGTTCCACGTGCTTCAAGAATGTGAGCCCAGAGCAAGCTCAGTGCGAGTTAATGAAAGTGAAAAACAACAGGTGCTTAAAAAAATAGACAAAGCCGTGAAATAGTAAGTTATTCTTGTTGGTAAAGGAAAGTGTTTCCTTCCTGTCCTGATTCCTCAACTAAGAGACCGGAAATCCTGACTTCGGGGTTCTGTTCCTGGCTTTCTCTCTGTCTTACTATGTAACCGAAGACAAGTTATTGTCTCTCTGATTATTCTGATTATCGGAAAAATGGATATGATACTTAGCTTCTTTGCAGGAGAAAGAATTCTTTTGTAAGAATGAATTTAAAGTCTAGAAAGTGCTTTGAGATTCCGGAGTGTAACATGCTATATCAAACTAACAGCATTACCATTCAATTTCTGCCACTCCATGCTCTCTATGTCCTTTCTCTGCCTTCCAGGTTTTGTAAAAATCAGTGCTTGCAAGAGCCATTTTTGTCTCCCCTTCTATCTCTTGATTAGAGCTTGTCAAATTATTTGATGAACATAATATTATCTACAAATTTAGCCCTTACTTCTTTTCATGAATTATGCATGAAACAATCCTCATTTCGGCAAATATGTTCTTTGTCGCTAACTGTCTGAATGCACATTTTGGATGAACAATCTTTGGCCTATGAGCTGTTCATAAAATGTCCAGTTTAGCTCTTCACTCTCTGCTGTTATTTATGGTGTGCAAATAGTTAAATCATTTCACATTGTTTCTGCTCCTCAGTTGGAGGACTGAAATCTTTTTTGAAAGGAGAACTCACAAGCAATAAACACTAAACAATGGGTGCTCTTGCTCAAAACACAAGGCAGAGGGCTTGATGATGTTCACTTATCTTGGTAGGCAAAAAAAAAATTCCCTCCACTGCATGAATCACTCGATGAAATTCTACAGCCTGGGTACAAAGAAGGTCAGACTAGATGATCATTCTGGCCTGTAAAACAAAACAAATACCGATTTATGGAAATATGGGAATGCATGTAAAAAGCAGCCATCGTCCTGACAATGTTTGAGCAAAATCCTCTTCACACAGATATTTGTGAATAGCACCCAAAGGGGCACACAGTGCTGAATTTTGGAATCGTGGTGGATGTCATGAATACGGTTTTGCAGGATGTGACATGCTGTACTTTTGATAACATTTATCTAATTATGGATATTATGTAATCTTTCAGAAAAGAAGTATCTTGGGTCAGACATTGGCTATTTGAACTCCCTGCAGGATTAAGTAATTTTTTTAAAGGCTACCCTAATCTAGAGGGGAATAGTTAGGATTAGGAGGCTAAGAGGGTAAATGGCAGAAAACCCTCCAGTTTGTATAATGGATATTATCAGTGGATAGATGAGATCTTAAGGTGTACTGAACAAAATCTTTTCTCATCTGCAATGGAGTTTGAATGGGGGATCTACTGACTGAGACACAAAATAGAGTTTAAGACTTTTAGGGCAAATTTCCAGCTCAGCCCTTTGCCTGCTATACGAGATTCAGTAAGTTAATCTCTCTCTACCTCAAGTTATCCATCTGTAATTATTATTAATTAGATATTAATAATGCCCAGATTCTCCAATCATGAGGGCTCCACAGTGCTAGATAAATAATTCTTGAGGAGTTTAGCATTTAAGCAAAAGGTAAATATTAAAACAATACCTAATACAGGAATATGTGT
The DNA here is from genome assembly GCF_025201925.1 of Gopherus flavomarginatus. Classification (NCBI taxonomy): domain Eukaryota; kingdom Metazoa; phylum Chordata; order Testudines; family Testudinidae; genus Gopherus; species Gopherus flavomarginatus. The sequence goes on along the minus strand of NC_066619.1, from coordinate 8,949,013 downwards.
ATGGCTTTTAAGCTGCTCTGAGATATCTTGATATATAAAGTTCTCTCAAAATGCAGAATATACATAGCAAAATGTACATATGTATATAGATGTTCATTATTCATATGTGAATATATTTAGGATATATCTGTTCAATTGCATGTGTATTTTATTCTTTTCTGTAATAATATAACAGCAAATGAATGACCATAAATAAACCTAGACACAGATTGGCGCATAAAGTTGTCCTAGCTTCATACTATCTGACCTTGGAACAAGGAATGTTAGACATCCATGATGATTCTATCTGCTTTGATGAATCACAACTCTTGCTTATGTGTAATCACTGCTGATAGTAACAACTGACAGCTAGTTTGAAAAAAATTGTGAGCAATGAAATTTTGTTCTACTGGAGTTTGGGAGGAAGCTTTACAGATGACTCATTGTGCAGGTGAACAGAGTGATCTGAAGGTTGTTCTTCATATTTTTTATAAAGTAAATATATATCCACACAATACCTGTTTATTCCTATTAAGTATAAGTGATAAGTGTGTTTCCTTACAGGTTTGCACTTGTCATAAAGATTTCAGTACTGGCCTCAAATGTCTCGGGGAAGACGGAAGAAAAAAAAGTTTGCTGAATTGTTTTCAGATTTCAAAATCCTACAGGTTTGATTCATTTAAAGTTCTGGAAAAAAGTTTGTGTCAGATTTTATTCAATCCAATTGGCCCACCCTGATGGATATATGAAAATATGGTATCCATTTTCCAGATCTGGATAACATGCCAGAAATAGCAACCAATCAACAGTGCACACATGCCCCTCTCTAGGCATTAAACCTTCTTGATGCTACTCTTTCTTCTCAGCAAATAGGCAAGTCACCATGCTCAATACTGCACCCAAGGGAGGCATGTTAGCAATATCATAATTAAATACACACACAATGATGTGTTTTGTGAGAGCATTGAGGGGCTCCGTTAATAACTGAGACCCTTTTTTTTCTAGGCACCATACAAACCTTTAGGAAGCCACAGCCTTTGTCTCAAAACCAACAGCTTCATATCAACCTCCTTTTGATTGCCGAATGGACCATGGAGCCCGCTTCAGCCACCATCATTCACACTGAGTAGTACTCTATAGGTCATCCCATTGATTTCAGTGCAACAACTCATGGAGTAAAATATTGCGCATTGTGTGTAACAGTGGCATAATTTAGCAGATAAGCTTCTCTATATTTACTTTGCCAGACTGAGGTTCCTTTACTTATGTTGAACCTTAGAGCTTGAGTTACCCCATTAAAGTGAATGATCTACTGTTGGGAAGGGCATTGTATGTATATCAAAGTCAGTCTCATTACTCACTTGCTCATACTTTATTTTTGACCCTTTGTTTAAAAAATATCTCTCTTCAACTCATTCAACTGATCCGGTAATTTGCTATTAGGCCCTCCTCGCCCCAGTCAAGAATAAAATGATGTTTGCAACCCATGCATTATAACCATTCTAAAGAAAAAGAAAGAAAGACAGAGCTTCTGCTAGGAGGATCTAGCTAAAGCTGAATTTCAATGCTTTACCACATTATCCCCTATATTACTCATAATTTCAGCCAAAATGTTACCCAGAAAGAATTATGCTTATTAATGTTCTCTTCATTTCTGCAGGGGGCATAAAAATAACTGATGAGTGTGAGAATATAAACCGTATGGTTAGTGAGGCAGAGGTGATAATTAGAACATGCCGTACTACGCAGTAAACAAAGCTATTATGAACGACAGAATTCTTTAGAGTATTTAGAAAGGAGATGGAAATAATAGACTTTCCCTTGACTGGTTAAAAGTTCCATCTGCAAGTACTGCAAGAAATAATAATAATAATAAAAAGAGGTTTGGAGTTAATCACTCAAAGGATTTGGTTTCTAGTTAAAGACATCTTCAAATATTATTGATACATGTTGAATTCTATTGTAATTTACTTAAAATACACTATCAGTTCCCAGTTTAGTGATCTGATTGTAAGGGATAAATCATGTCAAAGACATGAAATCAAGAAATGCAAGAGGAGAACATTATGGGTTTATTTTCCAAGTAGAATTATCTTTCTGGCTATTTTACATATTGTTTTGTCTGATGGCAGGTAGCCTCAGATAACCTGAAACTGGATATTTTTTACCTCAGAAACTGTCATAATAGGGAGCAGATAGATATCTCCAGGCTGATCTTTGGTCTCACATTCTAATCACCCAGGACCATACAATCGCGATTCGCCTGGCCATGAGGGTGGAGCGGATATCTGATGACGAGGCTGTCATCGCTAATGATATCCTAAGGATTGCCAGATGCCTTCACATTCACGTTTACTGTTACAGCATAAGTATTCCCACTGAAGTCTATGAGGCTAAAGCAGGAGTTAGACGCTGGTCAGTGTGTTACAGGTATCAAAACCTGGCCCAAGATCAGTAATCCAATCCTAATCCAGTCCACAACCTAATCCAATCCTAACCCAAAACGAGCATTCTGAGTGCTATAGATTTTTTACTAAATGTGAGGGTGTCATCTTGGCTGGCACATTAAGGATGGAACGATGAATCCTCAGCATTAAAAGCACAAGTCACTACCTCATAAGCTAAAATTCCCTGTGGCTGCGAGAGACTCATTCTCTGAGGAATAGGAACAGAGACCTGTAACACACATGGCCTAGTGGCTTAGTCTAGCTCTATGCCTGGAAGACATGGAACCCAGTGACTTGTCTATGTCACTGTTTTAGCAACTTCTTAGCTGTTCTCTCAATGTACATGAGATTTTGAGCTAATGCTATCTGTGGTCTTCGAAGCCTTAACTTGTGGATAATCTCTGATTTCCCATTGCAACTTTTGCAAAATACTGACTACATGGCCAGGGGCACCTGAATGACTGTCTCACAATGGATCTGTGACTTCGAAGATGAGCGAGCCATGATGATAAATTGCAGCTAATTCCTGTGCATGGGACAGGGATGAAGATAAGAAAAAATGTGAAATTAAAATGAATTTGAGTCGAGCCCTAGGGCAGACCTACTGCTGCTAAGTTTATTCTTCAGTCTGGTTATTACTCACCCACATCTCTGACTTAAATAAACAAACTCTGCAACCATTACTTTTTTTTCTTTTTGCACGAGGGACAAATTAAAATTGTGAATGGAAAAGTCTAATCTTAATGATCAACCACTATTAGGGTTAGGAGCCAGTTTAACCTGGTAACTGGAAAACATGACAGAACTATAATTCATCCTCTTCCATTGCAATACTTGCACTATTAGACACGAATTTCCCCATGGAATGCATGGGGATTGCTGTGTTTGTATAGCACCTGGCAGACTGGGTTCTGGTCCATGACTGGCACTTCTGGGCACCACAACAATAAATAATCAATAAAAAATAACTTTCTACCCTATTAGAACAAAATTGAATTATTATTCTTGTGTCTTTCCACCACAATCATAGAGTTTTTTCCACTGTTGGGCACATGAGTTTGTCCCCCTGTAGCCTTGTGAGAATTTCTATTGAGCATAGTTCCTCCAGTAATTCAGCAGATGGCCCATGGTTTTTGTTTCACTGCAGTCATGTGTGTCTGTGTTCCTGGAATAGCCCCACTTCTGTATATTGACTTTTGACATACCAACTCTTGTTTGAAGGACATTTGAACATCCAGGTTAACCAATCCTGCAGGAAGGTATTCAGCAACACTGACATCCTCCTTGGCTATTTCAAGCCATGCATGCCGTATTTACAGTTGTATAGTCACCCATGGTTTTTTAAGTGGTTCCGTTGCAGCTGGGAGCAATCATAACAGACCCCTAATACTTCCCAACACAAGTGTGATCCAGCACCTATCTAGCTAACAAGGGCCAGCAACCTTTCAGAAGTGGTGTGCTGAGTCTTCATTTATTCAGTCTAATTTAATGTTTTGTGTGCCAGTAATACATTTTAACGTTTTTATAAGGCCTCTTTCTACAAGTCTATAATATATAATTAAACTATTGTTGTATGTAAAGTAAATAAGATTTCTAAAATGTTTAAAAAGCTTCATTTAAAATTAAATTAAAATGCAGAGCCCCCTGGACTGGTGGCCAAGACCCGGGTAGTGTGAGTGCCACTGAAAATCAGCTCGAGTGCTGCCTTCGGCACGTGTGCCATAGGTTGGCTACCCCTAAGCTAACAGATGCTTCAAAACCCCTTATTTCTATTGCCATAGAACAATGAAGTAGCATTTTTAAGGTGCCCACAAAGGACTTCACTTCCATCATCTCCCACTTTCCCTTGGGAGTTTTGGATTCACTTTTTCTTCTTCCTTCTCTATTTTCAGAATGTTCTTTTGCCTTCTTCCTTCTCTGCAGCACGCCCCATTGCAGGTGTCCCTCTGGGAGATGATACAGCTGTATCTTGAACATCATTGGAGTCAGTCCCAGTCTAACCATCTCTGGTAGAGTATCCCATAGGTGGGGGCCCATTCCTGCTGGTCTATGAAACCTCTGTGCCCCCCATCACTGTAGTATTTGATCTGATAACAATCTTAAATATTTATCCTTACAATGCTCCTATGAGGGCAGGGATATTATCCCCATTTTGCAGATGAGGAAACTGAAGCACAGAGACTAAGTGACTTGCCCAGAGTCACACAGAAAGCCTAGGCATGAGCAGGGAACTGAACCTGTATCTCCTAAGTCTTGGGCTAGTTCTGTAACCATTGGACCTTCCTTCCTCTCATGTTGAGAATGCTTTTCCCTCTGGGGGCACTCAGCCTTTGCCATCCCTGCAGGCCACAGTTGTCATGGTAGCTTGTGGATGCATAGGTAATAGTTTGAGCTCAGGTCTATACTTGGAAATACTGTTTGTCCCGGATCTGAACATCTGGCTAATATAGAAAGGAATTTATGTTAGAATACATTGTCATGGATAGGAGAAGGCTTCTGCAGCAAGCACAGGGCATCCACGTCTTTGCAGCTACAGTTATGCGAGAGTATGGCCAATCATTTCTGTTTGCAGGAGATACCTAATGGCTTTGCTACCAAACATCACAGAAGGTCAGGAGGGAGATGGATGGTGATAAACTAACAAGCACAATTGTACTAGCAAAGCATCTGTGAGCAACTGCTTGATCAAAATGACAGACATCAATCAGAATAATAACTTCAAATATGAGATTTTCAATTAGCGAGGGAACATAAATAAATGCGTCTGGAAAACAAGCATAAGGGATTTTTGAAGGAGACAGCATGTACATAACAAAAGAGGTGGCTGGAAGAAAAACAGACTGATAGACACAAAGCGATGGGCACAGAAGCAGACTTACAAAGAGGTCTGCTGGGAGATATACGGATAAACAGGAGCATTACAAATATTTTCTTTTGCACACACGTATGCAAAGCATGCTTGCTAGTTTTGCAAAGATCTTACACTGCACTTCTTATTGAAAAGGTACTTCACCCTTTTGTTTGTCTATTTTTAAAAGTTTCTCTAACAAAAAGTCTACCTATTGGAAACGTTTATCAGAAGTAAAATCTGGGGAGCAGGATCTGTACAAAATATTCAACACGGGAGCCTCATTCATCATTGTCCAGCCCTTGTGTTGTGATTTACAGCACTAGCAAAGGGATGTAAAATGCGACCAAATTCGAACAACATCATTGCACTTCCACTTTGCATTGTTGTAAATAATTGCACAAGGGCAAGTCAATGAAGAATCAAGTCCTGAATCTCAAAACTATTCATATTACCCTGGCTTCTAGGCTTCATATGTCCCTATGAACAGGGAATGAGGATTTCTTATTTAATGTATTTTCAAACCACACGTGTTCTTTTTGTGGATACAGACTAACACAGCTGCTATTCTGAAACCTGTCATTATGCAAGGCACTGCATTTAACTGCATGGAGTGGAAATCCTGTATGGTCCAGTCTATGCATCTGATGAAGTGGGCTGTAGCCCACGAAAGCTTATGCTCAAATAAACTTGTTAGTCTCTAAGGTGCCACAAGTACTTCTGTTCTTTTTGCTGATACAGACTAACACGGTTGCTATTCTGATACCTGCCATGGACATTGGTCCTTCCTGCTCTTTCCACAGCAGCTCACAGCACAGGGTTTGGAGTGGTGAATGGAGACAAGTGGGAGCGGGTAGGAAAGAGGGCTGGGGATTGTCAGCTTCAAAACTCCAAGTGAATGTTCAAGAAATAAACTTGCTTCCAGCTCCTGCACGCAAAATTGAAGGATTCAATTAACAAACCTCCTCATTAGTCAAATCCTGCATTGTTCACTTAACTCTCGCAGTAATAAAACGAATGTATCTTCGAGGAGAGGTGGGTGGGAAAGTAAAGATGTCAGTCAATATAATCAATTTCACTGGAACAGTGACAGGTGAACACTCCTTTGTGAAAGAAATGCATACTTTGGGGATTGCCAGACTGGAGCATTGATCCACCACCATCTTGTATCCTGCCCAGAGCAACGACCCATATCCAAGGCAAGGTGGGAAAGAACCTCATGCTATGCTCACTGGATAGTTGACTGGGGAAATGTGGAGGGGAATTCCTCTCTGTTCCTTGCAGCCTATCACTCAAAAGCATGGGATTTAATTATCCTTTTAATTGCCAAAAGAAAGAAAGGAGGAGGCAGTTGTGGTATGTATCAATGTATAAAACTTGTATGTTATGAATGTTTACCCAGGTTTTTTGTACCACAGTCATCACTTTGTATCTGATCATCTTACAAACTGACACCTTCATGCTTCAGGGCATAAGTTAACCTTGTACTCATGGGGATCAGGAAGGAACTGTCCCTGTGGGCAAGCTATTCCACAACTGCTTCATGAAGCATCTGATACTGCCCACGGTTGGAGACAGGATACTGGGCTAGATGGAGCATGGGTCTGATCCAATATGACAACAGGAATTATTTCACAGAACTTCTATGGCCTATGATATGCAAGACGTCAGATTAGATCATCACAATGCTTCCCCTTCTGGCATTAGAATCTATGAATTCTTTTATATTAATTAATTGAAGGCAGTGGTCAACATAGACACTTACCATTATGCCTCTCCCACCCCTACCCCCTGCTACCTCCCGGATTCACTCATTTCATTCTTCTTTCCTTTCTCCTCTGGTCTTTTACCTTTCTGATGCAGCTGAGTTCCAACTTTTCATAGCTCAGGATGCAAATGAAAAATGAGCCTGAGGGGAAACACTGAAATTTGAGCCTTTGAACTGGCAAGAAATATAATTATTTTTATACTTTTATGCAAGCGTGACGTGTGGCAGAACTGCTGTTTAATGAAGGTGCACTGGCTTAGTGATGGTTGAACAAGTTTGGATAAAGTAAAAACTGATCCAAACTGAACAGCATGATCCAGGAGATAACTAACAGGATGAGAACCTGGGTTCTCGTCATGGCTCACACAATGGCCTGCTTTGTAAGGCTTGGGCAGGTTGACTCACCTCTGTCTCTGTTGTCTATTGAGAATGTCAACTCTTTGAGGCCAGGACTATTTGTTATTCTGTATTCGTAAAGTACCAATCAACAGAGGCTCTAGGCACTGCCGGAGTGCAACTACTAATAAAGCCAAGGAGCGTTTTTAGTAGACAAGTGAAAGTGTTTTGTTTATGTCGTCTCTTCAATTCCCCATTTTATTTTCACCGTGGCCCATGCACTTCTGAGTTCCATTGAGACCTGAAGCATTAGCTGATAGTTTGGTCTTATCTTTTGGCTTCCTCCTTCCCATTAAATTGCATGTTGCCCTTGCAAAATGATGTAAAAGCATTTACTTCACGACCATTGATATAGGTTCTATGTCTAGAGCTCTTATTTTGGTCCTGAAAGTAACAGTTTTTCACACTTATCCTGGGTGACAATTTTAAAAAAAATAAAGATGTGAGCATGCGTACAAATATGCACACACACTTGCATGTACTCTCAGGCATATATCGTAGCCTGCACGATGTAAGGGCCACATAGCTACATTAGCACCATTTTTTTAAACCTTTATCCTTATTGGCCTCCATTCTCCCTCCTTTGTTTGTCAATCTCACTTGCTAAATCTTTTCTATATCCTAGATTACTAGGTGTTTGGTTATTTGGTTATTACACTTATTTTTTTGTCCTCTAACTGCCAAGCACAATGCTGAGTACCGCAGTCAATCAGTCACTAGACAGGTAATGTTTAAAATGGTTTTCCTCTTGGGTGAGGGATGAATGAGTCTGTTCTACTGGGAGCGCTTCATTCTTCTCACCATTAGGTAGGTCTGTCTTCTGGTTAATAGCTGTTGAAGTCCTGGTGCAAAGATTTGCCAAGAGGACACTGGCTCTGCTCTTAGGGAATAAGAACGACAGATACTTTAACCGAGTATCTTGGGACATATCTTTTTCACTGGCCACCTGTTACAGAGTCTGGCCTTTTCACTCAAGCCAATTAAAAAAATCCTCCTCTTTCCCCAGGAAGCAGCAACTGGAAAACATCCCATGGATATTATCATCTCCCTTCCCCACTGTAAGGTATAGGAAGACATTTCAGAGGCTTTAGGTTTACTGCTTTTTCTGACATAACTGAAAGCTCACACACATATACATCCTGCACTGTATGACAAATGGTAAGTGCCAAGTTCATTCCTAACACCTGATACTTGCACACTTCTTGTGGACTGTTACACAACCTCATCTCCCACTGAATTCAATGAGAACCGAGGGTTGGCCTGCATCAGGATTGCATACAGATGGACTCATCAGTTTGGTGTCTGGCTTGCTGTGTGAAACTCACCCCTGTGCAGAGAGCTAGTGCTAGACCTTGACACCACTTACATCTTATTTTGATGGCATAATAGGGCATAGATCTTGTTCTGACACTTGATACGGGGTGAAGTTCACCCTCGGTGTCTCAGTTTCTTCATCTGTAAAATAGGGATGCTACCACCACCCTATATAACAGGGGTAGTTGTGTGGCAAAAATCAATGATGTTTGTAAAGCACTCCATGATCCACCAGTGACAGGTGCTATAAAAGTACAAGGTAGTATTACACATGAAAGAGAAACCAGTACCTTTATCCAGTGCCTAAATCCAAAGAGCAGTGTGCAGCTGTGAGTTCAACAGTCCCTCCCCTTTGGAGATTGCTTTGATAGTATTTATGACATCACAATACCCAGGCCAACACACTTATTTGATTTTGAGTGTAAAGGTGGACACATTCTTCCCAGAAGAGCATCTGAATCTAACAACTAAGAAGGTAACCGATCTACATGGTACAAGGGACGTGAAGCTGCTGGAAAACATTGGCTTGGTTTAATAGGAAGGGCTGTAAAGAAAACAAACAAGTATCGTAGCCCAGAGCTTGGTCTAAGAGTGGAACATTTGCAGAATTCCACCCCAGACAGTTGAAAGAGTGCACTCAGATCAGACACTACAAATGACTGTTTAGTGTGGAACAAAAGTTGCCACCATCTGAAGGAAATCTAGTAGCTTAGGATAGGGGAGTTGGTGGTCAGTGAAGGTTGCAGCAGACAAGTCCACAAAACAAGGACATTGCACAACAAAGCCACATACACCCAAACAAATAGTAAGCCCCTTATGAACTAGCCAAGACCATCAAATTTTGCACTGCTTTAACATGATGATGCTGTAAGTCCTCTGCAGCCTTTAAAAAAAAAAGGTGCCACCACAAGATGTGTGAGCACCATTCTTATTGACTTGAAATAATTATGAGCTGATCTCAGTTCATTAAACAATGATCCAAACTGTGTCCTTGGATTCATGTGTGTATCCACATGAATCCAAGGGCAAACTGTGGGCCATAGTTTTGACGAATTCAGGCTAAGGATTATTTGCAATTGCAATTTTGCTTTCTATGTGGTGGGGCAGTTGCCCTGTTTTATGCTAATTATCTGTCAAAATGTCTCACAGCTGTAGAATTTGGTTTCCTCTTGAGCAGCTCCCAAGTTTATTAATTTGACCTTATCAAGCTTCTTTTAAGGAAGCTCTCAATGTCAGTCCAAAGTTACAACCGCCCTTCAGTCTTATTGTCACTGTTACAGCTCTTCTGAATTCCTCAGCATCAACCCCGTAGCCTTCATCTCTTAGCTAAGGCATCTCTCTAAATCCTAGGCATTTGAAGGAGAAGTGGAGAGGGCATGGCAGAATATTAATTATTTCTCTTTCACACATTGCTCAAAGCATCTCTTGATTCCCTTCTTCTGACAGTGACCTGACTGCAGGTGCACCAGCAGCTGTTTCCTCCAAAATACGGGCTTGTCTGTCTTAGAGAAAGAGCAATTTCTGGCATCCACATGCGTCCTATTGTCTCTTTAGTTTAACAGCAATTTTCAACTCATGGTTATTCCACCTGTAAGAGCAGCCCTCTTGCAGCATGCTTTTCAAAAGAACTTTCCCCCAAATCCAAAGGCTTTTATGTCAAATCTTGGAATGTAGCATTTTCTAGAATAGTGTCATAGGGGTGAAGTGAGGGTGGCCATTATCTGTTCATCTTGTCATTCCACTTTCGTCTGTGATCTTGGTACTGAGGAATTGGAAACAGAGATGGAAAAAACTGAAGGAAAGATCATCAGCTGGTATCAATCAGCATAACTCTATGGAAGTCATTGGACCTATGTGGATTTGAACCAGCTGAGTGTTTGGTCCTCAATTTTTTAGTCCATACTCTGTCAGTTCTGTACTGTCCCCTCTAGTATATTCTGTGTATGTTGGTAGTTTAATTTTTGAACATTCCTATCAATGGGGGTCTCATCACTCCCCTAGTTTATTTCACAGTCCAACCATGCTTTGTTAGGTAGCTTTCCTTTGTGTCCCATATCTGTGCCGGTTGTACAACACTTCACCTCCAGAGAGCCATCTTTCCTTAGTATTTAGCTGGCTGGGCAGTTGCTGGTTTCAGTCGTCTGTTTATTTTTGTTACACATCCCAAAGGCATCTCGATCTTCAGAAAGACACCCATAACAAACATCCTTCAAACACTTATAGGGAGTCCTCATGTCCCCTGTTAGTCATCAGTTAATCAGAGAATGCATATTTATTTATTTTCATCTTTCCTTGTGATTCATTCCCTCCAGTCCCTTCATCAGTCTAGTTACTTTCCTGTGAATTCTGTTCTGTTTGTGATATCTCAATCTCTATCTCTCTCTCTTTCTCTCTCTCATGCCACCTTCCTCCTTTCCTTCTCTGCATTACCCACATAGGTAGGGGAAGTGCTCTTCTCTTTCCTACTCATGTTCTTGCTGCCCCTCCCTTGGGGTTTCACCTTTCCCTATAGATTGTTTCCCGCCTATTCCACTGCTTGTCTCTCCATTTTTCTTTATATTCACCCTATGCCGTCATCCCACTTTAACAACGTAGAGTGCTAGGTGAAAGAGCTAAGTAGCATTATTCCAACCTCAGTGGTGCTCCCGTCCTCTACTGCTTTGGCCTTCAACAATGGACCTGCTCCCCCCACCCCTAACGAAGGGCCAAAGCCAATGCTCACTGAATTAAACAGGAGCCAATGTGGCCTGCTATGTCCCTCCAATATAAAGTGTTACCAGTCAGCTGTTCCCTATTCTGGTCTTTATGTCCACCAAGTAGATCTGTGTCCCACATTCCACCTCTTAGGGTTGATTAAATTCTAGTCACAGTCAGATAATGCTGATGATATTTTGACACCTCCATTTCAGTTAAGGGATAGAGGATGGCAGTGGAAGAGCTAGTACCTCAGAGGTTTGATGGTGAATTCAATTGTAAAAATAGGTGAAGGTTCTTGGTGTTGGGTGTATTAGTGTTTTCTCTGAACTAGCTTGCTCCTCCTTAATACATAATTAGACAATTCATAATCATAATTAATATGCTGTTTTATATATTCAAAGTGTTATAAAGAACTTTGAAATAATCTTCATAACAGTCAACTGAGTAAAAAACCACCCATGGTACATATTATTATAAAGATTTATGTGGCTTCCACAAGGTACACAGACATTCATAGCCATCTGGATTTTGGACCCAGGAGTCCCAGTACTCTGTTTGTAACTAGTCCATATTTCCTAACTCACATGTGCTTCTCCTACTGGCCAGCATAAGGTGAGGCTGTGCTACTCACACTCCTGAGTGATAAGTGCCTACAGCGAGAGGCGAGTAGGCCTCTGAGTCTGGTGTGGAAGCTGCTTTAAGAATGGCTCTTGGTTTCTCCAGGCTCACAGGAGGTAGAGGGGATGTGGGAGGGCGTGAAATAGAAAAAAACAAACAAATATGAGTTGAAAAGAATAGTTAGTAACTAATAGGAAAGCCAATACAATTCATAAATGAGGGTTACACACTCAATCACCTGCTCTTTTTATGTGTAAAATGAAATGGATAGAACTCCCACACATTTTTTTTTCCTCCAGCCACTTTGAATATTGCTCACTTGTTCTCTGCTTTGCCGGTGATAAAAGGTTTATGCCACATATTCCCAGGTGATGGGAGAGCAAAAGATATACCTAATGTGACTGTCCAATGCATTGACATTCATATTTAGTCTGTAAAGTCAAGTCATTTCATAGGGAAGGGGAGTACAATTTGCTATGTAATGCACTGAGACAATCCTATATCTTCTACTGTGTTTCATGACAGATCTTATAAAAGACTGTAAATTACTATCTGTTGAAATATATGAATTTAATGGATTCCACTAATGCATACACCTGCACATAAGACATTCCACAGGCCAGAAGATATGATCAGTCAAACAGCTTTAATTGTTATTAATTACAGTGGTTCACTATTTATTCCTTGCTATCACTGAAAATGTTAAGATATTTTAATACCCACGCTTGTGGATAGCCTGCATATAACAAGGGGAACATCCTTTTTCTGCTTCTAGGTAATCCATCATCCAGTTATCCAATGCTTTAAAATCTTTGGGAGACATCTTCCGAGATAGGACACTTATTTTTCTCTATATTCTTAAAAAAAAAACAACATAGTGAGTTTATGAAGAAAAGTTCCCATTCCATACTGCTTGCTCAGACAAAACTCTGGTTTGCTTCAGGGGGGAGTTTTCTTTGAGTAAAGAATGCAGCATTTTGACCCAGCATTAAAAATCACTTGTCATTTTTGTAAAAATTATCCATAATGTCTCCTTGTCAAATGATTTATTCTACACCCTATAGTCCAAACATGAAAACTAAAGCCCTCCAAAACTTGTGCGTAAAAATTAATTTAAAAAATCCTACTATTTCAAAGCACACAGACCACAAATTGAAGAGACTGAGTTACTTTATCAGCAGCCCTGTAGTGCTGTGCGATGACTCACTGGCATAGCACCTCCTGCTGGTTGTCTTGGGAATTAGCTCTTTCAGCTCAGGAGCTCTGCAGGCTGGTGACCCGCTTGCCGCTGGCCCCGGTGTCCCTCCCGGTCCCCAGTGTCCCTTCTCTTGGGGTTCTGCCCCCTGCAGTACCCCGTAGTCTCGCTGGGTCTCCCATCCCTGGGGAACCCTCCAACCCCCTATCCCCATCTCACCTCAGTCTTGGGCTACTGCCAGTCACCATCTAGCCTCCGCTCACTGGGGTAGACTGCAGTATAATTGCCACTCATCATCGGCAAGGAGGGTTTGGACCTGCTGCCTCTGCCTACCCTTGGGCTGCCCCACTTCAACCCCAGTACCTTTTTGGCCTTTAACAAGGCCTGCAGCCTGGGAGTTTTCCAGGCTGGAGCTCCCTAGCTCCTCTGGCCTTTCCCCAGCCCTGCTCACTTTAGGTACCCTGCTCAGGTCCCAGCAGCCAGACCCATCCCTCTCAACAGCCAGAGAGAGATTGTCTCTTGGCTTTTGGCCCACAGCCCTCTTATAAGGGCCAGCTGGGCCCTCCTTAAGCCAGCCACAGCTGTGGCCAGCTACCCACTCAGCTTCTCCAGCCATTCTTAATCCCTCTTACCCTGCTGCAGCCCTCTCCAGGGCTGCTTTTACTCTTCCAGGGCTGGAGCGGAGTGACCACCCTGCTACAAACTCTAACTTCAGTTAAAACGTTAAAAAAAGAAAGTGAGGCCCAAAAAATCGAACCATCAAAACAAAGTATAAGGAATCCTTGTCAAGTGTTCCAAGGAATCTGACCACTAGATTTTAAGGACAAGTATTGTAAAATTTGAAATGATTAAGTGAATGACCAGTTCCTGAAGAGATTTAAGCATGTTTAATTTACATGGTGTGATTAGTCTCATTGACCCAAAGGGTACTTTAAGGGGAGTCAGGCTGGCCTCCTCGATAGCATCCTAGACTAAGAGTCAGAAGGACTGGGTTCTATTTCTTAGTTTTCCACTGGCCAGCAGAGTGACCTAGGGAAAGTTGCTTCACCTCTCTCTGCCTCAGTTTCCCCATCTAACATGGGGGTAATAATATTGGCCTCCTTTGTAAAATGTAAAACACCAGGACACAGAACCAGAGGCACCCAGAAGTGGGGGCAAGTAGGGCAATTTGCCCCAGGCCCTGGGCTCTACAGGGGCCCCCACAAGAATGGCTGAGGCTCCCTCCCCAGTCCCTGCCCAACCTAAACCTGTCTCCGCCCCTCTCCCGGAGCCTCAGCCCATCCAGGAGCATGCCTGGACAGCGGTGCAGAGTGGCTCTGGCAGTGCTCCTGAGCTCCGCCCCGCTCAGAGCCGCATGTTCGGACGGTGAGGCTGTGAGCTCCACACCAAGTGGAGGAAGCTCAGGCCCCGCTGGAGCTCACAGCCTCGCTCCCTGACCATGCGACTCTGAGTAGGGTGGAGCTCAGGGGCCCCGCCGGAGCCACGCTGCAGCTGTCGAGGGACACTGCTGGAGGCGCTGAGGCTCTGGGTGAGGGGGGAGCTGGGGGTAAGAGGCCAGGGCCGGGGGGGTTGGATAAGGGGCAAGAAGTCCCAGGGAAAGTCAGGGCACAGGAAGGGGGCAGAGGTTGGGGGGGTGGACAGGGGACAGGGGACAGGGAATGGGGGAGTTGGATTGTGGGCATTCTGGGGGTCTGTCAGGACTCAGTGGGGGGGAGTGGATAGGGGTCAGGGCAGTCAGGGGACTGGGAGCAGGGGTGGGGTCCCGGGGCAGTGGGGAGGTCTCTGGGGGACGGTGAGGGGGACAAGGAGCAGGATGGGTCGGGGATTTTGAGGAGGCAGGCAGTCAGGGGGCAGGAAGTGGGTGGGGGTTGGATAGGGGTCAGGGCCAGGCTGTTTGGGAGGCACAGCCTTCCCTACCCTAAAGCTCATTCAATAGTTTGAGGCTTGCAGAAGAGCCAAGCTGTTAGCTTTTCCATTAGGGCTACCCTCCCTTTCACTTCTCAAATGCCAAATTATTGTCTATTTTTAATTTCAGTGCCATAGGGAGATTCTTGTCAGGGGAGGGTAGCTTCATTTAAAATTAGCCACTGGGGAAGGGATCACATCAGAAGAGCAATATCCTTTCCAGTCCTACCAAGGGGGATCCCCCCTCCCCTGCATTCCCTGAGGCTCCAGACTGGTTAATTCAGTGGTTCTCAAACTTCTATACTGGTGACCCCTTTCACATAGCAAACCTCTGAGTGTGACCCCTCCCCTTATAAATTAAAAACACTTCTTTGAAAATTTGATCTCCTGAACATTATTGTCCTGGTAAAATGTGTGTGGCAACAGTAGATGTAAAAAGTATAAGATTCTACTGTGTGACATTGCGGACAAATGTCCAAGTTTAGAAAAGCAGTCACAAACTAGTTCCTCCAATTGACACCACTTCAGGATCGGGCCCTCTAAGTGACTAGACCAGGGGTAAGCAACCTGTGGCACGGGTGCCAAAAGCGGCACACAAGCTGATTTTCAGTGGCACTCCCACTGCCTGTCCTGGCCACGGGTCTGGGGGGCTCTGTATTTTAATTTAATTTTAAATACAGCTTCTTAAACATTTTAAAAACCTTATTTACTTTACATACAACAATAGTTTAGTTATATATTATAGACTTAAAGAAAGAGACCTAATAAATCGTTAAAATGTATTACTGGCATGCAAAACCTTAAATTAGAGTGAATAAATGAAGACTCGGCACACAATTGCTGAAAAGTTGCCGACCCCTGGAATAGACGTTTTCATTGAACTATTAAAGCAAATCTAAATCACTCATATATAACATCTGATGTTATGTGTAGCCAGTCAAAAAACATCCAAAATTCACAATTATGATTTTCACCAACATTTCAAATTTTAATAAAAAAACTAGCAGCTATTTTTTTTAAAAACGTCCATGGAAAATATTGTGACTTTTTTAAAGCCATCCATAGAGCTGGTGGAAACCTTTAATAGGCAGCAGGTTTAAAACAAATAAAAGGAAGTTCTTCTTCACACAGAGCACAGTCAACCTGTGGAACTCCTTGCCTGAGAAAGTTGTGAAGGTTAGGACTAGAACAGTGTTTAAAAGAGCACTGGATAAATTCATGGAGGTTAAGTCCATTAATGGCTATTAGACAGGATAGGTAAGGAGTAGTGTCTCTAGCCTCTGTTTGTCAGAGGGTAACAGAAGAGAGATCACCTGATCATTACCTGTTAGGTTCATTCTCTCTGAGGCACCTGGCATTGGCCACTGTCAGTAGACAGGATACTGGGCTAGATGGACCTTTGGTCTTACCCAGTTCGGCCATTCTTATGTTCTTTACAATTAAAATAAACAAAAAAACAACAACAAAAGACTAATTTTTCCAAAAATTTAAATTTTAATGGGAAAAAACATACCAAAGCAAACATTTTTGTGAAGACATACACAAAATATGCCCTTTCACTTTTGATCAGCCCTGTCAATATACATGTTAAAGGCAGGTATACTGATCTTTCTTTGGAGAAAAGAGGGTGGAAAATACTCAGAAAAAATACTTTCCAAGTCCTAGTCTACACCTATAATGTAGGTCAACCTAGCTATGTTGCTCAACTGTGTTGTTCACACCCCTGGGCAATATAGTTAATACTTAACAGTTACCCACTTTGTCTCATAAAAACTATTGTTCTTTTTCTTTTTTTGGTGACAATAAAGAAATATAAAAGGAAAATTATACTATGGAAACCACCAAGAACATGTCCTAAATACCATAAAAATCCTGAAAGGGGGGCTTAAATGGGATACAGATAGCACATTAGCTTCCTGCTGGCCCAAAGCACTGAAGTGCTATTCACCCAATATCAGCTAAACGCCCAGGTGATAAATGTATTAGTAGATTAGATTAGATTAAACTAGATTGACAGACCATCTGTAGTCCCTGGTCTCTTGGGGTTTCTACTGTACAGATAATGTATCATGTCAGGAGTTTATACCCAGCACTGAAAAGTTCCTCTCTGTCAAACTTTAGGAGACCAGATCCCAGGCAAAGGAAATGGCTTTGTATTATTATTTTTAAATGCTTTTTAATGGAAATATCACGGCCATTGCTAAACTGCCAGACGGTAAAAAAATAAAATCTGGCCATCTGAGATGCCTTTTCTGCACTCCTGTGATTTAGCCATTTCTTTTTAAGATTAAACTGAGGGCTATGGGTCCTACAGGGATAACATTATTGCTTTTTGCATATTTAAAAACAATTATCTCTAAGCCAAAATGGGGTTTAGTGGAGATTTTAAGCAGGTGCAATCGAGTCTGCCTTCCTATATTTTTAGAGGCAGATGTATATCCAGTCTTTAGCAACTGGGACTGTGAAGGGGAAAAAAGCAATCCTAAGGCTTCTTTTTGCTCAATCTGGATAAGGAGATGAGCAGATGAAAAAATGTTTTGTGCTTTGCTAATAGGATACAATAACCCCACCGCACCCCAGTGTGCTGCAGGTAACACATACATAGTATCCCCTCTCCTAAAGCTACCGCACTCCCTCAGTGAAATTAATGCCCTGTGTTTCATTTGGAAAAGCAACAGCTGAGCATGGGTGCAGTCCTACAGGTTGGTCAGTGTTCTCACATCCAGCTGAAGTCACTGGGAGGTGAAGACACTGACCCCTTCTCAGGAGCCATGAAGCATCATGCAGGACTGTGACACAACGGATACATTTTTTTGTAAAGCATATAAATACTTAGTGCTCAGATCTTCAAAAGGTATTTACGCATCTAACATCCTACTGAAAGTCTCACTTTCAAAAGTGGCCTATGGCCAGATTTTCAAAGTACTGAGGCACCTGAAGATGCAGATACGTGCCTAGTGGGATTTAAAAAAAAATGTGACCTTTAAGTTTCTACAGCACTTTTGAAAAATAGAAGTCAGGTTCCGAAATGCCTCAGCCAAGCCAAATCCATTGTACCTGCTCAGTAGTGCAGTACTGTCTCTCATAGCAACAACACACAGATAAAGAATCTTGCAGCAAACCAAGTTGTACATTGAGGAAACCACTGACTGTTACACTAATATTAAAGGTCTGATTTAAATCCACCAAAGCAATGTGATCTCCAAGTCAAATCTAAACTCACCTCAACAGACAGCAATATAGCAAAACACGTGGCAGATACACGGTCCTCCCCTAGACAGAGAGGAATGAGTTTGGCAGTATGGGGACTTTCTTTCCCATTTCCTAGCTTTCATGGGTTTGAATTATCCCATGAATGTTCCTCTTAACAGAGACTGGAGTTTTAACATTCCAGTAGATGTATACAGTCCCTGAATCTTAACATTCCCCAGCCTGGCTGCAGAGAATTTCTTGTCTTGTAGGGTCAAATCCATTGGCTAGCTTGAGTTCCAGCAAAAGGAAAAGTAAAGACACTCCCTTTTGGCAGAACAGGTGAAATCTGTAGGCTCCAGAAGGGTTCAGTGATGATCTATGGTTCTGCGCATATTCCCTGCACCAGTCTGAAGCTAGCAGGCATGCAGCACAATAAATAGAATGCATGAGTTTCTGCTCCAAAACACAGCTCCTGTCCCTTCTCCACACACATGCACTTGAGTTATGAGACTATTTATTAGTGGTCAGCAACATCACATTGGAACATAGGACTGAAAGGAAGCTGCTCTGTCCTGGACCATCAAAAGGCCAATCCCCTCCTACTGATGGGGTTGCCGATAAGTATTAAGATTACAGCTTCTATTTTAGCCTCCAGCCATTAGTGGACAATGCAATCACAATTGAGAAGGTCTGAATAGGCAATGGAGCACAAACTTTGCAATACTGGAGGCCATGCAGCTATTTATTAATGCAGGAGCAGATTCTCATAAGCTCACTGTGCTGTTCATCACTTTTTTATCTTGAGTGTATCTATCCAGAACTCCATGCCTCTGTTCTGATGTACTCAGACCTGTCACTTAGAATTTCCAACCTTTGACTTATTTAAGTTTTGCAGCTATAACATTCTTTCTTGACTGGCTTTTGTTACGTGGCCAATAATTTAACAAACTAAAGATAGCCAGTGTTCTTAAGGTTTTTGCTCTTTTGTTGACTAGGAGATCAGAGAACAAAACACGATTAGAGAGCATAAACTTTGCTCATCAAAAAACATCAATTTCAGACACCTTCTTCTCCCCAAACTACCTGCTATTTTTTATTTTGCTTTTCATTTTCATGCAATGCTCCAGTTCTGAATTGGCCAGCACCAGAGGCCAAAGTGATACCAAAGGCTATTTCTTGCACTGTTTCTGATCCCGCTAGACCCTGGAAGGGGAACATTCAGCATATACAGAAAGCATTCAGACCCTTGTAGATCGATGCTTAAGGTAATGTACACAGATCTGATCAAGTATGAGTGCAAAAAAAAATACTGCCCTTACCACTGTCTCCCATCAGTGCACTCATCTCATTCTGAGCAGAACAAAGTACATGTCAGACAACCAAGGAACTTTGCCAATCCATTTTCCACACAGACACTTCAATTTAGGTCAGCATAATCTCTGTCACACACACACAGACAGAACAATTCCTTCTCTCACAAATGGTGACAAAAAATAGAAAATTGAAATGGGTCTGAGCCACAAAGTTCAGATCAAATCCTCTCTAAGGTTTTAAGGGGTTCAGATCCATGTGATGGAGACTACACAGTGGTTGAATTTGTTGGACAACCCACCGCTGTGTTCCCCAGAAGTGGTAATTTCTAGATACTCCATATGGCTGATAGCTGGGATTGTGTGGTATAGGGGCAGATACTGTAGTTTGAGTCCTGCTTCATACAGATCATTAAGTCTCATGAGAACAGCCCTACTGGGTCAGACCAAGGGTCCATCTAGTCCAGTATCCTGTCTTCCAACAGTGGCCAGTGCCGGATGCCCCAGAGGCAAGGCCGACTCCAGGCACCAGCGAATGAAGCAGGTGCTGGGCGGCCAATGGGAAGGGGTGGCCCGTCTAGGTCTTCGGCGGCAATTCAGCGGTGGGTCCCTCAGTCCCTCTCAGAGCGAAGGACCTGCCACCAAATTCTGACAGGGGCCAGTGCCAGATGATTCTGAGAGAATTAACAATATAGGGCAATTATCAAGTGATCGATCCCCTGTTGTCCCGTCCCACCATCTAGCTGTCAGAGGCTTAGACATTTGGCTAATAGACTTTGATGGACATATCCTCCATGAAATTATCTCATTTTTTTTTGAATCCAGTTACATTTTCGGCCTTCAAACATCCCCTGACAATGAGCTCTACAGCTTGACTGTGCATCATGTAAAGAAATATTTCCTTTTGTTCCCGATTAATTTCACTGGTGGATCCCTGCTTCTTGTGAAAGGGTAAATAACATTTCCTTATTCACTTTTCCCACATCATTTATGATTTTATAAACCTCTATCATATCCCTCCTTAGTTGTCTCTTTTCCGAGCTGAACAGTCTCATTCTTTTTAATCTCTCCTCATACGGAAGCCATTCCATACCCTTAATAATTTTTGTTGCCTCACTCTACCTTTTCCAATTCTAATATATCTTTGAGATGGGATGATCAGAACTGCATACAATATTCTAGGTGTGGGCCTATCATGGATTTTTATGGTAGCATTATAACATTTACTATCTTATTATCAGGGGCGGCTCCAGGCCCCAGCACATGGCATGCCGCGGGGGGCGCTCTGTCGGCCGCCGGGATGGTGGCAGGCAGCCTTCGGCAGCGTGCCTGTGGAGGGTCCGCTGGTCCCGCGGCTTCGGTCAGGCACGCCTGTGGGAGGTCCACCGGAGCCGCGGGACCGGCGACCGGCAGAGCACCCCCCGCGGCATGCCACCGTGCTTGGGGCGGCAAAATGTCTAGAGCTGCCCCTGTTTATTATCTATCTCTATGGCTTGTGAAGCAGTTGCTTATTCTTCTCTTCTTTGTAGCAGGTCCTGAGAATGCTCCCCACCACACCTGAGCACATACAGTTTCCTGATCATTGCACTCCACCGGGTTACTGGAAGAGCATTTGCCCTCAAGCAGATGCCTTCCCAGGAGAAGCTTCGTTTTTTGAGGTGCTTTGCCACAATCACAGGTATTGGGGCCAGTAATAGAGCCCCACTTGATTATCACATCTCTAGAGTGGCCAGCTCCAGCGTGGCATCAATTAAGACGATGTAGTCCAGGGCTGGTCTGTACTGGGTGTTGGGAGCTGAAGCACACAGGTTACAGGTTTGTTCTCTACTCATTTGCCATAACTGAACCCTTGTCTGTTTGGGTGACAGTTTGAGAGGTCTAACAGTCATAAGAAAACTTTGTTGTGACTTCAGTCAACTCACCGTCAGTGGTGTATAGAGGATGTCTTGGATCTGTGCATTTCCTTGTGCGCTGGAATCTACTAGCAACTTCCCAGGGGTACATCAGGAGAAGCAACACATGCAAGGATGTAGAGTCTGTTGATGTGGGAAGATTTAAGGCATCCTGTGACATAGTGGTGTCCCTGCCTGCAGGTATATGGGATCTTGGGGAGCAATTACCACACAGGTGGGGTGCAAAATAAACTTTATTAAGAAAATGCAAAAACAGGGAAAATTTAATAGTGAGGGGTATGGGGTTTGTTAAGGTAGGCAATTGGGGAGGGAGTTCTTTTAGTATAGTATAGGGGGTTTCAATAGTGGGGTACAATACAGTGGGGTACAATACAGTTGGTAACCAACTAACACTGAAGTATAAATGTAACAGGTAGCTAACAATTTCTAGGTAAAGGGTGTGTCACAGCAGCATATAACCAACTAACAGTTATGGGTAAAATGTGTTAAATAACCAACAACTCTAGGTAAAAATGTGTCACAGTGGTGTAAATATAAAATGTGAGGTGTGTGAGAGAGAAAAAGGGTAACCAATGGGGTTTTATGCTAGACTTCAGTAATACAATTGAGGTTTGGCAGCAGTAGGAGCGGGGTGAACACGTGGGGGAAGGGATTAAAAGAGAGAGAGAGAGAGAGAGAGAGAAAGGCAGTGGTAGAGGAATGAGGTTAGGGGATGGGGAAAGAGGAGCACGTGGTGGAGCAGAAACCAAAGATAGAGGTGCTACAGAGGGAGATTTAAACTCAGGGAGACACAGAGAGCAGACAGGCTGCAAGTTTAAACAGCAGAGAGACTGCAATGAGTGACTGGGGAGCTCGGGGGGCGGGGGATTGGGGCAGTGGGAAGACAAATTCAAATAGTAAAAACCTTATCTATCCCCTAACTTAATCAAACTTATATAAAATGACAAGCAGCTACAGAATACAACCAGGCAATGATTTTCTAAACTTATCTTAACCAACAATTAGGCAACACAACAAATATCACAGAAACTTACAAGCTCTACAATCTTAACAAACTATGACTTATTAAATTAAAAAAAAACAAGACCTATGGTGCACCTTATGCTATGGGGAGGTTACAGAGGGCAGAGTGGTATGTGTCCAGGACCCAGCTCCCAAGGAAGCCAAGGGATGGTGGCTACAGCGGTGGATACAGCTGAAAGCAGAGAGCCCCAAGGCAAAGCCCACAGGAGCAGAGCTTAGCAGTGGCAAAGAGCCCTGTAGTTTAAGAGAGGTTTTAAGACACAGACCAAGGTTTAGCTTGAGTCTGTGTGCTGGGGAAACAGAGCCAGCAGCTAAAATAATAAAATAAAAGTATAGAAAGTTTTACAGAGGGATTCTTACCAGTCCCCAAGGCAGCAGCAAAGGCAGAAGCAGCAGCAACATCAGAAGAGGCAAGGAGGGTTCGGTACAGTCTCAATAATCAGGAGATCTCTCAGGTAGCAATTCGTTCTTCGTGGGGGGGGTTTCAAAAACGGGGGTATGCTCAAAAATAAAACGAGAGCGGAGAAAGGACCCCCCAGAACCCCTGGCTGATCAGACCAGGCAGCAATGCAGGAACCTTTCTGAGGTGTGTTTCAAAAATGTCTGGTTTTAAAGGCAAACTTGGGCAGTTTCCCACCAGTAATCCTGATAGGCTCCCTCTGTCACAGGGGAGGGGGCACAGGGGAAAAACTGAAGGTAAGCCCAGAGACATGCCTGGACATAGTCCTGTGCAATAGGTGACTCAAGAGCACATGAGACTATGACTCATGCCCAGGATCTTAAAACCACAATAGGCCTTGCAGCTCTGGACATTGCCTACCCTACACCAAGCCCAGGTTCAACGAGGTGATAACAGGACTAACCCTTTGAAAAGGGCAGTGGTCCCACTTAGCATGCAGCACAAGTGGCCATCCCTTTGAGAAGGGCAATGGCTCTTGTTAAACAACTTAAGGGGCCCTCCCTTTGAGAAGGGCAGTGGCCCTGGTAAACAACTTAACAGCCAGGGAAGGGCGGCCACAGGAGAACAGAAAACAAAATGGAGTCTGGGGAAACAAAATGGAATAGGGGAATAGCTGTAACGGACAAGTGGCAGGTGCAATTAAGTACAGGATCTAGCTTCTTTGCATGAAGGGATTGTGCCCCCACTGCAAAAGCGTATTCGGCAGAGGAGTAGTAAAGGGCTAGTAATATTGATTGCAGAGCGAGCAGGTCTGTTAAACCAGCTTTTTATTTCTCTTACTATCTCTGTGCTACTAAAAAAAAAATCTTCTAAACCATCAAGAGTTTACTTTGAAAAGAATTTGCAATTTTCCAGGCAGAGCCAGGTGTGGCCAGCCCTGCATAGTGGAGGAAGAAGAAATAAGGAGTCACCTTACTCCCTTGTGCTCATTTGCCAGACCTCTGCTTCCAGGGTGCAGGGGTAGCAAACTCCTGAGCAGGAAGGGGGAGGAGGATGCATGGACTGGGCATATTCTTGACTCTGCTCTCCCAGTGGTCCCACTGCCATGGCTTGACACTAGTGTGTCAAGGAGCATCTGCTGCATCAGGTAGGTACCTGCCTCAGTTTACTGCCTTTTCAGGGCAGTAGGGAATCTAAGGACAATGTAGGTCCACAGTGTCTTTTACATTGAAAAAGGGGCAGCACAACAATGCATTGTGTAGCAACACGAGGCTCACCGGTGCAGTGTCCACTTCTGGTCATCTTGGGAATTAGCTCTCCACCGTATGGAGCTCCTCCTCCTAGCCATCGTCTCACTTGCCGTTGGCCCCTCGTGTCACCCCTGGTTCCCCTTTGCCTTGTGGTGCTGCCCTCTGACACTGCCCCCAGACTCTGGGGCTACCTTCCCAGGGGAGTCCCCAACCCTCTATCCCCACCATGCCTCAGTGGCTACTGCCAGTCATCATCTAGCTCCCGCTCACTGGGGCAGACTGCAGTCCGTAAACCACTCATCACTGGCAAGTGGGGTTTGGACCAGCTGCCTCTGCCTAACCCTAGTACCTGATTTGGCCTTTTAGCAAGGCCTGCAGCCTGGGGATTTATCAGGCTGGAGCTCCCCAGTTCCCCTTGCCTTTCCCCAGCACTGCTCTGTCCTAAGCACCCTTCTCTCTCAGGCAGCCATGTCCCTCTCTCTCAAGAGCTAGAGAGAGACTGACCCAGCTTCTGGCTCACCGCCCTTTTATAGGGACAGCTGTGGCCTGATTGGGGCATGGCCCCAGCTGTGCTTCTTCCCCAATCAGCCTAGCCTTATTGGCTCTCAGCTCCAGCCCTCCCCAAGGGCTGGCTTTTATCCCTTTCAGGGCTGGAGCGGGATGACTGCCCCACTACAATTGATGTCACCATCTCAGCATGTCACAGATTGGGGAGTGGGCAGTCTGGCAGTCTTGCCTAATGGTCAAA
Organism: Gopherus flavomarginatus; assembly: GCF_025201925.1. Taxonomy (NCBI): domain Eukaryota; kingdom Metazoa; phylum Chordata; order Testudines; family Testudinidae; genus Gopherus; species Gopherus flavomarginatus. Next base: position 8,924,010 of record NC_066619.1, on the reverse strand, counting down.
GCCAGAGTCAAGCTGCAGGAGTCAGAATCCAAACTGGGGAACAGGGAGAGAGCAAGGCAAGGAACAAGGCAGGCACAGGAGCCTTCGCAGCTGCGAGTGTAAACGTTGAGCGTCCACTGGCTGATTGCTCTTGCTGTGTTTCAGAGCAGTACAGGCAATGTTGCTCAGCCAATCAGGCAATCTGTCTGATTAGGGGTCTCGGATGCAGTTAGCAAGCTGATCCCAGGCAGGCTGCAGGCCTTCATTTCTGACACAGTGTCCCCATGCATTGGATGCACTCTCAACAAATAAATATCTAGGTCTGATATAGCACTTATCAATAGATGAAAAAGTGGAGTATGTTTCAAACGCCCTCTGTGCAAGGATGGCCTCAGTCAGTCTGGCATAGGATCAATATGCCTCACCGATTCCTACTCATATAGAACCCTGCCTGCTCTTGCCTTGTTTGAAATAAAACTGCACAAATCATCATCAAAGAAACTGACAAGAGGCTCATCAGTGTAACCGACAACTAACAAGATCAAAACACACTAGGCAGAGCATAGAGTAAATGCCACCACAGTGTTTTATTGTTGCTTACAAATGTTCCCGGGGGGGGCCAGGGGCAGGATTGTCAATATGGAATTTCTCTCAGATAATTAAGCAATGACTTTTTAAAAAAATTCGCTGAAATTTTGTCCATATTTAGAACCACACTCAGACCGCTATTTCTAAGGCTCTGTGCTATTCCAAGTTGTTTCTCCTCACCTCGCTTTTGCACACCTTTACACTTCAGGATTCCAATTGGCAGGAAAGGATGTTCTCGTGGTACTTAATGGCTGGGACTAGAAGGGCCAATAATCTCGTGTGAGTCTCACACCAATGTAGAGCAATTGCCAGGACAGAGCTTCGTATAGCTGAAGCGAGGTTTTTGTGTGTACGGTGCTGGAGTGGAACTCCAGAGACACAAGTACAATTCCTACTCTACCATAGGATGTCTACGTGAACTTGGGGCTTAATCAATGGAATTTAGGAGCCTAAATACATTTGAGGAGCCGTGTCTTTGTGCCTCATCTGTAAAATGGGGACAATAATGTTTTGTTTCACCCATTTATTTAGACTGCAAACTCTTCAGGGCAGCGTCTGTCTCTCGTTATGTATTTGTTCGGCATTCAGCACAATGAGGCTCCAATCTCACTTGAGTCCCTAGGTGCTATCTGCGTACGTCCAGACTACCCGCCCTATTGGCGGGTAGCAATCGATTTATCAGGGATTGATATATCGTGTCTCATCTAGACGCGATATATCGATTCCCGAGTGCACTCCCTGTCGACTCTGGAACTCCACCAGCGCGAGCGGCAGTAGCAGAATCGACGGGGAAGCCGCAGCCATCAATCCCATGCCGTGAGGACGGAAGGTAAGTCAGAATAAGATACATTGACTTCAGCTACGGTATTCCCGTAGCTGATGTTGCGTATCTTAAATCGACACCCCTACCTCTAGTGTAGACTAGACCTCAGTGTAAAACAAGGGAAACAAAATAGAGTATTTGCGTGAGATTTCTAGCCCTAATTCACACATTGAAGAGATTTGATTCAACTTCAAATAATAATCCCAGTTTAGCAGAAGTGAACCTGCGCGCCGAGCCTTAGAATAATTAGCAAAGGAGCAGTTTCCATTTCTGGTATTTTAGATTGAAGTGCCTGCCACTGCACACAATGGGAGTTTTAGCAAGATAAGGTGCAAAGTGTTCTGTCTAATGCATCAGAGGTCTGATCCACAGGCCATGGAAGTCAGTGGAAAGTCTCCTTCGGCTTTGAATCAAGCCCCAAATGAAGATATTTAGCAACAGCCGTTAAAACAAATTGAGAAAAGGTTCTCGGCTTTATGAAGTCATTTTAAGGGAGGTAATGGAACAGCTGTTGCATACATAAAACACATAAGTCCCTTTGGAAATGCACTTGGGCAGAATCTTTTTGCACAGCACGAGACCTGGGCATCGCTCTGACAGCTTCTCTGGCTACACAGTCCACTAGCCTGAGTGCTAACCTCTCTGTGACTCTTTGAATCCCTCTGGTCCCTTAAAAGAGGAAACAGCTTCATTAATTCCTCACATAAACAGCCAGAACATAAACACAACATGCTCAGTTAAAGTGGTCAAATTAAGCAAGTAGAGAACCTTTTCCACTGTTCCCCCAGACCCACCATTTCTAATTTGGGTTTGAATAGCCTCATTTTTGTGTGGGGGGGGCGGTTATCTTGTGATGCCTGGGAAGAACTAAATTTGTTTTATTTAGATTACAGCTGAATGTCAAGGCCTCGTCTCCTGGCAGCATTTTAAAGAGACAACATCATGACGAAAAACAATAAAATGAATGATACTGCCATACAAATAGTAAATCAATATAATACCCATGAGACCCAATTAGAATTGGGTCCCCATTGTGGTACCCACATAGGAAAACACACTACCCTCCTAATGAATTTATAGTCTAAGACATAGATAGACAAATACAATAGAGAGATCACCTTAGAGTTTTGTACTGACAACCATCACTATAGTATCTGGGCACCTTGCATGTAAAGTTGCTTAACTGTAGCAAGATCCCTAATAGAGCCCAAGGAATCTCTATCACTTTTCCCTTTTTCAGTTACAGAAAGATCCAGTTGGGGCAGAATTATTTTTGTTTGGTTGATTTGCAGTAAATTGATAGAAATGGCAAATTAGACAATGTGACAGATAAGTAAGATACATTCCCTGTGACAGAGTGCTCACAATACTAATCACACTTACTTTCATATCACTTTATGAAAAACCTGCCCTTAACAAAACTCAAATCCTAAGAACTACCCAACGTTTTCCATTTCAAAGCAACAGCCTCAGTCATCGTTATATGGACTGAGACAATAAAAAGAAAATATTCTTTATATGTCTAACTAAAAAATAATGACATGAAATGCTCCTACTCCCTTTATAAAGCACAAAAAATTCAATTTGCATGATATAGTCTTTGATTATAGCTAGAATATAGAGGCCCCAACAGAAACTGGGGCCAAAATTGTGATAGACACGGTACATGCATGTAGTAAGATGACAGAACAAGTTGCAATTGGGGAGGTCTTGGTTGGATATTAGGAAAAAACTATTTCACTGGGAGGGTGGTGAAGCACTGGAATGAGTTACCTAGGGAGGTGGTGTAATGCCCATCCTTAGAAGTTTTTAAGGTCAGGCTTGACAAATCCCTGGCTGGGATGATTTACTTTGGGATTGGTCCTGCTTTCAGCAAGGGGTTGGACTAGATGACTTCCTGAGATCTCTTCGAACTCTAATCTCCTGCTATGATTCCAAGAGACAATTCCCATCCTGAAAATCTTATAATCCATTTAGGCAAAACCAACAAAGGGAAGGAGAAAATATTTGTATGCCTATTTTATTTATGTGGAAGTAGAGAACTGAGCTATAAGAGGTGTGCCCTAAAAAAACACAAAGGGAAACACATGGGTGGATCCAGAAACTGAACTCAGAGTTGCCAAATCTCAGTCAAGTGGCTTAGCCAGAAGATCATCCTTCCTGTCCTGCACTAATGCCTTCTGGATCCCTTGGAGCTTAACTACATAAACAGAACTATGAGTGTGAAGGATACATCTGTCTCTATCTTGTTCACAGGGGATGATCTCTATAGCACTCATGTTGTCCAAAGGATCTATTTGTTGCCTTTATAACCTTTGCCTGCAATGCAAACCCTTAACAAGTTTTTAATCTATAATAAAATAGACCTGAATGAAACTGCATGTAGTGTTTGCTCATTTCCCTCTTCGCAAATATGGCTTTAAGTGAAGGAAGACTTCCATCCCCATTGAGACTGACGGCTGGTAAACTGCCGGGGAAAATTTCTGTTGGTGGGTGAGAAACATCAACTCATTTATCTTGATATCATTATCTGTTGCAAATTAAACGAAAAGTGTAGGGTTTGCACACTAAAATGGTTACACTGTGGAGCAATGTGCCTATAAAACAGCATGCGAACATGCAGAGCATGATAAATGGAGTGCAATGAACTTCCGTAATTTCAGATACTCCCACCGGCAGATGCTGAGGCTATCACCTGTTGAGCTTCACTTGGTGATGCTAGAAAGGCATCTCCGAGAAAGTGTCCACCAGGCTTCCGTCGTGCTAGAGGTGAACAGCTACTGACCTGCACTCAATTAACATGCTTCATCTGGAATAAAATGCAAAACTTAGAGTGCTAAAGGGGCAGACTCCGGTAGCCCACCCCACAGGGGGTACAGATACTAGTGAACAGGGCTGTCCTGTTCTGTTCAACAGAGGGCAGCAATAGAGATTATGTGCTAAGAGATGGACTCAGGAAATCCTTTGCAATGCATAATTATTCTTATACTACCTTCATCTCCATAATAGCTGAGCACCTTCAACTAGTACATTAAGCCATATGACTAATATCTGTAAAAACATGACTATCAGGTACAACTTTACTGAACCTACTATTATGAAAAATGCTACTTTATTCTTACATGCTAGTACATTTCTCAACCAGGGGTGTGTATACCCCCAGGGGTACACAGAGTTCTTCCCAGGGGTACATCAGATCATTTAGATATTTGCCTAGTTTTACAACAGGCTACCTGAAAAGCACTAGCAAAGTCAGCACAAACTAAAATTTCATAAAGACAATGACTTGTTTTTACTGCTCTGTGTATTGTACACTGAAATGTAAGTACAATGTTTCTGTTCCCACTGATATATTTTATAATAATCTGGTAAACATGAGACTGTCAGCAATTTTTCAGTAATAGTGTGCTGTGACACTTCTATATTTTTATGTCTGGTTTTGTAAGCAAGTAGTTTTTAAGTGAGAAGAAGCTTGGGGGTACACAAGACCAATCTGCCCACTGAAAGGGGTACAGTAGTCTGGAAAGGTTGAGAACCACTGTGCTAGTATATGGCATGCTGTATATTCATTATCTAGGCTAGACACATAGAGATCTCTCTCTTTTAGTGGATTTTCCATGGTAGATTCTCCAACAAGATTGGATCCCACCCCCCATATAGATATAGATATATGTTTTAATTCAAGCTGGAATTAATGTGGGGAAGTCCTGTGGCCTGTGTGGCCTCCACAAGGAGATCAAAGTAGATGAAGGAAATGGTCCCTTCTGGCCTTGGAATCTATGGCACTGTAGATACACACAAGCCTTTCTTCACAAGCTTAAGGCCATATTCTGAAATATGCTGTGTGTCTTCAGTTTATACTGATTTCAGAGGCAAATGAGTGTGCCCAGCACAGTTGCCAACTTTCACGCGGTAAATAAGCACCCTGACTTCCACAATAAGCCAAAACTCAAGCTAATCCCATTTCAAAACAAGGCCAAAACAAGCCAATCCCTAAGAGCCCCGACATTCTATGTGATTAGATCCCTCGGCATGCAGTCTGGGACTGTGGTGGTTCTACTGTGCACCACTGACTCTCTTACTCCCCTTGCCCCTGCTTGCCGGAAGCCGATCAAAAAACAGAAGCAGCAGCAGCGACAAGCTACAAGCCCAACAAGCTACAAGCCAAATACTAGCCAACAAGCAACCAATTAAGCCAATATCAAGCCCAATTTCTGCATTTTTTTCGCAGGTTTGGCATGTCTGGTGCCCAGCACTCTCAGCTAGTTCTCAATACTTTTCAGGATTGGATCTTTAATACCCATAAAAGTGAAAGTTGTAAGTTTTAGAGTTTTGATTTACTGAAGCTTCTAATGCCCAGATATACTGAACCCCATGCAGAATGCAGGATTTATACACTGCATCACTGGAATACATACTTCTGGTGGAAATGAGATACAAAGAAAGACTTTCCTACATTGTACAGGTGTGATTTAGTGACTATAGCATCATAATAATGCCTGCCTCTTATAACACTTTTCATCAGCAGATCTCATGGTGCCTCAGTCTTGAATGTATTATCTTTACAACACCTCTGAGAGGTAGGGAAGTGTTGTTATCCCAGTTCTGCAGATGGAAAACAGAGGCACAGAGAGCTAAGTGACTTGCCCAAGGTCACAGAGTATGCTTGTGCTGGAGCTGGAAATTCATTTTGGGTCTTCTAGTTCCTAGTCTAGTTCATGAAGCACTGGGCCATCCTTGCTCTAGAACTCCTCGGTTCTATGTTTTTAAAATTGACACTGACTTACAATCTGATCTTTGGCCACCCACATAATCTTTCTGCACCTTTGGGACTGCCACTATCTTAACCAACACCACTGATTGAGCCATGGACCTCAGAGCTAAAAGTATAAGGCTCCACAGTTTTATCTTAAAGAGACAGGCTTGCACTGGGTACAGAGGAGGACACAAGTCATTAGCAAACAGGTTTCATCTCTGTTTACTCCTCTGAAAAAATGATTTTAATATTTACCTACCTTACAGGAGTTTTGTAAGGTTTAACTAGTAATTGTCTGCAAAGAGCTGTGAAATATATAGGTGAGCAGTGTTTGAGAAGCGTGAAGAGTTGTTTTTATTCTAGTTTGAGATGATAATAAAATGTCCATGTACATTGGTGGTTTGTAAGAGTTACCAGTCTGGTGGCTGATGCTACACAGTGAGATGGGGGGAAAGGTAAAGATTAATTTGGGTACTTACAATGCAGTATTTTACCTGTGCACTTTAATTTCCAAGGATTATGAACTGTGAGTGGTTCTGAGTATATATTTGCCTTTTCTTAGCTGTTCCTTTCCATACTTTTAAGGACTTGCCTTGTCATTCATATTGTTACAATATTGTTAGCAATAGTAACTTTAATCTAATGATATTTTAAAATAATTATCAGTCTAATATTTAAGAGCCTTCATACTGTCAGCTTATAAACACAAACACACAAATAAAGCAACTATGTGTGGAAAAAAATACTAACACCTGCCGTTGATCACTGGGTCAGCACTTTGCTGGAAATAGTAAAATATGAATGAACAGCCTTTGACTGGAATGACCAATTAGGTACCTTTGATGAAATCTGGCATTTGTTCTTACAGCTCTGCTCAGACTAAAGAGAACAAATAGAGGACAACCTGCATATAATCAACCTTGTATCCACAATGGTTTCATCTCTACAGCCTGAAAACTAAATATGTATTGACCAAATGACAACAAAGGATATGAGAATCATTTGTGAGCCTTTGAAGGGAGTAAACACGAAAAATGGAGAGGATTTATTTAAGGCTGTCTAAAGGGACCCATCTGCAATTAATGGGGAGAAATTAAGCAAAGGAATTCATTGGCTGGGACATCAGGAGACATTTCCTGGTAATGGGGAGATCTATCAGACTGAAATATTCTCCCATGGGAAGTGGTGGAAGCCCTATTGCTTCAACAATGCAAAACTAGCCCTGACAGAGCACTATGGAATGGAGCTAGTTTGCGGGAAAACTGTCCAAAGAGAACTGAAGATTTTAGCTAAAAACTAAAAATGTAAAAAGTGATTCAGAAATGCTGCTGCAGTGCCTCATGGGAATTGTAGTTTGAGTGCCTTGGACTCTCATTATTCCCTATTGGCCATGCTTCCTTGCTGGACTACATCCCCCATGATGCACAATGGTCTTCTTTCTTGTTGAGGTCCTGTATTGCAACATGGGAGCTCTAGGACTGTGGTGCAGCATGGGCCATATAGTATGACTAGGGAGTCCAAATCAGAGAAAAATATGTGCATGAGGCACCCAGCTACAACTCCCATGAGGCCCCATGGCCTGTATTCTAAAGAAAATAATTGATTTTGAGCTTTTTGTGGTTTTTGCCCTAAAAATAAGATCTTTTCATGCTTGGGTTTTCAATAAAAAGGTGAAATTTCCCACAGAATACAAAAAAAAAAAATTGCAAAAGAAAGACCCTGCATCATCAGAAATTAACTTTTTTGTTGCAAAACAGTTTTGACAGAAAAAATTAAACCAGCCTTACTGTCAAAAAGGCTGCAATAAGCCATGCTGAAATAACAAGGATGGAAAACATGATTTAATAGAGTTCATTTCCATCTCTGCTTCCTGTGATTTTAAGAAAGTATATTGCATCCAACAACTTGTTCACTTTCCCTTGCTGGGATGAAGACTCCTATATATGCACAACAAACTAACTTCTTGCTACTTTACTGTAGCCTGTTACCTAAGATCATTTGTATCTAAATACTTATTCTATGCCCCGAAAACATAACTTATTTCCTCTACCACTCTCTCTCCTTCCCCACATAATTAGAGTTTATTATATCCACAGGTTTACAAGCTGCAACACAGACAATGTGGAGGGAAGATATTACCAATATCCATGGCTAAGGATATTGGTAATAGGATACAAGTCCTGTAATCAACAGTGCATTTACTGTATGGGACTTTAGACTTATTAAATTCAGCGATCATCAATAACTTGATTAAAATGGGGAGGAGGAGGTGTAACCAGGTGGGATAATGACAATAGAAGAGTTACAAAAATTTAGATGCACTAGTGCCTGCTGTTCTCTGGAATGCCATGAAAGAGATAGGCCTTTACATATGCATCCGATGCAACCAATGGATATTTCTCAGTCAATGTTCCAGAAGATGGCAAAATATTTCTCATCTTTCTATCAATATTCCTGTGTTGGGTAGCAGGATTCTCCCTCAACCAGACATGGGGATGAATTTAATACATTTAATCCTGAGCATGAATCTCCATAGCTAAGCATCTAGTCCCATGTGTGGCTCATTTTGGCATCTGAATTAATGTCCATTTTACACCTTTCACACTGAATGTTTCCAAGGACGATATGCTCATAGTGAGGAAATGCAGAAAAGAGTAGGGAAAGAACAGCTCTGGGGGCTATTTTAAACAACTAGGTAATTCTCTCTCTCTGTGGTTCATCTGACCGGCCACAGTCTATTTATTGGAAGGTTTGGGTATTGGGTTTTGAAAAGTAGTTTGAACTGCCTGATGTGTCGGAGGCAGGTACTGCCAACCTGGAGATTTCTGAACCATTTCCGTTTTCCATCTCCACTTTCAAAATGATTTGCATTCTCCTCTTTGCCAAGGTGAGAAACCAGACAGATTGATAGGAAAGCAGGCTTCCCAGCTGATTGCTAAAGATGTTTCTTTGATTTGTGCAGAACAGCATGGAGCTGCCACAGGATAAGTAATGCAACAATAGAGGGGAAGGAAAGGGCATTCTCAAGGTGTTTTGAAACCTAGTCCAGGAGCCCTCCTGCAGTTGTTCTTAGCTAGATATCCATGAGACAATTTAATTTCCTCAAAACATTCTCACACTGAAAGCAAAATGGGGGATAGGGGAAGAGAAGAGTAAGAAAAATAATTAAAAACTTAACCAACAATTATAAATATACTGATTCCATATATCGGCATTCTAGAACTCAAAACACTTGATATTCAGCAAGTTTAGAGTTATGCTTATGGAAGCCAGTTGTGGATCTAAGCCAACATAATACACTGGTGTTATTATATCAACCCTGTCCTGTAGACCTCACTCATGCAAAACTCCAGCTGGTAATAATGATCAAGAGCCCCAGTTACTTCATAGGAAGGACTTCAGGGATCCGCCCACAAGTTTGGGGTCATTATTATGCTGTAGTGCGAACTCTGTGTGTTACTCAAAAGGTTTGTCTAGAGGATCATGGTGGTCCAGCTTTTAAGATCTATGAGTCTATGCATCCATTTCTCATCAGGGTGGGCAGTAGTCTTTGGGCCTGTTCTTCAGTGCCGAATTACTAGCTCATTTCTTACCTGAAAGGAATAAAACAAATGGTAAATAAGGTTCTATTTATCACGAGATCAGAGCATGGGTGGCCAAGTCTAGTAGTCGAAGCCAAAGCCAGGGTCAGAGCTGGAGCCAAAAGCTAACACTAAAAAGTCACACTGGAGTGAGGAACTGAGTACCAAAGCTGAGGGACAGAGCTGGAGTCAAGAGCCAAGAACCAGAGCCAAGGTGTGACATTCTATACCTTGGGGGAGTGTACTGTAAACCCCATATTCCTCATTTCCATATAATCATGATCTTACATAAAAAGCATTCCTTGTAAGGTATCAGGGGAAAGATTATGTTCTGCTGAAAGTAATTTCTCTATCTATATATGTGTATTATTAATGCATATGAAGTTATGGGAATTGTGTTGTATGGTGGTCACTAAAACATGCTGTCAATTGGGAAATCAGCCAAATATTAGCTCTCCAGAGGCAACAGCAAGGAAAGTAACTAACACTCGGGCGGGGTGTCAAATAACCATCAACTGCCATTGTCCATCAAGGGAGCTACAATGCAATGACTCACCTGCATGAGGCCACACCAGGGGAATTGCTCAGCCTTGCCTGGAGAGACTCAGCAATGCCCCCAGACATGCCTGGACTTGTGCTCCCCATGCACCTGGACTCAGGGTATAAAACAGACAGAGTCAACGCATACTGGGCCCTTCTCCTGCCCCCAACTATGTTGCAAGCAATCAAAACATTGAGAAGAAGACAAGGAGATTGGCCCAGGTTTAAGGAACAAACCTGTATATTAAGGACTGCAATATCCAGTGGGGTGAGAAAACCTGCTTAATTTAATTGCTGTCCGGTCTAATAGGGTTGAGAGTTTAGACTGCATGCTTATATTCTGTTTTCTTTTGGTAACTAACTCTGACTTTTTGCCTATCACTTATAATCACTTAAAATCTATCTTTATAGTTAATAAATCTGTTTGTTTATTCTACCTGAAGCAGTGTGTTTGGTTTGAAGCATGTCAGAATCTCCTCTTGGGATAACAAGCCTGATACATATCAATTTATTTGTTAAATTGATGAACTCATATAAGCTTGCAGCATCCAGCAGGCGTAACTGGACACTGCAAGATGGAGGTTCCTTGGGTTGTGTCTGGGACCAGTGATATTGGCTAGTGTCATTTGATTGTGCAATCCAAGGAGCAGTTTACATGCTAGAGGATGTGCGTGAACAGCCCAAGAGTGGGGTTCTCACAGCAGAGCAGGGTAAGGCTGGCTCCCAGAGTCAAGGATTGGAGTGACCTAGCGGATCACCAGGGGAACGTCACACAAGGGTTGGAGTTAGAAGCCACATAGGAGAGCCCAGAGTCAGAGTCTGGACTATGTGAGGTGCAGTTGGATACCAGGGTGGTACAAGACAAGATGTGGGGCAGAGGCGAGGCTAGGCTGATGCAGGACATGATTCAGGGTAGGGACAGAGTAAAGACAGGGCTGGGTTCAGGGCAAGAGCAGCTAGTACAATGTCAGCACAGGAACTGTCAAAGCTGTGGGCATTTGCGTTGAGCAACTGTTGTTCCTCTGCTGCTGCTGGGCTTAAGAGCAAGCCACCTAACCATGTTAGCCAATCAGGTGGTTCTGCTGTGGCCTAGCTGCACTCATTGGCTACCTGGCAACTGGGCGTGCATGGCTGCAGGCCATCGTTCTTGTCAGCATTGCTCTTGTAGGCTACCACATGAAAGGGTGGAATGCCACCGTGTCACCCCATTGTGTTCCCCACATCCACAGATGCTTCAGAGTCTGGGATCTTTGGTTCAGACCCTTGAAGTTGATACCCTTAGTGAGAGGGAAGATGCTGCACAAAGCCCAGTGAAGACAATGGGAGCCTTCCCACTTACGTGATCACTAAAGAGCTCATGACATTTTAAGTGCATGAGTGCAGTATCCTTTCCAAATTCCAGTTTTGGTACTTAGTCTACCTTCCTAAAGTAACCTGCAGCTTCATTTGGATATCAGTTGTTTATTTTTGCTTCCTGTCCTAACCTCTTTTCAAATAGTGGCTTCCGTGGGACCACTCAGTGTGAGTAAGGGCCCCAGAATTTGCCCCTCACTTAATCTGGGTTTCAGAAGATGCTTTGAAAATTAGAGAGGTAACAGAGTTATATGAAACTTTTAGTTTGCAAAATTTTAAGCAATGTGAAGATACTTTTCTTGGCTGAGCTAACCAAAATCTTAGCCAATGGAGAACATGTACCAATGAAGTTTTGATGGCAAGCTTTGTCACTGACAACAAATGTCTTTGTTTAAGCTGTCATTTATTTATGAGCAATTGAATCTCTTTATTTCTGCAAAGTTATATTTTACTGCAGTCAGCAGAAACAAAACAAAATCTCTCTTCCTGCATTTGAGATAGCTGGAATCAACAGGGGTGCTTGTGGTGCTCCTAAACAAATTGGAATTAGGGTTCACAGACTAATTGTTTTGGGTTTTTTAAGACAGGAAGAACTAGTTTATTGCTTCCAGAAAAGAAACAGGAAATAAGAGCATTGTATAACTAGTAAAGTAGTCCACCATGAAAATAGTTTGAGCATTGGTCTGCTTAACCCAGGTTTGTGAGTTCAATCCTTAAGGGGGCCATTTGGGGATTGGTCCTTCTTGGAGCAGGGGGTTGCACTAGATGACCTCTTAAGGTCCCATCCAACCTTGATATTCTATGAAAGAGGACAGTCATATCAGAAGATGACATGAAATAATATTCAGGGCTGCTCTCTAGTACCTTTGGCTCCACATAAACAAAACTTCTGCATGTTAATAATGATGGCATTTCTTTAAAGTTTATTACATGCTGGTCACCCCTTCCCACAGCTCCCATTGGCCAGGAACGGCAAACCGTGGCAACTTGGAGCTGCGGGGGGCCATGCCTGTGGACGGTCAATGTCATCAAAATGTCTCATGGCCCAAAATCAGATTACCCTGATGGGCTGCAGGTTGCCCACTAATGGTATAGAGGAAAAGGGGTAGTTTTCCAGACCAGTTCTTACACTCATTGCTATAGTCAAGCTTGAGGAAGATGCATCAGTTCCTCTAAAAAGGAAACAAAATTAAAATAACTATCTTCCTTTGATGAGCCCTGTCGTCTTCATTAGCATTCCTATAGGCATTGTATAAGAAACTGAAAATTCTGCTCTCTGCAAGTACATATTATTTGGGTTGGTCTGCGGTCAACCATCTTGCTTTAAATCTTTGCTTGTTCTTCATCTTAACTACAGGCTGGCTTCCTTGACTTTGTATTTAGTTTTTTCATGTACAAAAAAAAATACAGTAAAATGCAATAATATATTGTAAGCACATTACAGCGCCAGTTAGGTCTAGTCTAATGGCTACATACACACTGTGGACCAAGAACCTTTTAATGCTGCAAGCATAAGCAACTTTCCCTCTCACTTAAGGTGGGCAGGGAAACAAGATGACTCCCAGTCCTAGATATCTTGAGAACCATCTCACACACACCGATTGACCACAGAGCTGCTAAATTCAGGATACATTAGTATTTATTTGTTTGGATTTTTTTTCCTTCCATTTCCCCCCTAGGTGCATTAAAAATAGACAGAAACACACCAAAATGGAAATATTGGACAAACTAATGTCAAATATATCAATAAATCTCAATTATTTTCCTGACTGTAGTATTAGCTGCATCCTTAATCATCAACCCATCACCAACCAGAAAAAGGCTGGGAAAACATCTCAAAAGATCAAGGAGGTAGGGCTAAATGAATCTCTAAAGCAAGGATGACCTCCCACCAGCCTGATCCTCCTTTAACCTATGGGTCAGTAGGCTTGGTCTTCTGAAATATTCTCATTCACCGATGTACAACAGAACCTCAGAGTTACGAACACTTCAAGGATGGAAGTTGATCGTGACTCTGAAATGTTCGTAACTCTGAATAAAACATTACAGTTCTTTCAAAAGTTTACAACTGAACATTGACTTAATACAGCTTTGAAAACTTTATCGTGCAGAAGAAAAATGTTGCTTTCCCTTTATTTTAGTAGTTTACATTTAACACAGTACTGTCCTGTATTTGCTTTCTTTTTCTTTGTTTTCTGTCTCTGCTGCTGACTGATTGCATACTTCTGCTTCCAAACGAGATATGTGGTTGACTGGTCAGTTTATAACTCTGCTGTTTGTAACTGTGAGGTTTTTCTGCATTGCAAAGAAAGAGGTCTCTCACGGAAGCATAACACACATTGCTTAAGCAGCAGAGTCCTGTGGCACCTTATAGACTAATAGATGTTTTGGAGCATGAGCTTTCGTGGGTGAATACCCACTTCGTCGGATGCATGTAGTGGAAATTTCCAGGGGCAGGTATATATATGCAAGCAAGAAGCAGGCTAGAGATAACAAGGTTAGTTCAATCAGGGAGGATGAGGCCCTCTTCTTGCAGCTGAGGTGTGAAAACCAAGGGAGAAGAAACTGGTTTTGTAGTTGGCAAGCCATTCACAGTCTTTGTTTAATCTAGAGCTGATGGTGTCAAATTTGCAGATGAACTGAAGCTCAGCAGTTTCTCTTTGAAGTCTGGTCCTGAAATTTTTTTGCTGCAGGATGGCCACCTTAAGATCTGCTATTGTGTGGCCAGGGAGGTTGAGGTGTTCTCCTACAGATTTTTGTATATTGCCATTCCTAATATCTGATTTGTGTCCATTTATCCTTTTCAGTAGAGACTGTCCAGTTTGGCCGATGTACATAGCAAAGGGGCATTGCTGGCATATAATGGCGTATATTACATTGGTGGACGTGCAGGTGAATGAACTGGTGATGGTGTGGCTGATCTGGTTAGGTCCTGTGATGGTGTCACTGGTGTAGATATGTGGGCAGAGTTGGCATTGAGGTTTGTTGCATGGATTGGTTCCTGAGCTAGAGTTACTATGGTGCGGTGTGCAGTTACTGGTGAGAATATGTTTCAGGTTGGCAGGTTGTCTGTGGGCGAGGACTGGCCTGCCACCCAAGGCCTGTGAAAGTGTGGGATCATTGTCCAGGATGGGTTGTAGGTCCCTGATGATGCGTTGGAGGGGTTTTAGCTGGGGACTGTATGTGATGGCCAGTGGAGTCCTGTTGGTTTCTTTCTTGGGTTTGTCTTGCAGTAGGAGGCTTCTGGGTACACGTCTGGCTCTGTTGATCTGTTTCCTTATTTCCTCGTGCGGGTATTGTAGTTTTGAGAATGCTTGGTGGAGATTTTGTAGGTGTTGGTCTCTGTCTGAGGGGTTAGAGCAGACGCGGTTGTACCTCAGTGCTTGGCTGTAGACAATGGATTGTGTGGTGTGCCCGGGATGGAAGCTGGAGGCATGAAGGTAGGCATAGCAGTCGGTAGGTTTTCGGTATAGGGTGGTGTTAATGTGACCATCACTTATTTGCACCATGGTGTCTAGGAAGTGGACCTCCCGTGTAGATTGGTCCAGGCTGAGGTTGATAGTGGGGTGGAAGCTGTTGAAATTGTGATGGAATTTTTCCAGAGTCTCCTTCCCATGGGTCCAGGTGATGAAGATGTCATCAATGTAGCGTAGTTAGAGAAGGGGCGTGAGTGGACGAGAGCTAAGGAAGCGTTGTTCCAGGTCAGCCATAAAAATGTTGGCATATTGTGGGGCCATGTGGGTGCCCATAGCGGTGCCACTGATCTGGAGATATATATTGTCATCAAATTTGAAATAGTTGTGTGTGAGGATAAAGGCACAGAGTTCAGCAACCAGTTGTGCTGTGGCATCATCAGGGATACTGTTCCTGACAGCTTGTATTCCATTTGTGTGTGGGATGTTTGTGTAGAGAACCTCTACATCCATGGTGGCTAGGATGGTGTTTTCTGGAACATCACCAAGGCATTGTAGTTTCCTCAGGAAATCAGTGGTGTCACGGAGATAGCTGGGAGTGCTGGTGGCATAGGGTCTGAGAAGAGAGTCCACATATCCAGACAGTCCTTCAGTGAGAGTGCCCATGCCCGAAATGATGGGGCGTCCAGGCTTTCCGAGTGTGTGGATCTTGGGTAGTAGATAGAACAACCCTGGTCGGGGCTCTAAGGGTATGTTTATTTGTTCTGGTGTTAGTGTAGGGAGTGTCCTGAGTAGACGGTGCAGTTTCTTAGTGTATTCCTCAGTGGAATCTGAGGGAAGTGGCCTGTAGAATTTGGTATTGGAGAGTTGTCCGGCGGCCTCCTTTTGGTAGTCAGACCTGTTCAGGATGACAACAGCACCTCCTTTATCAGCCTCTTTGATGATAATGTCAGGGTGGTTTCTGAGGCTGTGGATTGCACTGTGTTCTGCATGACTTAGGTTATGAGGCAAGCAATGTTGTTTCTCCACAATTTCTGCCTGTGCACGTCAGCGGAAGCATTCTATGTATAGGTCCAGACTGTCATTTCGACCCTCAGGAGGAGTCCATGTGTAGTTTTTCTTCTTGTGCTGTTGGTGGGAGGGTACCTGTGTATCAGTGGGTTGTTCAGTGTTTTCCTGAAAGTATTCTTTGAGTCAGAGATGGCGAAAGTAGGCTTCCAGATGGCCGCAGTACTGTATCATGTTAGTGAGGGTGGCAGGGCAGAAAGATATTCCCCTAGATAGGACAGACTTTTCTTCTGGGTTGAGTGTGTGATTGGATAGATTGACGATATTGCTGGGTGGGTAAGGGGTACCACGGTTGTGGCTCCATGTGGCAGGTAGGAGTTTTGATAGCTTACAGTCCTTTTTCCTTTGTAGAGAGGTGAAGTGAGTAATGTAGATCTCCTGTCTTATTTTAGTGAAGTCCATTTGTATGGAAGTTTGGTTATTTATGAGAGTCTCCAGGTTGGACAGTTCTTTTTTGATGTTTTCATGCTTGCTGTATAGGATGCTGATCAGGTGGTTCCTCAGTTTCTTTGATAGAGTATGGCATAATCTGTCACTGTGGTCTGTGTAGTATGTAGATAGCAGTGGATTTTTTACCTTTAGTCCATTTGGTATGATGTCCATCTGTTTTCATTTGGAAAGGAAGATGATATCTGTTTGTATTTGTGCAAGTTTCTTCATGAGGTTGATGGATTTCCACTCCGTACTGCTAAATGCAGTGCCTTGCATGGTGTCAAGTATCAGAGGGGTAGCCATGTTAGGGCTTTGCAATTCAAAACCAACAGGTTAAACTTTAGCCAGAAGTTAATAGATAACACTGCAGATCCCCAGAGTTTGGGCGTGACTTGCAGTAATTTCTGGATGTTTAGATAGATAGAGGTGACTATTCAAAACCTTCTATGGGACTAGTCCTCATTGCCTGAAAAAATGGTTTTCCTTTAACAATCATGACTTCTCATGGCAGCTACAGTCAACTGGAGCAAAGGAACCAATCAAAGGAGGCAGGATGCTCATGAATATGAGACACAAAACTGTCACAGGAGCTGGATCTGGATAAGAGAAAGAAGTGACCACAAACTTCACTTCTTGAGCTAAACTCAAAACTCACTTCTTAGCTGTAGCTCTCCAACAATAATTTTTCACAATTAAAAAACCAAACACATAAGGAGCTTAGAGATCCTGTGATAGAAGATGTGATAGAAGTACAAATATTATTAGCTAGCTATCCCATTCTGTACACAAAGGAACATACATACTATTCTCAACAGCCACTTAAACAGACCAGAACCTGTTTTATTGCGGAAGGAGAGTGCCTTCTACTCTCTAAAAAATGTCATATTTATCTTCTGCCTAGACAGCAGGAGGAGATCTCAGTCCCCAACATAGTAGTATGGTTATTGGTGCCATGATACATTGCTTTATCTATATTTTAATGGGGAAAATGAGAATCATGTTTGATGTTTCCATTAGCTTAAGGAACTGGCCACATATTTTCATAAACAAAATAACATAGGCAATATATTTTCCTTTATAAGCAGGGTAATTCATGATACAATGAAGAATAGATGAAATAGGCTTGGATAAAATAAGAACTGATCCAAACCTCTTCTATAAACTTCATTCTTTGCTTTTGAAGAAGTGAGGTTTTTTACCCATGAAAGCTTATGCCCTAATAAATCTGTTAGTCTGTAAGATGCCACTGGACTCCTTGTTATTCTTTGCTTTTGAAATTCAGGGAAGTTGATTTAAAATATATAATATTATATTTCACTTCTTGTTTTAGGCCAAAAGAAAAAGTGATTGGAATGAATAATGTGGGTGGACAACACACACACATGAAAAAAACAAAAACAGAAAACAACAATCCGCCCCCCGCCCACACACACAAATTCTTCTAACAGGAGAACTATGCCAGAAATGGGAAGCACCAGAACTAACATCATAAATCCTGTTCACAGTCTCACACTGTTGT
The DNA here is from genome assembly GCF_025201925.1 of Gopherus flavomarginatus. Classification (NCBI taxonomy): domain Eukaryota; kingdom Metazoa; phylum Chordata; order Testudines; family Testudinidae; genus Gopherus; species Gopherus flavomarginatus. The sequence continues at coordinate 8,905,958 of NC_066619.1, read as the reverse complement.
GTCTTTGCTCTCTACACAATATTAATAGGAGGAAACCACAGGGCAGTAGTTTTGATTCCAAATAACCCTGTTTACGAACTATATACAAACATCTACAGCTATGAGTGGGACTCACCAGCTGACATGCCCCCTTCGTGGCTGAGCATAGCATAGCAAACCTCTTGCACTCATAGCTGACAGCTGCTCCAGCCCTTCATTGCTCCATTTCTTCTTGTGACTCAGACATTGCGCAAACAACAGTCCATCAATCTCACACTGTGCCGTTGGATCACCTGCAGACTCACTCATCCTTACCTCTTCTATCAGTGTGTTTCAATAGTCCATACTCCTTGTGTCCAGAGATTTATGCCCCACTTTCCTCACTGGGCCAGTGGAAAAACCCAGGCTTTCCCTTCTCCTCTGCATTCCAGCCCAGGGAAGGAGTCTTTAATAACCAATCAAAGTCTAACTGTGCATACCCCTTGCTGCCTCTCTGGGCCACCACCTGCTTCAGCCAGTCTCTCCCTCCCTCCCCCCATCTTTTCCCAGGCTCACGATGAACTAGCATCACTCCCTCTAGAACTCTTCCCCAAGCTCACTGCAGAGCTTCTTAGCACTGTTTGCCATCCAGACAGTTCTGTTGCATGGGGATTTTTCTCCACTCCCCTGAGAAGAGTAGGGGGTTGGACTAGATGACCTCTTGAGTTTCTCTTCCAACTCTAATATTCTATGATACTATGACAGTCCATGACGCAGCAGGAATCTTCCTGCTCCCTCCAGACCTTTCTGCTAGCATGGAGAATCCTGGAGTTTCCCTTCCCTCAACTTTCTTTCTCAACTGCCTTGGACTCCATGTTGCAATCCTGCCTGCCTGCCTTCTTTCCAGGAGGCACTGTGTCCCAACAGCCCCAATCAGATCTCTGGGCTTCTCTCACTGAGTGAGAACCACTCATCTGCCTTCCTTCTCAGTCAGCACCCATCTGAGCTGGGTTCAGCCCTTTTAACTCCTCCGCCCAGCTTTGAAACTTACTGAAGGTGTAGTGGGGTGAGGTTGATTGAACCCACAGGCTCTCAATAAGCCCCTCAGTGTGGGTTACTACACCTCTTCAAAAAGGCCTACATTAATACACTGTTGCTCTGGTAGGACCCAATGGCTTTTGCATTAGAAGGCAGGAAAGGGAAAGGTTGCAAATAACCTAGCTACAAAGGCTTAAACAGTTACCGTTTCAAGTGAGCTATGGAGGTTCTTGTTTGGCTCTTGGGGGCAGATGAGTCCACAGTCAGGGTGAATGGGGGGCCTGCTCCAATATAGTTTTGATTCAAGCAAATAGGAGCTTGCTGGTCTCCAAACCAGGGTCAGGTAGTGTCGCTCATTGGGACCCCTCTGCACTGGCTGCCTGCCTAGCTGCTGCTGCTCCTCCACAAGTCCCACACAGACGTGCACCCAGCTGTGATGTCCAGCAGTTGCCAGCTGCTCCACATGAGGCTCTGCAGATGGTTGCTGAGGTATCTTCTCCTCCTCCAGCTTCCCTGCAGCTCCTGGCTAGCCATGGGCCATTGATTCCCAAACAGAGCCTGGCCACTTCTTGGTTTAGAGCCACAGCTGGCTATGAAGAAGGGGATGTGTAGTGGGAAGGGAGTGGATGGGAGTTGCAATCTCCTGTTTAACGGATCTATCGTGCCAGGTCAGATGAATGGTCCATTTGATCTAGTGAGCTGTCTCCAGTAGTGGTCAGCTAGGTGCCTCAGAAAAAAGTGCAATGCTCCCTGAAGTTGGCAGTCAGAAAATAAGCCTCCAACATGGAAATTTTCTTCCTAATCCCCATTATTAGAGATTTGCTTTGGCCTTGAAGCACAAGGATTTCTAACCTTTAAATTTTTAAAAAATCTTTGCTATTGTTGCTCTGAATGTTCTTTTTATCCATATATCAAAGATGTCTGGATAAACTTGAGCAGTCACCAAACTCCGGTCTTCATCCAACTATGTGCCTCCATGCAGTCCAGGCTTGGGCATAAATCACTGAGAGAGAGACAAATCTTAACACACACCCTCTCTGGTTGTCATCTTGCATTGGCTAGCTTAGGCAGCAACCTGTGTATTGTGCTGGCTTTGTGAATCTCAGTCTAAGTTGCCTATCTGTCACCATTCTTTGCACAGGAAGTCTAGAGGCCTAGCTCAGGTTTTGTGGATGTCAATGTTGTTCCTGTGGTTTTTCTATGCCCCTAAAAATTAGTCAGGGTGATTCTCAGCATTCCAATACCTAAGCCCCTTCCTGGATCCACCTTCCTCCTTAATTTCTTTCTTCTATTTATCAATCAGTTTCCAAGTTACCTTTTGCTATTTTTCCCTTAAGAAAAAGCAGCAACATTCACAAATTTCAGAACTAATGTGATGAAAACAATGAAACAACAAGATTCAAATGCTGGAAAAATCTCCATTTGGCACTTTGAGAGATCCAATATGATTCCATATGCAAAAGTGCAAATTCTGCTCTTAGTTATGCTGGTGTAAATGTGGAGTGACTCCACTAAATTTACCATAGTCAATAGAGTTATTCCAGTTGTACACATAATGGAACTGAGAGTAGAATCTGGTCCTAACTGATCATCTAAACCCATTTTGATTGAGATTTCCCTCCAACAGCTTTCCTATTGTAATATCATGTCAAGAAAAATAAACAATTAAATTAAAAAACTATAGTACGCAGTTTAACAATTATGTATTAATTATGTTCCAAAAGAGCTTGGAGTATTAAACACAAAAGTTTTGCCTTACAGGTTTTATTCTTTATGCAGATTTAAATAATTCACATGTTGAATAAATCTTCTATTGTCTATTTATACAAGCATTTCTTTCTTTCTTTCTTTTCTTTCTTTCTTTGCCAGCAGTCATGCCAAGAGCCAAGAAAAAAACAATCTTTGCAGAGCGTTGACAAAGATAATGTGAAAATAAGTTGACTACCCAAGAGTGTGTGTGAGCATTCTGTAGTAAAGGTGCAGGGTAATATTATTCAGCCTAAAACTATCCTTCTGCAAGAACAGCAATGGGGAAAAAAATGTTTTTTTTTCCCCAGACGTAAATAATTTGCTCATTGAAAGCATTGAATAAATCTCAGGTTCTCTCATGTATTCAAGGATTTTCTGTGATGGTTTTGCTGTCAGTAAAGTTAAAAAGAGAGAGAGAAAGAGAGAAGAAAACAAAATAAAAATATAGCTGGCCTTCTTTTAAACAGATAACAATCAAATAAGAAACAATCTGGAGT